>NC_055698.1:14810121-15124496 GCF_017639745.1 Melanotaenia boesemani | reverse complement strand
CCTTTATGCACCTACAAAACAAATAGTTACAGACCTAATAATGAAAGTATTGCTCAATCTAAGTATTTAGCACAAATGATAATTAACTTCAAAGAATTTGCTGTTCAGAGTGTGTTCTCACATATCAGACTGTGGTTCCTCCACAATCTGGCTGGACTTTAACTTTAACTGAAGCTGTAGGAAGGCCACATTGGACATGGTGTGAATGTGCATTTACTCCATGAGTGAGGTGCAAACTTCTTATGTGAGCAAACTATTCTTCTGTCTATGTTTTCTCTTTATGGAAAAGGGTTGGATAATGAGAACTACATGAAGCGGAAAATGACCAAGTTCTGCGCAGCTGGCTTCTGCCAGTTTGCACCATATGTTAGCTGGTGTGTGTGTCTTTAAACGCACTTGTGCTGCCGTTCTCTGGGTTTTGACTTCTTGCACTTACACATTATGCTACAGCTGCATGGATACACACATACTTGCTCTCACCTCTCCTGGTACCAAAGCTGAGAAATAATACCCCAGCAAAAAAAGTCCTCTCTTTAACCTTCACAGGAGACGGTCTCCAGGGCTTAGGGACACATGCATACAATGAGTATTCCAATCTGCTGAACAGTCAAAACCTAATACACAGCTCTCCTGGCAAAAAAAAAAAAAAAACATCAGCTGGAGCCATTATTTCTTTCACAAGCTGCTCTCTCCAAATCACACCTGGACCAGAACCTTCAGAGTGTGACAATCTGGCTCTGGATCCAACCTCAGGAGACTAAGCAGCAGACTCCATTTGATCTTCACAAAACATCATTGTTTCATTAGTTTACTTGTCTTTTCTCCTGAACCTTGTCAATGTCATTATCATTTACAGGGAAGTGGAACATTGAGTAAGCAGAAGAGGGGCTCAGCAATTTTCTCCTGATCAGATCTGAAAACAAATCAGGAATTCTAAGAATTTTATTTCCTCTGCAATTTGTCTGCATGCTGCACTATAATCAGGGTATGATCACTGTGGTGGTGCAGCAGTTTTCTTTTTAGTGATCACTAACCACCAGTCTCAAGATGAAATGTAAATTTCATGACTTTTGCAAAAGAAACTAGACTTCATTAAATCGTGGATTTACAAAGGTTGTGCAGATGTACTTCTCTTTATTCTTCTCACATTAATGCAAAAAGGCATAAATTATTTGTCAAGTCAGAGACAAAAAAAAAAAAAAATTGCTGTTCAGTTTAAGAATTTCACTGTAATTCTGTGAGTTAGGGTTTCACAGCCATTATGAGAAATACCCTTTTTTTTAAAAAAAAAAACTAACCTCAGACATATCTTGGTAGATGAGTACAGATATCTCATCACCACAGAGTCTTCCTGTTTTGGATCATGTGAATCTCAGACTAGTTTGGGATGTTTTAGGTTTTGGTTCCATTTATTCCTCCTCTGTAGAAGAAGCTGGGAGTTCAGCCTTCTTAAGTCTCCTCATGATGTGCAGATGTTTGAGGTTTTTCAACTGCACAGTGATCATGGCGGGAGTCTATGGTGATTCACAGGAACCTAAAATGGTTCACTTACTCCACTTAAGCTCCCCTAATAAAGACAAGAGCATGTCTCTCTTTTGCACACACACACACACAACAGTGCAGTGAATCCACAAAAGCAAGCTGAAGTACAGAACGTATCTACAGAGGAACTTGCTGTATCACTAGACACCAGAAAAATAAATGCACCCTAGTTTAATAAGAATGAGCAGCTTTGAATGGCTTGAACTTCAATAGTCAGACTGTGCAGTGCAAATCCAAAGACTCTTTTAGTCTCAGGGAGATTCAGATCTGTGTAGAGCTCCACCTGAATACTGAGCTGAACATAAATGAATCAAATAGATAGGATTGGAACGCTGTTGTCATAAATCACATGGGGCACAGGAGGAAGAGCAGTCTTCTGGCGACTGGAAGGCTGGTGGTTCGATCCAGGCTTCACCACATCTCATGTCAAAGTGTCCTTGGGCAAGATACTAAACCCCAAATAGCCTCCGAGGTGTTCACTGGTGTATGGATGTATGTGGCTGATGGATAAAAAGCTGTGGATGGGTGAATGTGGCTTGTAGTGTAAAAGAGCTCTGAGTGACCAAAAAACTAGAAAAGTGCTATACAAGTACATTTACCCTTTACATTGGGTATATATAGTAATTGTCATATAGCTGCAAAAATGATGAAGTAACAGTTATGAGCTGATTTAATCATTTTATAAATCAAAAAGCTAAATATGGGAATCAAAAATCACCTCCACTAGAAAGGTAGTTGAGATATTGTGTAATGGGAAGCAAAAAACTGTTCCAGTTGAGCAAAATTAGACAGAAAATGAACCTACTCAGTCCCACTTTCCACCATCTGAGTGAGCAGGGAGATGCCGTCTAGGTTGATGAACTCCTGTGCAAAGGTGATGTCCCGAGAAGCATTGGCCAGGTCCTTCAGTGCTTCCAGCTTGGCATCCATGCTCGAAGACTGGATTCGTTCATGAAGCTGGATGGCAGTCTGGTACTGGAGGGGCAGGGTGATGATGAAAAGATGGAAACATTAATCACTTAAAACATTATTGCAGACACAAAAAGTGTTGTCTTATGTACTAAAAAAGACTTACAGGAGAGGTGGTTAAGCGCAGGATTGCACCGTTCTTGATGTCATTGCGATTCTGTGGAGAATATCCAAGACACAAACAGATTAACAGTCAAAGTCTGTTTTTTGTTATCATACATACTGCTGTTTGCTGTTAGAAACGGATAACTGAACCTTTTCTGTAATGTAGAAATTTGTCGCGTCAGCAATCTGCAGAGCAAAGTTTTCATGGTTCCCCAAAGACCACCTACAAGGCATCAAATGGAGAGAAACACTTTGTATAATTGGTATTAAAGGGCAGAGCATCTTAGATTAATCTAATATTATTCAAGAATGGCGAGAGAAAAAGGGTTTTTCCAAGAGGCCTTTGGAGAATTACTTTCAAATGCAAAAACATACATTTGTGCAGACTTACCCTTCACACACTTCTTTGATGATGGCTGAGAGAGGCTTTTTCTGTGGATGAGAAGCAAAACTACATTTAGTCCTTAGTCTGGACTTAAGCTCCTAAAACAACATACAAATTCAGTAGGCTGTAATTATTTTATATAGCAGGACTGGTACAATGAGAGGCTGTTCTTCAGGAGTCTGTATTTATCCTACTGCTCATGTGGAAATGCTGACCATGTCCTACATTCATTATCTATGTATGGGAAACTGCTTGCAGGGCAGCGAGAAAAAGTACTTTAACTCAAGTTTTTGTAATATCTACTTAAGAAAAGTACTATCTAGAGTAAAACAGATGTATTGATTTATATCAGGGGACATCTGCCAGAAGATGTGAAGGAATCGAAAGACTAGATTTAGCATTAAATGAGAACGTGCAACAGTTCACATGCCACACATTGGCTGGTAGTCAAATACAACTGAAACTCATTATTTCTGGTCTAACTTATTTGGGCGCTTTAGACCACATCATCAAAATCCTGTATTATGAAAATAATATGATTTGACAATGGGTTATCTTGGCTTCAGCTTAAAAACTTAACATATGCATGGGAATCTTTTCCTTTAACCAGATATTTCTTTATTTGTGTCAAGAACTGTGTCTAAGTCATTTATATTTTAGCAAGTTTTATTATCTTCTATCACAGCAATGAGAGGTCAAATGAAAACCAAAAAAGTTGAATGCTGTTTTTCTCTCTTTATATCCTGATTTTCTATACGCTACAAGACTGGTTATTATTGCATTAAGCACTCAATATGGCTGAGCATTTCCACGTTTATACTGCACACTGACAGCATCAGAAACATACAGGCAGAGTTTTATACACAATAACTTTAAGAAGCAAAATGCTCGGTGTATCCAACATCAGTAACACTTGACTGGTTACTTGAGAACACAGCCAAGCAAGAGCCAATCACTGTGATTTTATGTTCACTTCAGATCAAGGGACTGCTTCCAGATTTCAGCATAAACTGTCTCCGTCTTCCAAAATGTTTTTTTCAGTTGAATACTTTTCCTCTTCTTAGTGAGCAGTGAGTCACTGTTTCTATTTGTATATGTGTATTAGTAACATTTCACTGAGTTGCCATTCAAAAGCAACATGGCTGCAGTGCCACAATGTCCTCCTGTGTGTGTACCCACAGACTGATCAAGTTCACCTAATCGCTCATCCAAAAACTGAGTGACTGACCATAAACAGCAGCATATCTTTGAAGAGAAGAAAAAAAACTTGCCAAATAAACCAGTCTAAGTGTTATGGCTAAATTAAAGGCATACACAAATTACTCTCATGGAAAAAAATAACTGAACTGTACTGAAAATATGTGATTTGGAAAAGTCTCATAATGAGATTAACATGAACAGAGAGAGAGAGAGAGAGAGAGAGAGAGAGAGAGAGAGAGAGAGAGACGCAGTGATGACGATCTACATACAGGACAAAGTAATGGCAGGATGGTGGGTATGTATAACGAGGAGAGAAACTGAAGAAAAAGGTGGGTTGTTATGTGACGACAGGGAGACGACAAATTAAACAATAGTATGTGTGTGAGCAATGACAGCTGGTATTGACAAGTATGATTACCTGCTATCATTGTAAGACACTGGAATAAATTTTATACAACAACCTGTGTGTGTTGTTTCCTGGAGATTTATATTATATATATATATACAGAGTATATGCTGTATAAGAAAGAAAAATGTCATGTGAATTACAGAAATTTCTCTGATGAAAATATTTTCCTCTATATAATTATTTGACAAATAAGACAAATTAAAAATCTATGTATTTTTTAAACCAGTGCATTAATATTGTATGTTACAATGTAGTTTATGAATTGCTAAAACATGTATCTTCTCATTTTTTTTAAATGTCTAAATGATTAGATTCTTCATTACTAGTCCCCCTTCATGCTTCTGTTTCCTCAGAAATCAAAATACAATTTTTTTTTTTTTTTTACAATTTTCTATAAGTTAAAATCCCCACATTTCCCTTTTCTACCTACACTTAATCTCCCTTATTATTGCCTTCACTTCACACAAGTCATTACCTCCTCTCCCTAACTGTCATCCCTGGTAAATAACTACAGCTTTTCACAACAACAACTTGAGTGTTCACCAGATGCAAAGGTGAAGACCAGGGCTCCATTATGCAACATAACAGCATATTTTATAGTAAATGAAATTTAAAGCAACACTACTTAACTTTCCGACCTTAAAATCAGTGCTTCTGACTCGTTTTGATGGCACACTGGCATTCATTATGTACATTCCAGGAGTCGTCACTGCCCTGCAAGCTGGGGGAGCCCAGTGCCTCACGTGGCAGCTGTGTTTTGCTTTACGTTGCTGTGTCACAAGCCAGTAAATGAATATCAACACAATGGCCGTTTTAAACACGCACCATGTCTGATTCATCACAGAAACTCCAGAGGACATTATCAGAGGAAGCAAGTAAAAGTAGGAGAGGGGGTGACAGAGCAAGAGATAAGTCAAGTCAGCAGAAAGGATGCAAGACAGATGCCGAGCTAGCTTCATTAGGGGGCGCCAAAGTGCACAATCTGCATGTTCAGTAGTGTCACTTTAAAGTCATGCTACACCATCTCCTATCTGACACAGCTTTCCAACTGCAATGATAAGCCAAATTGTCTTCACCATCACCACAGATATTTTAAATTATTTTTTCATATAAAGATGCTACTGGCCCACCTTACATCCCAAATATACAGTTCTGTAGGACCAAAGGATTAATTCTGTTTACTTTTATAAAATAATGTAGATTCCATCTTCTCTGAATCAAATTCTTTTCTGTCTGCAAGCAGTTCTCTCATTCCACCCGAAAACCAACAAACTAATCTCCTCTGTCCTTCTGTCGCATTTATGACTTAACAACGGCAATAAAACCGCTCATACAATTGTTGGCACTTGTATTGACTTCCCAGCATTCCTCCACAAATGCTGGACTTTTGAGCCCATGAGGCACTGGAGAGATTTGGATTTATGCAGACACAGCCTGAAGCAGACATACCTCAAGCACACACTGCAGAGAAGTAAACACAGAGACAAAAACATACAGATGATGCCCCGATCCCATGGATATGAGTACAAACATGCAAAGCTGTTACACACAAGTGCATGCTCATGAACGGTGGCATGTTACCTAACAAACAAGACTGCACATATAATTCCCATGAGACAAGTTGAACCCATGTTAAAAACACACACAAATTCATGCAAACCAATGCACTCGCTCTTCCTCCGGGTCTCAAGACAGCAGCAGAAGCCCACTCCCCATCGCATGACTCAGACAGCCATATGTTACTGCAGGGTCTATTGTACAAAGGTGATACAGAGGAAGGAGGGAATGGAGGGGGTTGGAGGAGGATGAGAGAAGAAGAGGCACAGCGCAAGTTTCACAGTCAACACAACAAAAGGAGGAGGCGGAGTAAGCAAGGGGAATGAATGAGAGTGAAAGCAAAAAAGGACGAGGAGGAGGAGACAACGGGTAGGTGAAACAAGAGGAAGATGACAGATAAGAGAAATGGAGAAAAGCGGAGGTGGTGTATGAAGTGTAAAGGTGGCTTAAAGAAGTAAAGTCACATGACAGAACAAACTATAGGCAAATTGAATTTTAGAAATGAAGCGTGCCAAGGGGGTTATTAAATACAAAAACGCCACATCCTTGAATCTCACTCAAGTGCTTAAAGCAAGTCATGGCACAACCAGAAGTGTGTGTATGCCGTAATTCAGCGCTTCATTCAGTGGGTTATCCACAGGGAAAGGGCAATCATGGCTGCAGTTGCCTCAGTGACTCATAGCTTGTAAAGTCATTAGCCCATCCGTGAGTCACAAACACAGAGAAAAGGCCATTTTACACGCTGTATGTGTAATCAAACCCCCCTCCAACAAGATAGTCATTGTTTGGACAAATTATTTTATTTGCATGCAGTCTGATGTTTGTTACACACTGAGCATCTGCTGACAATAAATATGGATATGAGCTGTGTACAGTGAACCCTCAAAGCCATTACTCATTTATAGAAATATATATATAAAAAAAGAAAGAGGAAAAAAAACAATAATGTAAATCAGCCAACTTAGTAAAGGTGCAAATTCCCCCATTGAATCTTATTTAAAAAAAATATATGTATGTGTGTGTGTGTGTGTGTGTGTGTAGTTTGATAGCATGATTTATTAATCTGGTGTAGCCCAATTTTTTTGCAGCCTATATCCTATAACGTTTAGATTAGAAAATTAAATTTATAGCAAAAACTCAATGACAGATAAAGCCCATGGTGTGTTTATTGCTTTATGAGTGTGAGTGTGTTATGAGTCTATGGCTGAATTAGACCTGTAGTATAAAACAAAAGACTAGAAAGGTGCAAAACACATACAGTGTATTTACCATTTAGAGACAACTGATGGGAGAGTGCTTGTATGTGGTTTTATATGCCCTTTAACTAGGTTGTTATGACTCTAACTGTTGCAGGTAAATTAGACCCTGTTCAGAATGAATATAAATTACTATCAGTTAATAAATCACATTTGATTTGACAAAAGTCAGAGTCAAGTTAAATGATGGAAAGCTTTTGCATTGAATTAAACATGTATTTGCTATCAAAACAGACATTTTCTATATGGATAGTTTTTATTCTGCATCAGTCATGACCTAAAAGGCAGTTTGATTTAAATGACAAAACTGAACATGAAGAACACATCTTTATCACTTGGCCTAATCACTGAGCTCTCTGGTCAAAGTGTGGCTATGTATTTGTAGCTGTGATAGTTGATTTATCTTAATTAGTCTTTCATTAAGGGCACTTCCGTTGCACAAACTAGATTAAATGTTGAAAACAATGCCAAAGCTGCATCATACACTGATCACATCCATCCAGCAGCAATATTTATACAACAACAGATTACTGTGCAATACTGTGTTTAGGGGAAATAACTCTCACCGGGAGACAAAACGTTCCCTTTTTATTTGACAGATCTGTAGTCTGTCTTAGTAGATTTAAAGGACAGCTATGTATACTCATAATATGCCTTGTTGCTCAGGTTCCTACCTGGTCTATCTCCATGAGTTTGGGGAATGCCCCCGGCCACTCGATGGCCACCTTGAGGATGTCTGCAGGCGGCGGCATGGCTGCCGGTGGGGGGGTTGGGGGGCTGTCTGGTGTGAGATTTGCTTCCTCACACCTCTTTTTACACTACTGGAGATGGCTCATCCAAACCTGCAGAACAAGAGAGAAAAGAAAAACAGACAGAAAATAGCGCACATTAGTCAAATCTAGGACTAGATTTTTCAGATGGGGGTTTGAGGATATGGTTTATGACTGATGAGAGAAAGTTGACAAGCACAGTGATGAAAAATACATAAGACATAGGTACAAAGCACGAGGGTGGGGGGACAGCTCATACATAACTGATAAACTCACATCCTGTAGAAGCTGAAAAACAAAGTAATCGTGTGCAAAAAGCACCAAAGTAAACCCCTTACATCATCAAAAGCAAAATAATCTGAGTTCAGTGTCATCAGTGCTGGCAGATAAACTCCAGAGACAGTTACATTACAATAACCAAAGTGCCTTTTTTATTATTATTATCTATCGTTAACACCATTTAATTTTTTTGTTGTTTTAAGTATGCATAGAACATTAGGTCATCTCAGTTTTGGAGCTTTCACAAATGTATTTCAAAACTACTATATATTCATCTGCTGATCTAAAGAGTCACAGAAGGAAAGCGAATTTCTAAAACTTTCTTGAACGGATTCCCTGTGTTCCATCGGGCCTGACCTGGGTGCAGACATTTATATATAAAACAATAATAAATAAATAAAATAAAACAGCTTCTTTCTCAGACTAAAGCAGAGCTCCATTTCTGATCATTTGCAGTTCCAACAGTTTGAGATCGAAGGCATGAGCTGCACTTTAGTCCCATCATTCAAGAGTTAAAAAAAGATGCAGTGTCTTCCTCAGCCCAGTTTCCTAAACTTAAAATGGGATTTATACTCCAGTTTGACACAAAATATAAATTTGCTCATCATGGGAAGCAACCTTTAAAAATGTGTAATGCTTTCTTTGATTATAGATGAACTTCAAGTCTTGATAAATTAATCAAGTGACATGAAATCATAAATCAGCCTAATTTACTAAGTTTGATAGTCATTTAGAAATAGGGTGCATGTTATTAAATCCCCCTTCATACAGAAATTGTGTAATAATTCAGATTAGAGGACACCATCATTATGGCGGCTTCATTGCTTTTAATGGAAAAAAGCGAAGTCCTGCAACAAAAATCTAGACAACACGAAGCACTTTTAAGCATATTTATATAATCATCTCACTGGCATCATTTGAGGTGTCAGCCCTTTATGTTTCTTTACTTCTCTAACACCATTCACCCAAATGCTGAAATATTCTACCTTAAAACAAAATAATTCCCTTAAACCCCCCTTTCCCAAAAAAAAGAAAAAAACTGTATTCATTCAGTTTTTTTTTTTTTTTTTTGTTTGTTGTTTCTTTTTTTCGTATGGTAAAAATAGTCTGTAAATGTCCACATAAAAAAACATCAATTAATAACTGTGTAAATTATCCCACAATAAATTTTAAGGGACTTTCAGGATGCTGATCTGCTGTGATTAAAACCTTTTTTAATAGCGTCTGCATTATCTGATAAAACAGCCATTAAGACAAGATAAAGTCGATCGTTCGATGAGCTGTAGTTTGGACTACATTTGTATGTCTGCAATGCAAAAGCCTAGTTTTTAAACTAAAAAAATGGGGTGTTTTCTAGATAAAGGGGGGAAAAAAAGGTACAAAAGGAGCCTGGAAAGTCACTAAATCTCAAGACAGTCTCGCTGAGTTGGCAACAGCGTGTGCTGCTGGAGCATGTGCTTTTAAATAGTAAGCACCTGTTTGGTATCAGAGGTGTGATGTGCAACACGACAACCTCAGTGGGGTTTGTTCCACCATGTCGGCTCTCCCTTTTAGACAAATATCACTTCATCCCTGCGACTAGCTCTGCTGCTGGCTTAAGAGAGCAACAACAATGCGCTTCCACACAGAACAAAGTGCAACATTCCCACTTTGAACAGCCCATGTGAAACAGGGTCTTGTATGCCTACCAAAAAACACTGCTGCCATGATTTTTATGTTAACAGGCCCTCTTAGTAGGTTGGTAGTTTGTAATGTTTTAATGCATGATCAACACATTGTTTCAAACTTTTAAAAGTGTATATATATATATATATCAATGTTGGCACTAGCCCCCCACCCCCAAAAAAATCCAATCCTGTCTGCTAAGCTCTTCTTGAGGAACGTTGACTTTGGGGTAAAGGACAGAAAAGCGTTATTAGTTATCTGTATGCAAAAACATCACATCATTGTCTGGATTCACAAGCAACACAGTATAGCATAAAAACAGCATTTCTGACAGAGCAGCAGGCAGGTCAGACTGACCTGAAAACCTTATGGATTTCTTAGATAAGCTAGTTACAGTTCCCATGGTGGACAAACAGTCAAATCACAGCAGCTCTGAAAAATACAGTAGGACCTGAGTAAAACCACTTCTTAGTGCTTGCAGGGGGTCTAATGAAACCCACCAGTGCAAGCTCTTATCGAGTGGAAAATGTTGCATAGATATATGGCCCAAACCAACTGGAGAAACCATCAATAATTTAGCTTCTGGGCCCATCTTGTAAGCTTGGTTTTTCTTAGTTCCTGGTGGAGAACTTTGTTTACATATTTCATATTAATTCATAATGCATAACAACTAGCCCGAACAAATCCCTGGGAGAACACTATTGAGAGGAATATTGAAATAGTGATTTATACATCATGTCTGTGTGACTAAATGCAGAATGAGTGACAAAATGTAGGCGCACACATCACACAAACACAAACACACATGAAACACTGACCAAAACTGTTTTCTGTCTGCAGTCTGGGTCCTACTGCAGAAAATATACAGTACTGTTTGATTGTGTTCCAATTTAAAGATAATATATGTAACAAAACTGGCCTGGAGTAGTGTGTGAGTCACCCCATAATAATCCACACAGCTCTTATTCAAGAGGCCGTTACCATGGCAGCTGCTGCATCAATAGCTTGAGATGCAGATGCATTTTCTTTCTAAGCTGAGTGGCATACTCAAGTCACATTTGTCACAACCCCACAAAAATTAGTCATTCAACCCTTCTGCTTTGAATTTTGCCGCTGAAATATGAATGAGTGAGCACATTGAAGAGCAGATTGGTTTCATAATATATGTTAAACACTTCCTGACACTCTGCCTTGAGTGATGTTCAGTTCATACAGGGTTACATTATCCAGTTGCCCTTCCTTCTATCAGAATATACAGTTAAAATATTACTTCTAATCAATGGCAAGATTGTCTGTCAACTGAATACTAACATCTGGATTAAAACAACCATACTTTGTACACACATTGCTGAGAAAGTCAAGTTTTCGCTGAGAAAACACGTCAGCATCTTCTTTATTTCCAAAAAACAAAACAAAACAAAACAAACAAAAAAAAAAACTCATCACCATACATACGCACAGAATGTGTGATTCACTCATTTGTCTTCTACAGACAAAAACATGTTAGTCATCTCTGCACAGACCATCATCCTTCTCAACACAGACTGAAGACAGTTGATGAAAGCTATGCATGCCACCAGTCTTGAAACAGTCTGCACTCATTTTAAGCTCTGCTTATAGCAACATGGATCCAAGCATTTCAGTGTTGGTCTAATGTTTGGTTCACCACCTTTGGCCACATTAAAATGACTGAATTGCAAATTATTTCTGTGCAGGAATTAATTGTTTGTAGAGGATGAATACAACTGAGTAGATTGTCTACTGATTTGTGGTCTTAAGTACAATGTCTCCATACGCCAATGATAAGATTTTCAAAATCAGGCTGAATTGTCTCTGCTATATTATATATATATGGCACAATAGTATAAAATATTACTCTCAGATACTCTAGTTCTTGTGCTTAGCTATGAAATTTTTGCAGATCATAGTGAAGACTGAGAGCATGGAGCAGCGTTCTCTTCCTTTAGATTTTAGCAGTGGCTACAAGTAAACAGCTTCACAAATCCTTTGTCTTGATTCAACATAATACAGTTTGAAATATGCGCATTAAAGTTTGGCCTTTGGGTCTCATTTCCTTCCTTTTATTGTCTTTAAAGACTTGTAGATGCAAAAATGTTTGCAACTAGCTTTGCAACTAAAATAGTTATGCAATGTATATAAAGAAGCAACTACCCTCATGTTAAAAAAAACCCAAACATTTTGCCATTGTCCTGACATGAATCACATGCACGGATCTTTCCTCCTGCATTTTGTTGTATATCTAGGAACGAGGGTTTGTGTAGGATTTCTTTTTCTTTACTAATGGCAGTTATGCTGATAAAGTCACAGGAATAAAATGTACCATTATCAACACACAGTTCAGTGACATAACTGTTTTCACAACATATAGTAAAGCTGAAGGAAGCCTGTGTAAGCTCTGCAACCATGGCATGATATTTCACTGTCAAAGCTAATAAAATGCAAAAAAAAAACAAAAAAACAGGAAATTGTGTGCACCTTACTCTGAATCTCATAACTTTATTTCTCAATACACCATGGTGTGGGTGATAAAAAATTTTTTAAAAAAAGTTGCCAAGTACCAGACCTGTTGTTAATATAGCTTCCACTTGGAGGACAGCAGGATGTGCAGTGGTGACATACAACTGGACGATTGCTTCCTTGTGGACACACTGAGCAAACACCACCACAACTCTCATATTTACACTGTTTTCTTCCTGATTGGTCTATCCACTTTAAGATTTCAGAGTAAGACTGATGCATGTTAGATACACATCAATCTAAGTAGGAATCCTATCCATAATGTAGTCATTAACTTATAATAATCAGCTGTGATGCTGATAGTTGGCCATTATACTACATAGTGCTCTTGGCTAACACCGGAGCATTTATGGCTCCTATTAATTATTTTAGACCATAAAAGATCAGAAAAGAGGGAAAAAGTCTCAAAATATCAGAAATTTTCTTTCATTCCAATGTCTTCTTGCTTTAATTGTACTAACTTGGCAAGTGTTGAGAACAAATTTACAGTTGTAAAAAAATAAAAATGAAAGTTAATGTATTGGGATAACACGTTTGTTTATATCAGCTAATTTTGGACATGTGAATCTGCATTTAGACTAATGAGAAGTAACAAAACTGCAATGATAAACAAAGCTGTGGTGATACATTTAAACCAAAATTTCAACTCAAGTTTGCTCAAGATGACAACATTTCAGACGTTGTAAAAAAAAAAAAACAAAAACATTTATAATGTGATGTTTGTAGGTGGAAACATAAATTTCTCTTTCTGACAGGCTCCAATATATACATTGTGTGTTTTTATATCTCTGTGTCTATATTCCCGACATCTTGTCATCATCTGCCGAGAACTTTAATGACTCAAAGATAGATGGCCGTGAGGTTTATTGATTGAAAATACACACATGTGCACTCACACCAGGACACACAGCTATCTCTTTTCAGACAGCATCTCTCAAAAACAGGCTTCCATGTAATTGAGAGACACAGAGGTTCAACACACCAACACATCATGAGCAGGGCTACAAGTGGTCCAGCACTCATCAAATCAACATGTTTTATTCCTTTCCTGGAGTCGACATGAACCACTCATGGAAACAACTTCTTCACAATAGGATCTTCAAACCAGAATTTTCTCTTCTGTGCGTGTGTGTGCATTTTTATTAGATATATTCTCATATCTAGAGAAAACATTGGGGTATGTGTGTCAATTCCCATTTTGTCACTTTGACATCTCATCAAAGCCACTTTACTGTAAATGCAACCGTGTTATTGAGCTAGCTGCTGTCACAGCTCATCATGTCAGAAGATCTGATGCAACCTGGTTTAGGTGAGTGAGTGCAACTTAATTTTTTGCTCTGCCTAAAGGTTAAACAGGCTCCAAATGCAAGGCACTCCTTTTGTTTATATTTGCAAAAGAATCCGCTGTCAATTTTTTTAGGGTTTGCAGTCCTTTATTCCTGTATTCTCTCAGCCACATCTGACATCTTGTGCTTCCATCAACCGCCTGTATATTCCAAGCCAACTAATGTTCTGTTATGCAGAATTCAACCAAAAAGATAATAAGTCTGGCACCAGCAAAACCCATGACCCCCCCTCCCTACACACTCTTATGTGGGATATAATCAAGCCACTGTTCTAGCGACAATTATGAGCCATATGCATTAACATATGCCAAAACTATCTAACCACTAACCTAAGTGGGCTGTGATCCAGAGAGGTACTGTGAATGACGAGTGTATGTTTGCAATCAGTTTATTCTTAAATACCCGCCCACCTGCGGTAACCAGAGAGACAAGCTCCTGAGTTAGTGCGACCATAATTCCTCAGGATTGAAAAGGAAAAAGCAAACAAGGAAAAAAAAAAACTAAATCTCACTTTGCCCTCAGAGATGACTGAGTTTAAAATTAAAGAATGAAACCATCAATAAAGTGTAGAGAAGGGGTATGAGGAGAGGAGGCAAAGAGAAGCCTTTTGATTTGTTGGGCAGGGCTAGGTTTCACCTCAATAATTCATGATGTGTAATGTGAGGTTCATATCAGCGGTAATGTGAGAAGTAAGGGAAAGTAAACGAGGAAAAGGAGATGAAGTGTTCAAGTGAACACAAGAAGGAGAAGCGATAAGGAGGTATTAAGAAGTACAAAATTACAAGGAGGTGGACATAGACATGATAAAGTAAATGAAAAATGGTAAGGGGATCTATCACAAAGAATCAGATCCAATGACAGAAGAATAAAGGAAGAAGTCATAAAAATGGCAAAATATGTGATAAAACAGATTTAGGACTTAATTTAAAGCATCTGGGGAAAAAAATTAAGACGTTCTCTGAAACAAGAAGGCAAATGGTGCTCTAATGTCCTTCATATGATACAGAATACATTACTGCAGCCTTTCGTTGACTCAGTGATGAGGAGAGAAAGAATAAAAAAGTGTGATGCCTGCCAACTCTTGCAGAAGCCTTTTAGTAGGAGCCTTAATGGTGTAAGAGAACATGAGGCAGCAGTTTTTACAATGACACTGTGACCAACCAGCAGTCTGCGCCAACGAGGAACAGAAGAGCTTTAGTTAACACATCTATTGAAGTGAAGCACATTGGTTTGACACGTAGCGCAATATGCTTTGGAAATAAAATTGCCTCTGCAGTTACAATATTTGCAACAATATCAGTAATTAAACCATAGATAGGCGTAATTGTGTTGTTACTTAACATAACAGACACTAGACATTTTCTTTGAATAAACACCAAATGCCTGCAAATGATCACTTACAAAATAGTAAAATAACACCATCTCAAAACCAGACATTGTAAATGCATGACTCTCTGTAAAAACCACAAAGATAAAAGAGATATCTTTTACAGTTTTGCCCCTTTTCATTACTTATTTAACAAATTATTTGCAATCTTTCAAAATAGAAAACATATTTTCCTTCGAATAGAACTCACAATTCTTTCAAAAGTTTATAAGTTT
This sequence comes from Melanotaenia boesemani, assembly GCF_017639745.1. Lineage (NCBI taxonomy): Eukaryota > Metazoa > Chordata > Actinopteri > Atheriniformes > Melanotaeniidae > Melanotaenia > Melanotaenia boesemani. Next base: position 15,108,873 of record NC_055698.1, on the reverse strand, counting down.
AAAAGATACACAATGTTAGCACATTAGAGTTAAAACAGCTGGCTGTGGAAGCACAAGGGTTCATTTCTTGCAGCTTATGAGCAAAGATTTTTGATCTTAAGGGCTACTTCCAACTGCTGTTCATTTGATGGTTTTCATACATTAAAAGACTTTTTATTGCTCACAGGTTTGGTTTCCCATATCCAACAATGGGATTCATTCATTTGGGACTATTTCAGATTAACAAGGTTACAAAGCCATATCGAATGTTGTTGAAAACTGGGTTTATTATGTGCATCAGGGTTTATTTTTATAAGGTGGATGGATTAGTGTGAACAACTGTCCATGCAAACATCTGTATCTTAGGATGTGACTGTGTTAGCTTGTGTGCTGGATAGATTTCAAAAGAAGCCCTTCTAGTGCTTCATCTGATGCCTCTACAAAGGGCTAGACTATAGCTGCAGGGGCCAGTGTATGCAGGTGTGCCTGGGTGTGTGTATTTATCTGAGAGCTGAAACAAAAGACCACCGACATTGTGCAGAGGACTAAGAGTTATTGTCGCTCTGAGCCTTGCACCTTCAAACACCTACGCACATACACAGGATGATTATGTTACACCTTTCATGTGTGCATATCAGAAACACACACCCCATTAAGCTTTAGTTTTCCAACCTTGTCAGATTCCTTTTAGTTCTGCCAAATAAATATAAGCAGCATCACCCCTAATGTAAAATTAAACATATTTAACTGATAAAGAGGATGCTGCTACATGTTTTTTTTTTCAGATAATTGAACAATCAATGACTATTTACATTTGCTGTACAACCGCTGACAGAAAACTTGTCTCTTTTACCCAAGAGGTTCTTAAGTCACAACCCATTTCACAGGGTGAAAAAAAAAAATTATCATAGCGTTTACTAAAAGAAAGAATTTAAAAGCTGTTAGGGTTAGTCCTTCCCTCTAGACATGCCAAGCTCACAGGAAAAAAACATTGACTAAGACATAATGCTGGCAGAAAAAGGAAGGAAACTAAAGGAAAAAGGGGAAAGGCTGGGGTCACGCTTTATTAATATGGCTTCAGAACTTAACCAAAAGAGGAAGTGCCTTGCTTCAAGAAACAGAACCGTTCTGACTATACCAACAAGACACAATGCAAAGAATCAGGCAAAAATGGCTACATCACACAAACAAAAAAACAATATCATTCTATCAATTAAATCTGAAAAAAGTTTAGAGGTTGGACTGACAAGGATCACAGCATTCTGGTAACTCTTAACCAGCCCATGAGCCTCTCTGCGGGTCAAAGTGTGTCACAAACCCGCCCTCGTTCACAACCTAACAGCAGCCAGGATATCCTGTCAAATGTCAGTACCAGCAGCTTGTAACAGCTCTCACCACCAGCAGTCAGCCGACCTCAAGTGTAAGCCTGCTGAGGTAACAAGTCAACTTTTGCACTCATACTGAGCGAGTATACAACCTAATCTACTGTGTGCATGTTATTTACATAAATAGAAAAAAAACCCCATGGAGCCCATGGAGCTGTGGTGTATTGCTGAACAAGGTACTAGAAAAGCCTAAATAGGAGACTCTATGCAGAACAACCAAGCAAATTGAGGTAAACAAGTGAGTCAGAAACAATTAAGAGGTACTTGGATGAAGTTCTGCAGAGCCAGATAATGAAAACACTGGAACATTTAGAGATGAGAACATGGGAAAAAAAGGAGACACTTGCCAGAAACAATAACAACACAAAGCCAAATTAGGCTCACAAGCATACATCTCATCAATAAAGTATTTTTGTAGGAATTCTAGTAATACCAAGCAATAACTTTCCAAAAAATGTGCTCTTCTTTCCAGCTGGTCTAACATTATAAACTACTACCACCACATTTCCATCCTCAAAACCATGAGGCCTCACAGTGCACAACTGTCTTAAAACCCATCTGCTATTTGACATAACAATTTTTCTCTAGGTAAATTATAGAAAACCCACACAAGTCTGTGTGATCAGGGAAAAACATGTACTGTACACATAAATACATTACTCACTCCAGACTACAAACATCTAACCACTATGCCAGTGCCCACTGGTGACACAGTGGAGAGGAAAGGAGGCACAAGAGCACACAGAGCCACACCCTGAGGCCTACTGCATCCTGTGTAGCACATAGAAAGAATAAAAACACCATGAAGACGGGAAGACTCACCCGGAAAACTTGACAACAGGGCCAACAGGGCTGTTAGCTTTCTTTCAAATCAACCTGTTTCTTGAGCTATACCTGAGTGGAGAAGACAGCTTTTCTCTAAGCAACTTCTGTGTGACAAAGAGCTTTCAGCATCATAAACCAAAGTCAAGAACTTCACAACGGTTTCTGCAACGCTTCGCCTGAGGCAAAAAAAAAAGTAACCAAGAGTACCGAGAGAGACAGAAGGAGGAAGTAGGCGTTTGTCAAGAAAAGAGGAAACAGGTTTGTCTGTGAAAAAGGCGGCAAAATTCAAAGTTAAGGTGGCTGCAAGCTAGAAAGAACAGATGACTTATATAGCTTGAATTACCATATAAGAAAAGAAAGGATGCATCATTCACTGAAATTCAACACACTTGAATGATTTGATTTGATTACTTTTGGATAATTATATCTCGTGAATATCTGTGTCCCCCTTCTCCAACTCACCATGCAAACTCTAACCTGGACTAGCCTTAAAGAGTCCTTATTAAACTTGTTTACAAGCTCAGAATTTTATGTTTGGGATATAATAAAATGCTGCAAAACTTTTATCTTTCATATATCTTTTTATGGTATGATGTAGCAAATAATCATCTTCTAGCTAGAACACATTGATGCAGTTCTCATCTCTTTAAGGTCCTGCTTCCTAAAGGCCCTATCTGCTCTTATGCTTCAGCTGATTGGTTAGTGTCAGGCTCTGGGGAAAATTAATGGGAAAGGTTATGGCCAGTAAACCTTTTCTTGTCCATTTTGAAATGTTATTTTATGTTTAAATGCACATATATTAAGAGCACCTGTCAATATGTATAAAGTAGTCCATAAAACACAAGTGAAAGTGAAAATGTTTAACTGCATTGCCTAAAAATTATAGGCATAATAAAGGAAATTGCCATTGTAGAATAGTTGTGTTGGATATTAGAGCTTTACCTAATGAGACCAGTCAGTGCAGAACATTTCAGAGCCAATGTGTTGGACTCAGTCTAAAGAGATATATAAAAAAAGGTCCAATAAAACATGAAATGCGAGTGAGGCTGATTTCTTTCATGCTTTCAACATTGCTGCTTATGGATGTCTAGAAATTGTCAACCAATGTAGTTCACACTTTCACTTCCACCTCTCGCTCTCCCTAATTACCACAGCCAGAACAGTACACAATGAGCAGCAACAGAGTGACTCAGGTGGTTTATACTGTCACAGAAGACCAACGATCACAAGGCTAAATGCTCAAATTAACTGTTACTGTTTGAGCAGATGAAACTGAGCTCACAGCAATCCATCTGCGAAAGTGACACCAAAACAGATGTTTACTCCACCCAGGATGAGGTCAACTTTAGTTCACGTTATCCACACAAATGCAAACTTTAAAGACTTTTATTCAAACCAAACTCTCAGAGGACCTAAGAAAGGCAAGCATCCAAGTAGGAAAACATTTGAAAACAGCAACACCAGCAAAAACAAACAGGTCTGTAGAAGTATATCACATCCACACAAAGATGTTTGTCTCATGCCAAGCTAAAAAGAATATGAGAGAAAAACGTGAACTGAGCTGTTATGTGGTAAGGGATTTATGTAAAGAAGCTTAAATCTTGTCATGATGTGAGGAAGTGAAAAAGTTTACAGGGCCCATGTCCTACTTTTAACGTCTTTGTACACAGCTGGGAATACTACCACTAGCTATGCAAGTGTCTTACAAAGAGCCCGAAATAAAAAGAAGGAAAAAAAAGTGAGTCTGAGACTATGCAGCTCCATGTCACAGCTTTAATAATCCAACCCAACTATCGCAACTCCCTCTTGACTACCCTGCTGTTATACTCGCTTTGAGTGCCACTGAATCCTCCAAGATGCTGAACCACATCTGTCAACATCCGTTAAAATTCCTCCGAGTGCACACCCCTCCTCCCCCTTTATGATTCCTCGACTGGTTACTTTGCTCAAAATTCAAAACCTGTATGTTGAGGTAGAATACAGCTGAATAATTCACATCCTGTTTTCTCAAAGTTATGGCTCCCCTGTTCCTGACACATAAACATCATTGCTGTCAATATTTCTATAATTCTAGTTAATCTGTGCTGTCCATCTTTGCAAATTGCTTGACAAGGCTAAAATAAAATAAACTATAATTAATTTATTAATTTTTAAGGAAAAGTCATTGTAAAAAAAAACAAACAAAAAAAACTTATCTTGGAAAATATAAATGACTGGAGTATACTGACACCAAGCTCAAAAGTGAGTCATATTGTGACAGATTTTCTACCTTTTATAAAGCATCTATTTAAAAATTTTAGCAGTAAAATATAAGATGACCACACACTAGCTGCTGATCTAAACTTCAAACTCAAAACAGTAAGTTAGTGAAATCTTACATCACAAATATTTTTAATGACAATAACAATTATGTACACTGGACAACAAATTTAGAGACTTTTATTCACCTAAAATTGACATTTTCTGAATGAAAATCCCTTTAAATGTATTCGAGAAAAAGTGGACTGATGCTTTAAATAGGACAGTACTGTCCTTTATTTGAATCAACACAAGAATATACTATTTACAGTAACAGAGCAGAATATATGTAAACTTTATTTAACAGCAGCCGGAGTGATAATCAAAATAATTGCCATATTTTTATGTGTCCTATTTAAGAGACTAATATCAGTCGGCCGTGGCTCTGACCCTGAGCCACATTATGACTGTTTTCCTGTAATGTTGGTATTTTATAAATGTGAGCTTATGATTACAGTAATCCCTAAATGGCTCTGGATCAAAGTGTCAGTAGAGAGGACTGAAATGTAAAACACAAATGCAGGTTTTGAAAAATGTCAGATGTTGACGTCAGTCAGGTAATTAGTGTTTCATAACCCCATTTACTATATTCTATCTTATTCACAGATTGTTCTCTCTCATTCTTTTTTTAAACATGAAATGAATTGGCACATTCCCACAGTCTGCTTGCAACGGAGGTTGTCAGGCAAAGATAATTCCACTTCACCTCAGGGAATCATGTATTATTCAAAACCACATTCCAATTTATTCCACTTAAGATGGGTAACAAGCTTTACTTGTAATTATCAAACTCCAGTGGTTATGATCCATGAATTTTAACATGGAAAAGTCTGTGCTATATATAGAGGAGAACAGAGAGCTGGGCAGTATTTTTTGTTTCTGAACTGCACATCACCTTATAAACACCTCACTTGTAGGTGTGTGCCCACACGATACACTGCTTCCCAAAGTAATACAGGCTCTAAAAACATCACCGGAACTATAATCGTATCTACGGGTGCCTGGCTCCTAAGCTGAGATATGTTGTCGTTGCTCTCAAACGAATCAACACAAGTCATAAAGAGTTACAGGATTCCCAGACTGAACAGGAGAGGTAGAGCATTCCCATTTGCAAATCTTGTCTAGTTCAGACTTCCTTTTGCAATGAAATTATTAAAAACCACATGCAAAAGCAGACCACTTCTGTTGGACAAAGATTCTCCTCTGAATTACATCTCATCAATGAAGCCAAATTCCCATCCTCATCATGCTCCATGTATGCATAAATTGGGTCTGCAAACCATTAAAACCAACACCAATGCATGATTGTATGTGTTAATTCAAAACAGCATAATGAGAAGTGACTTCATTAATTTCTCAGCAATTGTGTGTTAGCATCATAATGCCCCCCCTTCCCTTTTTACTTTCTGCAGAAAAGAAAAAAAACTGACAAACTGCACATTTAAACCTGAGCAAAATATCACCCAAATGCCACCTTTCATACAGAGTTAACAGCCACAGTCTGGAGTGAAAACAACAGCGCCAGTGATAATAGGCACACAACCCACTAGCTACAGCAGCTATTTAATTGGACCAAACACTCCTGGGTGTATCTTTACTGCATGAAATGTCAAGCACACTGTTTTACTTGGGTCTCACTGCCCACAGACAGTGCAAGTATCCTCTTATTATCCTATAAAAATGACTAGTAGTGGTCATACAGGATAATGTGTTGCTGACACCTCTCTTGTCTAACAGTCGTATTAATACAATAAGGCCTCCAGTAAGCTTGTGTGTACAGAATAAAAAAACAAAACAAAACACAAAAACACATCTTAAACCAGCTAGGTGACAATTATTATGTGACTATGCTGGTGCAATACCTATCCTGTTTAATGCCTACTTGCACCTTCTGTGGACATGTTTGTCTGCCATTTCAAGGGGAGTTAATTATCAATATTATCCAAGTGTAACTTCAGTCAGTGCTCTGCCTAGTACAGTCATCTGGAAATGTTCCTTTCCTTGTTTCTCTGGTATAACTGATAATAAGGAAGAAACTAATAACTAAACTATATATAACAGGGGAGGGGAGAATGAAGAAATGGCAATGGGTGGATTTCAGAGAGAGACTTGTCAATGTTAACAAACAGTTACTAGCATGAATGCAGGGAATAGCTAACGCTAGCCACAAATGGGGAAAATAACTCAATGTAGCGACAACACCACTAATCTTGAGCTCTAAAAGCAAATGCTATATGTTGGACTAAAATGTCAAACTCTTCATCAGATGCAAAACAGTCATAAAATGGATTTAAAAAAAAAAGGAAAACTAACTTAAATACCATCAAAACACGCAAGGCTTCAGCTGAAACTGAAGATGGAAATTACAAAAGAAAGACGAAAACGGTCCAAATTTAGTCAGTACTTATCACTAATAGCAGCCGGGTGCAGTTATATCCGTACCATCATGACTGATGACTGAATTCATTCACATTTTTTTCTAAATTTATTTGGGGTTGGCAGCTTCCAACTTCTAGCCTGGTAACAAAACGCTGGGAACAGACAAACATGGTATCCTGTTGTTCATGAATGAGGCTCATCACTGCTCTCTGATCGATCTCAGTGCATGATATTTTGGGATATTTAAGTGCTTATGAAACATTATCGGCTCCATTAAAATGCCTCTGAGTGCGTATATTTTAATCCTCTACATTTCCACCATGATGTGTATTTAAAATTGTTGCATAAGGTTACTTTTTTTTCCCCCCTCTATTCCCTAACTAAGAAAAAAAACAATAGGCTATGTTCTCCTTTCTAACACAATCTCTTTTCTCTTTAGATTTAAAAATAACATGCCTTCCTTGCCCATTACATAACTCAATATCAGTCAACATCAAGGTCAGCAGTGAGAGCTTTAAAACCAAAAAGAGATGCGCAATTAGGTGTTTACCCTGGAAGGCTTTTCAATGTCAGTTAGGGAAAGAAAGAGTGAGTGTGAGTGTGAAATAGTGGGAGAGCCCACAGGCTTAGTGAGTCACTGCCAGTATGACAGTATGACCTTGTGCTCTCGGGCTTCGCAGCCCTTTTGGAAACAGCTTATCCAGGTCAGGAACCAACTCTGCATCTCTGCGTCAACTCTGTATGTCTTCTAAACTGGGGAATATATCAGGACTGACTTTATGTTTTTGCAACCATAGGAAGCACTAACTCTGCAGGGATTGTTCAGCAAATAGACTTTTAATATCTATTTTTATAAGTACCCACTGAAGATCTACATAGAAAGTTACTAGAAAACCAGGATATCATCAACAATTTCTTCACATTGGGAGCACTCACCGATCCTGATCCTCACCAGAAGGCTTTTATGGACTTTTGATTAAACTTTGAAGCTGATAACAGCAATTTCCAAGCATTAAATTACTTCAGCTAGAGATTTGGATTGTGCAGATAAAAAATGTCAGCTATGCTATGTGGGTCCTGAGACGCCACAGTGGCTGGTCTGGCTGCAGGCCTGTGAAATCTTTGGAGTATAATTTACATAGCTGGTCCATTAGGGTGAAGTCAGAAAGAAGAGCCTTATCATTTATTGCAATAGGATGAAATCTTAAATTTAACTTAAGACAGTAGAAGTGAGTGGATCCAATTATCTTTCATTAAAAATATTAAATTCAATTTGTTGCAGTGCACATTTACTCAAGAACTTCACTGGTTTTTCTTCAATATCAACCCCCATATTTATTTCCAGGCACAGAAAAAGAAGTTTAAGCAAACGTTGGGGCTGCAAAACAGCTGCAGGCATCTACACTACCATCACAAGTTTGGGAACACTTTCCCATTAAATCCATTGCGGACGTTTCTAAAACTTATGAACGGTAGCGTAATCTGAAACCTCTGAGTGAGTGTTTAAGCACAGTGTGGATTGTCACTGTCAGAAAACAGTCATTCTCATAATCTCATTCTTGATCATGTTATATAGATAAATAAATATTGCACATTCATATTTCATTAAAATGGAAATTTCCATCTCTGAAAATGACTCCACGAGGGATAGAAAAAAAAAAAAAAATCACTGATAAAGAAACTTTCCAGCAGCGGATGCTTTACGTTTCCACTCCATTACAAAGTCCACTTGAAACAGTGCTAAAAGAGCGTCAAAAGCAAGACAACAAGTGTCTCTTCTTCCCAAAGACATAACAGTTTGTGAAGCAGAAAAACATCAAAGTGCAGCGCTTCAAAAAGAAGCAGAGAGTGGGGGGAGAAGTGGGAAATAGTTTGACCAGAGCTTCCCCCCCGAGCAACCACTGCAGACAATGATTGGAGCCTCTGAGGCTACGCTTCAAGGAACAAGTCATCCTGAAAAGGTTCATTGGACCCCTCTCTGCGTGCGTGAGGGGGCAAGTATGGAGGGGAATGGTAGGGACCACACAAAAACCCTGCCAAGTCATGTGACTGAGGCGGAGATAAATGGTGCTTTTTGGTTGGTTAGACAGGGAAGTTATGGAGATGGGTCTGTAGTCCTATTGTCTAACTGTGAGGCCGGTGTGTGTGTGTGTATTGTTTGGATGTTGGAGGAGACGAAGGGCATCGTAGCATAAGGCAGAACCAGTACAACATTTTTTCATTCACAAGCAGGAAAACGCCTCCATCATGAAGCGACCTTGACTACTCACACAAAACAGTGAGTGCATCTCTTACACCCCCTCTCAGTCCAAGTGGGCGCATTTCAGAAAAAGCAAACTACAGTATAAACATAAATTGACTTTTTTTTCTATTAAAAAGCACAGATATAGATCAGATTATGAAACTGGGCCTTTGCAGAGAAAAGGACATTAGTACAGGCAGTAAGTTATGACAAGCTCCAGTTCCACACCACAGTATGGAACTAATCAAACTGTGCACCTGCAGGGCAAATCAATAACTCTCCTCTTCCATGTGCCTGAAACTCCAGTTGATAGACACTCTACCACAGCAACAAAAATAATCTATAAAAACAGCTGTTGTGTAATCAAGTTGCCTTCTTCTTCACTTTTAGAAAACATACACAAATACACATGCACTCTGCTCTAACTAGGTTTGACCATTCAAGTCTGCAGGGTCAAGTGCAAGTGTCTCTCAGTTCTACAAACCTAAGCAAAAAAAGCCTGAAATTCCACTTCCTCAAAATGCTGAGATTACAACCCAGACAGCAGGAAAAGGAATGCACCAGACATGAGCAACAGACAGCCATTCGGACTGAATCTGCATTTAAAATTCTCCTCTGTGGGGCTTGTCATCCTTAAAACACAGAGTTGTTATCTTTTCCTAGAAAAATGCATCCTGCACTTTGGGGATGTTTCATCCCTTAACTGGATTATTGCTGCTGATGAGGAAGATAATGCTGCTACAGCTTCTGTGTGCTGAATGAAAACAAAAAAGACAGGTGCAATGGGAAGTTAGTTGTACACGCAGCATCAGACAAAGCCGGAAAAAGAGTTGTGCACTCTGTCGAGAACGCATGTGTGCACGTGTCTCAGAATAGAGCAGTTGGGATTATGCAAGAACAATGCTGGAGCTAAAGGCTTAGTTTCACTCATTTTAGAGAGAAAGAACCATGCATTGCCTGAGAGCATGGGCAGCATGGAAAAGGCACGCTAATTACTTTGAGTGTCTGGATTTGTATGCCATTGCCAACCTGATCTCACAGGCATATGAAAAATAACCACAAATTCTTAAAACTGTAGATGGTGGAGGCAGACATTGTGCTAAAATTACAGGCTAGTACAATGGAGAGCAACAAGCTTTTCCTACACTGACAGCGGCCACGTAGATGCTTGCGTCACAGAGCTCTTGCATGCATTTCATTCACAAAAAATAGCTAAAGAAAAGAAAAAGAGATAAATATCTTTAAAATAAAAAAGATGTACTCGGAAACTTCCCTTTCCAACGGGCAAAATTGAAACAGTCTTTTAGGATCCAACTCTGCTAGCGCATCGTTCTGCACAAAGAGGCTCAAACATTCAACCTTGAACACAACACATTAGGCATTAGGCTACAGCAAATGTTTGATAAGGCTCTATGGAAAAAGATACAATAACAGATTTGGCTAAACTGACACATCTGAGGGTTTCACTATACACAGAAACACACTAAAAGGTCTACAGCAAAAAGCATTACACTTATCACTACAGTCTTTGGATTTTAAACTACAAGGTCACTGTTAAGCTGATGATCAGAAGGCCATTCAGATCTGCTTTTGTTACATTATAGGAGCTTAAATCTCTCCGCTCACATCACTGTTAGGGGTGGCATGTGCTCCATTGAATTAAGTAGGATGTGAAGGACTGGGCATCCAGGGTCAGGGAATTTCTTTTCCGAATTACTGCTGAACCTCTAGCACCAGGCTTTCATTTGGTCCAGTCTTTAGACAAGCATACATAACCAGGATTGGCTTCAGATGTCAGCATTTCAGAGAGAGAGCCATACTGCTGTACAAACAGAAGGACGGTAAACAAATTTCTTCAGTGTTTACACTGAAAAGTTTCCCATGAAACTTTGATGAACCATTTTATAGGGGTAATTTGAGCCCCTCACAGACAGGGTCTACAGGGTATTACTAAGTTTACTTGAGGCACCACAGTGTTTCTTTATGTTTCTGATTACAATTACTAGATTATAATGTGTAGTTTGTGACACAGAAAAAGACTGAGCCAAATTACAGACAGAAAGACAGATTTTGTGTCAAATTTTGGGCAAATGAGTTTGTTTATGAGGGAAATGTGAAAAGCTCCCACTGGAACAGACGCTTTCTTTAGGATTATTTGTACATATCTTTTGTATGCCCTCTAAAAATCATTCCTTAGTCAATTTCTACTCATGAAAATGATAAACATCCCTGTCCACTGCAAATAAAAAACATGTTTCTAACTACTTAAAAAAATTAGTCTTCTCCAAAAAAAATACTGGCTTGTAACATGCACTACCTACTCCACAAAATAAACAAGATTATTTAATATTTACACAAACAAACAAATAATTAATAAATAATTCACATTTGTAAATAATATTTACTAATATTAAATTTGTTTCGCCCCCCCCAAAAAATAAAAAATACTCAAATGACCCCAAAATCTTGTCACAACATTGACCTCATTAATCAGCAGGTAACATAGTTACTAAAAGCTGAAGTTCCCTGGATTTGTAACTTTTAAAATCACCCATCACACTATATCACAGATTAGTCTATTGGACTATTCATTTTTAGATTTAACAGATTCCAAAAAACTTTAATTGGTCTTAATTAAATTAAACAAAGGGTGTCCTGTGAACGCAAAACATAGTTGAGCACATTTGTTGCTGAGTCACTCTTAATAATTTGTGGCATTTCAGTGGAATTAATAATTTGGCCTCCCACTGCTGCTGCAATGCTGTGGTCCGTCAAACACATCTCCTAATGGAAACATGGTCTCCACTTGGCTAAATTCAATAGCTCAGAGGATTACCATCTTCACTGAAGCATGTAATAACTAAAAGGTCATATCATCATCATAACTCAACAAATCATAATCCGCTGCTGCCTCTTTAATGGCTTTAAAATGTGTCAAGGCCTAAACTGATGCCACTAGTCACATTTTTAATGAACAAGCCCTCCGCTAAAGTGCCAGTCTGCCAGTCATTCCACCCAGTTTTATCCCCTGTTGGTCTGAACTAGCCTAGATCAAGACGTACGGAGAGCCCGAGCACGTTTGGGATTGATTTACTGCTATTTTTACATGTCCTACTTGAACTAAATAGTTCAGATATTCAGAGAAAAAGTTAAGCACTGAGAAGACTTATTAAACTCCTAAAATAAAATAATTTGAGCTAAACGGTGGTAGGACAGTGGAAGCTTTAGTGTTGAGTTTTCAGGGCTTTTTATTAGTAGAGAAAAATAGTCTCTCTTTAAAAGATTACAGGTAATCTGAGTAAGAAAATTAATGTGCAGGGAAAGAAAAATGCCAATGCATTCACAAAACAAACAATAAAACAGAGGCTGAATAAGAGGTCTCAGGTGACCTTGCACCTTGACAAACTCAATTCACAGAGCAACAGCATTTCTCAAAACGTTACAATGGGCTGATGCCAACGCATAGATCTTCCCGGCAGAAAAAAATACTTCGTATATCAAAAAATCCTTCCCATTCAGAGAAAATTTGCCAACAAAAATGTCTCTCAATGGCAAAACCAAAGTAATTAGAGAGCAAGAATGACATGGAAAAAATGCTTGATTTTTCCTCTTTTGAAAGCAAACACTCATCTTTTTCCCCTCTTAAGCTGTCAGAATCGCTGTTTCACTGGGACTAAGTTATAGATGTTTAAAGAAACTAAAAATATTTCACCCATCTAATTATTCCTGTAATCAGGTGCTTTTTGACTCCTAGATTGTTCTCTGTATGGCGAATGCAAATATAGTGGGGTGAATGTTTCTTGTGTTGATTGTCCCTGATGCAGTGGCATCACTGTAAAATTATCTGCATCAGTTATATCACAAAAGCTCAATTTTTCAACGGTATGTCACCTGTGCACCAACTTTTGAACATCTCTTTTACAGCAAAAATAGCTGAGGGGTTAAGCCATCCCTCATAAGACAATACAGGTAGACAACAACATTCATTATCTTAGCATAGCAAACAGGCAATTGGTGCAACAATTATGTTAGCACTGATGACTATCATCACAAGTGTAATAGGTGCTCTACAGGAGCAGTGGCATTATGGGAGATGGTTATGGGCTCTATTCTGGAAACCTTCTGGTGCCACTGCAAACTCTCTGCTACAAAGCCCCCCCACACACACACACACACAGGCTGAGGAGAAAGTTAGTGTAAAGCTGGACTGTGTATCTGGTCTAGGTGCAATGAAAGGATATAGTCACTTCACAGATCAGCCATCTACTCGCTGTGACTGGCACAAGTGAGTGGGAACAAAGGAGTCACTGTGGCTGTCACACACACTCCTCGTTACACGCAGCCTTTGGCCTGCCAGCTGTCTCTCTATCCCTTCCCACACCCCCCTCAGCTGTGTCTATACGTCAAGAAAACTCTTAATTCTTCTGGCACGAAATATATTCAAACATACCCACCAACACACAGGCCCTGGTTGGCTTCAGGACTTGGTCGCACCAAAGCACTGCACTTCTCATCACTGCATATCTGCCATCCTGAATGACTGACTGACCACACTGTTAGAGGCTAAATATTATTCACCAAACACCAACGGCTCATCAGTACCACCCCATTGCACACAGCCACAACACATGACCTCATGCTTGCTGTGAATAATATGGTGGAACTGTTTTTTAAAATATTTTCCATGTAATGATGTGTTGTTTTTTTTTTTGTTTTTTTTCCCCCCTTTTAAGTACTGTTTTAAAGAAACTTGTTCCTGCTCCTTATTTTTCTCTGTTGCCTGCATGGTTTATTTGCTTAACCTCCACGTCACGCATGCTACTCCGCTCACCACAGTGCCCTCCCCTCCCCTCTCCTGACAGATGCCCCATCATTGGGCTCGCCCTTTAATTAGCTAACCCTAATCTCTGCCCTCAGCTTCCAACTCTCTGCTGCTTTCCTATTATTTATTTATCCCCCACGTCTTTCGTATTTTAAAAACGACATATGCTACACCCATGTCATTCCCATCCTTATGTTTACCCACAGACAGGCCTCGGCCCTGCCCGGTCAGTCACAAAAGCCAGTGCCAGCTCTTCTCCACCCTAGCAGTGTGGTGACTGACCACTGCTAAAAACACTTTCATCTCTTCAGCATGCTAAGCTCGAGTCTTACAAAAGCTGCTAACTGAGGCTTTGCTTGTGGTTGCTATATTATTGTAAAGTTATAGAGTAAGATTCTGGGTGGGGGCTTTGCTTGTGGTACACAGGCAACAAAACTTGAAATGAGGCTCAAGTATGGCTATTTTTGGACTGCAGCAGAGGATTCGGAGAACTTCATTTTTGCCTTTTATGGGTTAATTACATGTAACCCACATTTATGTGCAACAGAGAAAGAGAGGGGAAGAAAGAGGGGAAGAAAAACAGCAGTGGTGGGCATTCCTCAGGCAAGGCCTTCATTGCTGTGGGTAGGATGTCATTGGAATTACGTAATCAGTGCATATCAGCCGTCCAATACATCTATTCACTGAGGATATGGACACAGGAACATGACTTATTTTCCAGCTTACATTGTAATTTTCACCAAGAAACATCACTGCATTAAAGTAAGTTATGTCTACACCTCTTAATCTTAATGATTTCACTTTCCGTCAACAGGAAATGAGTTGGTTTTAATGCAGATATCAGTAGGAAGTAGCTCACTTACACAGTTCAGATGAGGTATACATCCACTCTCAGTGCAGAAACACCTAAAAACTCTGCTGTTCTGAAAGTAACAAAGTTTTACTATGTTGAGAGAAGGTCCTGCATCCGGTAGCTGTCCCATTATTGTAAAAACTTCCCATGGTATTTCCTGTACTGCACTGTCTGTGCTGGAAAATGCAGCCAAACAAGTCAGACGCACACAGAAAAATACAAACACAGGGTACTAAGCCTCCCCTCCAGACAACAAAAGAACAGACACAGAAACAAGCCCCGAAGGCAACATTAAACCCAGCTTGTCTGCCATTACAATGCCCCTCTTTCCTCAATAGAGAGCCACGCTGAGCCCAACAGAGCTGAGCTGTACCCACGTTATTCTTTAGTATAACATAGCAGGGAATAAGATAAGGGTTAGGCACACTGAAAATGTGTTACATCCACAGCAAACGGGGAAACTCTGATGTGTGGCCAATGCAGACCAGCAGAGAAACACAGGGTACGGCAGGTGGTTCACAGATGGAGAATCTGTCCAGGCCACAAACAACAGAGCTCAACACAGTGCTTTAACTGAATTTAACAGACCTACAACAGTCATTGATGTTTAGTTTCTGACAGCAGGAAAAACCTGTCTCCCTGCCCACAGCTACATATCTAACTGGAATGACAAGAAGCAAAAACACTGATAAGTAGACAGCCAGAAGAAATCTCTGTTGCTGTCAAAGAAAACTGTCTCCTTACATACATAATCTGTACTTTCTCACACTTGAATCGATTCAGCTGCGAAATAAACCAGCAGACTTATGTGCTACATGCAGCTTCCAACCTCATAAAGCGGACTGAGTAACTTAAAGTTTAGATAAAAGGTTTGCATGGGTTTTGAAATGTGTATTTGTGAAGCTTGGGAAATTCAAAATGCAGTTGCAGATGGAAAATAAACACCAGAGCTTGAGGGAAGATAAAGGAATGCTGAATCATCTCTCACTGCTCTGGTTAAAGAAAATATGACCAATCTGTGGACTATTTGGTTAAGCTTCTCAAACAGTTTCACCTGCTGACCGGGTGTTCTTTGACAGCCAAAGATCAACATCCCACTGAATAAGGCCTTGGTAGGAATAAAACAAGGCTTCTCCAGGCTATGGTTGTTTTCCAGACAAAATAACCAACGCAGCATCGTGTTTTTCCTTGTTGCTAACAAGCAACGACAAGCAGCATCAGGGTATGCGGGTGATTATGGCTTCTTTTTTTTTCCCTGTCTGGTTAGAGTTAGCAAGAGACAACCCATTAAGCTCCGAGCAAGTGTTTCTATACCAGATGTCCTCACTAACGTTGCTCCCTCTGGTAGAAAGTGCGTGGGCAATGATAATCAGAAACTGGGCAATATGTATAATCAGTGTAGTTAAAATAAGAAGTTTCAGTGAGTCTATGAAGGAAGCATATGAAAATTCAGTGGTGAGAATTCAAGAAACAGTAAAGTCCACAAATAAAGGGGGTATCACCAAAGCCTTTCAAGAACTATATGAAGAGTTATAGAGCGAATGCGCGAGATATCAAAGAGCTTTGTGTGTCCTTCCATGTTTTGATTTATTCAGTGACTCACAAGCAGCTCCAGCATAATGCAGCAAACCTTCAATCCAAGGCTTGCAGTTCCCGAGCAAGCTGGTGACCTTGGCAAGTTGTGAGAGTGCTTGACTTCTCCTCAGTCTCTTTTCTCTGGAGCTAGCCTTGACAAGTCTAACAGAAAACACTGCTGTGGTGAAAACCCCTTGCATTGTGACAGAATGGCTTCAGATCCTTTATTTTAGCCTATACATTAATTATACAGTTCATTTAGACATGTATTATTTCACTTCTCCCCTAACCTACACTCTCAAGTAAACTAAAATTGAGTTTAAAAAAAAAATAAGATCCACTAACTAAAAATGTTTTTGTTTGAAAACTTCAACATTATAATCAAAACATGTTATAAAAGAAAAATGCATAAAAAATACACAGATACACCATGTGCTATCTAAGAAGCAAATTAACTCTTAAGAGCTTAGCTTTCCACTGATAAAATAAAACTGAGACTCCAAAACTGTTGCTTAAATCTACTTTTAAAAAAATGAAAAAGAGGAATTTAAGGAAAATACTTAAGTTTCAGAATAAATAAATAAATAAAAAATATAAATAAATAACAGTGAAGGACTGAGTTTAATACTCAAACCAAAAACCTAACTTGGAGCTGATGAATCTCCCATCTAAAGAAAACCAAAGCAAGACTGCCTCTGATGCTATCCGTCTTTTCTGGAAGGCTTTTTAGTCTAAGAATGTGGATTATTCAGTGGAGAAAGATCTGAAAGTTTGCCTGCTGTGACTTCAGTATAGCACAGTACAGTGTGGTCTGACTAGGCCCAGGTCTCCAATGGTTCATTTTCCATTGCTGACAGTATCCCCTCACCATGGTCTGGATCAGTTGGTTAAGAAAGGGAAAAACACAAACTTTGCTGCATGTTTTTATTATATTAAACTGGTTTAGCAGATTATTTTATCTAGTTATAAGTATGGAGAAAACCAGAATGCTTATTAGATTAGATAAGTTTGTGACACCTTTAGTTCAGCAGTGTTTGAATAGAGACTCAACACTAAGGAGCTCAAGTCCAGTTAGTGGAGAAAAAAACAAAACAAAAACAAAACATCAACCCATGCTCATGGTTAATAAATATGCTAATAATTTAATTAGTCATGCAAACAATATGTAGTCTGTAAGCACAAATAATGCATCTGTTGGGTGTTGGGCTTTGAAATGATTCATAGAGCTGTGTTGGTGAGTGTGTTGTTGCTCTGACATTTGTTTTATAGCTAGTAGCAAAGTATGTAGATTTGGTGGTGAAATTGTACATTAATTTCATCTAGAATTTAACACTTTGTGTTGCCATGTGCATGAAAGGTGCTAAATAAATAAAATTTGATTTGATTTAGAAGATCCTTTTTCCAAGTCCTAGGCTAGTACTTTTTTTTTTTTTTTTTACAGTGAAGTGTTCTCTTACAGTACAGTTGCAAGCACACACAAGAAACTATTCAGCCAGGTTTCTAGATTTCAGTCCATGGTGTGAGGACAAACGTTCAATCCCATCACCTTCCTGTGGTTCCAGCTGGATGAGCTTTAGGTGTGATGACAGTCAACAATGATCCCTCCTAAATAGGCTTATAAGGTTCACTTTAACCTTCACTTTTATCACTCTAGATTTTCCACAAAGTCACAAAGTATTTTTTAGAAGACAGACATCTTCTGAACAGTTTTCATAGAGGACTTAGCATTTTAATGGCTACCAGGGTGATGAATCCTGACTCAGCAACAAACATAAAAGTCAGCTTTCACAAAAATACACTCCCTTAAAAGCACATTTTTAAACAATCTCAGGATTTGCCTGGAGGACTAGCCTGCATTAATTGTGGTTAACGCCTGTAAGTAGAACCTACTATATTAGTAAAAAGAGCCAAAAGCACCAAACGTCAGTCAGAGCATCCAAGCACCTGTTGAATTTACAAAGAGAAATCCCTTAAACTTTAGGAATATCTCATGTCTTTGCTACACTGAAATCAAACCCTGTAACCTCTCAGTCTAAATGCACAACACTGATTTAAAAAAGGGACAATATTTGAAATCTTTGGCAACTGCAATTAAAGCAATGCATCACTACGGCAACCTGCATGATCATTAGAGCAGACACTTTACATAGTCATACACATGAACTCAATAAAAGCCCAAATATTTTATATGAAATTAAATTAAAAACAGTTTATTAATTCCTGACTAGAAATTCTAATGTTTTTGTATTAATATAATTATAAATCAACAAATCATTAATTGTCAAGTTCTTGTTCCGAAGGATGCGGGCTGGTGGAAATGACCTCCTCTACCTTTCTGTGCTGCAGCGGACCTGAAAAAGCCTTTCACAAAACACACATTTTCTTTTCACACGCTCTACTCAACAGTGTCACACCCTCTACATAACATGTAAAAGGTGTGAAGAACTGTCCAATATATTCTCCATCCCTACATTCTTTGTTCAAATAAATCTAATACATACAATGTTCATGATGCAATAATAAGGCTGCAGATAGTTTGGACAATAATTTGGGGGAAGGGATTCTACAAGAGTTTAACGTAACAACAAATCACTAACCTGAAGCTGAGGCAAGGCTACTGAGGTCTGCTTAGCTTCATAGCTCCTTCACTCTTTTGTTTTGTATTTTTTAGTCTAGTTTGTGTGTTTTCAGTCTATCTGATCTCATGCAGCTTCTTCTGAAGTCGCAAAATGCCTTTATCTACACAAGCATTTTCCCTTCTACTCCATAGGAGACTTTGATATTTGAAGTCGATGGGGTTTCTCTTTACTGAGTTTACATCGGATAAAAGGATTCACACTCATATCTCAAACCCCTTCCAAGCTAAGAGATCGTTGAAGGACCCATCAGGGGCCTTGTTGTGGTTAATTGAGTAGTTTTTTGTTTTGTTTTTGTTTTTCTTGCTCATACTTTGATGGACCAACAAAACAAGGTGATGAGGTGATGGAAGTGTACATATCTGGAAAGAGAAGTGGAGGTGATGGACACACAAGGAAGCATGAAGCAGCTGTCTGTATGTGGATAGCAACACAGAGATCAAGCAGTGACCCATGGTATTGTACAGCACTAAAAGGCCTCAGTGGTGCATGTGCTGTTAATGCACATAGACACACACAGACACACGGGAAATAACTGTAATTGGGTTACGGCTGCAGAAAACCTGGGTTTAGCACTTTAGTTATACTCACACACCAGCACACAGCAACTATGAAAATAATGAAAGCAAATCTCAGAAAATACTAAAAACTGACACAGCAACACAGATTCTGCAACTTTTTGCAACACACGTGCAAACATGCCATAAATCATTCACTGTGTGATGTTAACACTGATGACATACACGCACAATCCTACAGCAGCAACTGATACAGCGTAGCAGACACTAATACCCACTTTGCTGGCTCATCCTTACAAACTACAGACTTCTAAGTCATCTCAAGCTTCTCATCACACAGCTATGGAAAGACACACTTGTGAGACTGAGAAATTATCTAACTTCATCATGCTGGGTCAGAAGGCTCCAAGGTTGAGAAACTCTTAGCTGGGAGATCCGAAATACCACAAACACAGTCATACACTGTACGAGAGCTGGTAACCTCTCGCTCAGTATTTACTGAGCTCTGCAGCAGCACCACAGCTGGAATGCAGCGGGCAGAGTGAGCAAACAAAGGGATCCGTATCAATTTCTGGGTCATCCGGGGCTGCTTCAACCCCACACAAAGTCTTGACGGAAAAACTTACCCCTGGATGCTCTATGATCACACAGATTTATGTTCTGGAAGGGCTTGGTGTCCAATGATGAAACCATTTTATAGAACAGTGTAAAAAAAAGAAAAAATTTTTTTAATGTATTTCTGAGGGTATTGCCTGCCTTCCCCCCCCCCCCCCCCCCATTTGTTTTCTCTATATATTGTATTTTTTCATGTCAAAGAATAACCAATCTATGAAAGCAGCCTGAGGCTAACTAAAGAGCAGAACATGGCAGTAGCACCTATGGGGTCTCTTCTCACCCACCTATGTCTGTTTGGCTGTCTAGCACCTTCCTGTTGCACCTTTAGTACCTACATGCTGTTTTAATTAACTTCATACCACAGGGAGCAATTATGCAAGGCAATATTCATCTAATTTGGAACTGCAAATTAATCTTCCCTCAAGCTCCACAGCGACAGCCGCACCAGTGTGTAACGCAAGCGAGGATACCGAGAGTCTATAATAGAATGACTTTTTTAAAATAAACATTCTCAATGGTTGCAGAAGAAGACATGAAGATGTCAACTTCAAGAAGCTTTTTGTCATTACTTTAATACTGCAATCCTGCTTTTTAGTGGAAAAAATGGGGGGAAATAAGTTCACTAAGATGGACCGATTGCAGGCTGGGCATACATCAAGGAGAAAACAATTTACATACCTCCATTTCCCTCAGGGAACTACAACAGAGAGTGGAAGGTGGGGAGAGCGCTGCAATAACAGTGTGTGCAAATGAGAAGAAAGTGCCAGAGACGGAGATAGAGAGAGGTTAAACTGATGGGAGACAGTACGTTAGAAAGAGAGTTTGCTAATGAGAGAAACATAACAACCTAAAAGAGTGGAGGGCAGAGAGATGAGAGAAGAAAGAAATTGGCAAGGTTGTGCTTCAGGAGGTGGTGAGAGGATGCCAAACAGTATGCAGTGTCAAACAGACACACACTCAAGATCTAAAATGTGCTGCTGTTCATTAGACAAAGGCAGGCACAACATCCTCTCCCAAAAACTACTCTGCAACACTTTGTCTCCGCCTCTATTCACTAATCAGATTTCCAGGATTATGCTTAAGTGACTAGAACAAAAAACCCAAGCATTCAAGTTCAGTTCGATCTGTTTATTTGGCTTCTTGAAGCGGCCATATTTCATTCTTCTAGTTTTTACTTTTACACTACAAAAACCCATTTACAATGCTGCGTTTTAAGAGCCTGTAGAGGTAGAGAAATATTTATTTGTGCAAGCCTGTTAACAAGAAACTAAGCATTGCTTTGGCTAGTAAAACTTGTTTTTGCATGGGTATGCATTCTTTTTTACATACAGGTCTCTGAGGCGGCTGTTAAACTGAAACCTGATGCTTCTGGCACACTTCACTTTTAAAGTTAGCTTCTGGTTTGAGCTGATCAACCACAAAACTCAGCATACCCGTTCTCTTGTAGAGGAAGAGGTTTGTTTAGCATATAAACACTGACCCACCATTAAAAAATAAATCAGTCACTAAATCGCTATCAACCGTTAAACTTCTGACAGCATAAAAGGAGCCCAAAACCTACAAACCGGCTACATTTGAAAAATTATACTCAAGAACTAAATTATGTCCAATAAATGAATGTAGTTTCAGTACAAATCAAAGTGAAATTAACTCAACAGACCTGCAAATCAAACATAAAATCATCTTTAATCTATGTGTTCTCTGCATCTCCAGGAGGATGTACATACAGTGTATATTCCTGCGGCATTATGACAATTAGTTTGTGCTACACTGAATGGTCTCATTCAGTGGTATTACTGGGGTACACCTCAAAAGGGTTTTGAAGTATAACACATTCACAAGGCAGAGAATCATAATCCCAAGAAGAAAGCTGATGGAACTGCTCTTATATGGCAGTGAGAACCCTGGCTTCAGTCTCCAACAAACCATATTAACCAATTAATCTCGCTTCATATTCACCCCCTCAAGGCCAACACAGAATCTCTTTAGCATGTCCTTGATGGAAAGCCAGATGTCAAGTTAAATAGCACCACATCCCCATGGACTACCTCAACGAAGAAGTGACTGACAATAACATCCAACTTCTTACTTACATGACGTTCTCATGATGCCACTTGAACAGAAAACTCCTTAGACCTTAGATCTGTTCTTATGACTATCTTTGGGGGGGGGGGGGGGGGGGGGGGGGGGCTGCTTAGATTATTTGCTGCAGCAATAACTTAATCAGAGTTTACCCAGAGGGGCAAAGAGAGGAAAGCATGGGGTTGATGTGCCACAGCTGGATGAAATGTGATCACTGAGGAAGAGATGACAAAAAAAAACAAAAAACAAGTGGATACTAATGTGGGGTGGAGCCCATGGCACAAATGGCACACCTAGCTTGACAGGGATTGTAACTGCACCAAAACTGACATAGATATGAGTAAGGATGAGAACATTATCTTGATTTTGAAGAGATTTCATTGAGCTTCTACTCAGGAGCATTTATTCCAAGCTTTATTTTCTATTTACTTTTCTACTGATAAGATGCCTGCATGTGTGCTGGATCTGTGATTGCACATCTAAATCCACTCAAGCCAAAGAATTTTATTTAAATTGACATGTGCTACATTAATTTGTCACCTTCAGGCATTGATTCATTTTGTCTGCTTTTCAACTCTCATGGAAGCTCATTCATACCAAGAGAGGCTCTGTTGTTACTGTGTCAGGATGGTGGGAAAATGCAACAAGTCCTCTGCAGTCAACCAGCCAGCCAGTTATTTTGGCTACAAGAAAATTAACTCATTATATTAGTTTTTAGAATCCCTCTTGCATACTAAATGTAATTCTATACAGAAATAAGTGGATATCTGTCACACAAAGTATTTCTTTCCCTCTTAAATTGTAATCACTGATAAGTGCTAAATAAAAGCTAACTAGTCCTAACCCAAGGCGAGTTTAGTGGTGTTGCTGAGGCTTAAATCAGTCCTTTTTAAAGAGGTCACAAGCATCATATCACTGGAACCCTTTAAATGGGATACACACCCCAGTTTTTATCTTTATGTATAGATATTTCTGCAAACTATTAGAAAGGTGCAAGAGATCATTTATTTGCCAAATGATGGATATATGTCCTTGTACAACTTGTTTGGCTATCCCCCTGCTCACAGAAAACTAATTAAAGTTGTAGAAACGTCTTATTAATATAGGCTGGCTACAAATATAATGCATATTTCGGTCTCTGAAACCATGTGAAACGATAGAAGAGTGTAGGGCTCCAAGTTGCATGAAGGGATGTGAAGCTTTCTCGCTCATCTTGCCTGATCGCAGGCCCGTGTGGCCAGCACGCTGAGCTCCAGTCTACACACCGCAAACCATTAAAATAAGCTCTTTAATTAGCAAAAGCCTCTAAATACGTACACTTACTTTTTTTTAATTCAATTGAACATCATGCACGTGAACTAACACACCGGAGAGCGTCAACAACCATGTTTGCAGCGCACAGACAACTTGCAGCGTTGTGTGCACTTGTTTCAGAAACCAGAACTAAACAAGCACAAAGCGCAGAGATCCAACGCATTCACCGCAGTTCAGCGTGCATCTGTGGACGGAAGCGGGCTGAACAGCGATGCCTTCAGTAGCAAACATGCATGTCAATAAAGAAGCAGCGCACAAAAGCCGCTGAAGGCCACTTCACAAAGTAGCGACAAGAGATTAAGGGGTTTTTGAGAGAAGAGACGTGAAGAGGAAACACAGTAGGATCTGGCTTCAACGTAACAGACACAAACGCTGCTCTGAGGCAAAAGCGCGGCGGGTCCAAAACATCGCGAACCTTCATCATTTAGAAGAAAACGCAAACGAGACTGAAGCTGAATTTCAACCACAACATTTTAACATAAAGAAGACGTGCTTCTACAGACCTGCCGAGGCGAGGACACTTCTCCTTCCACTACCGCGCTGATGTCCGGAGTTTGTGTGTGTTGTGGCTGTGTGTGTGTGTATGTGTGTGTGCGTGTCACTCATTGGTGTTTTCTCCCAGCCTGTCTCTCCTGCTGTAGAGATAGTGCTGATGTTTCCACTTCCTCCTTTCTTCTGCCGTCTGCTGGCAGACGAAAACATTGGATGCATGAAGCCAAGGGATGGGCTCAGATTCTAAAAACACAACATTAATTCATACATTTCGTGGATTAACTCTGGAGTTTAGTTAAAATGTTAAAAGGAGAAAATTTTGGTTACTACATTTACTAGTTTGCATAAAACTACTGTTTATGTAGTTTGCCACTTTGGTTGTATTAGCTACATCATACTTTGTTTTTGTTTTTTGTTTTTTTTTGTACATTTTACATTTATGAAAATGTTATTAATATACCCTTTAAAGGGTGATTGGGACACTGTTCCCTAAACATTAAACAAAATGAGAACAAAATTTCAAATATAAAATTTCACAGATCAATTAAACAAAGAGAATCTAAATTAAAAGCAACAGTGAAAGAAAATACATATCAGCATTTTACAAAACAGAAAAAACACAAGTAAATCTCAAGTAAATGTATATATCCTACTAAACATGTAACAATAACACTACAAATAAAAAAATAACATACTAAAATACATCCAAAGCTTAAATCACAACAGCATAAAAGAAAATGTAATGGCTCAGAAAACCATATAGGAATGAGAAAAGAAAATATTTGAAAACATCAGTAAAATATTTGTTAAATTTTGTTGTATTTCCTGCTTTGCTGGTGTGTTCTATGTTGTATTTTCTCAAATATTGTGGGTTTGTTTTTGATTTTGTGAAACTGAGAAAAAAATCATTCTAATGTGGTTCTTCTGCATATTGTAATGTTTTCAATCCTGATATGTTTTTAGTTACATCTTATTGTTAAATCCACCATACCAGAGATGCACTACTCATTACTGAGAACTGTCTATAAAGATGGGTTGTAATGTTATTTTTCATTGCCCTCTATCATTTATTGTATTTGTAAACAGTCATGTTTTTATTGTCTTCCAACCAAAAAACCAAAAAACATTTTTTTCCTATTCAAGAAAGTTATAGAAATATATTTAATGTTCACATTTACTTTACCATACCTTCCATAATAAATGTAGAGAACTGTCTGAATGAAAATAACTTAAAATAGATGCTATCTGAACAAAAGCATTTTTACTTCCAGTGTTGCAGGAGAGAATTGGCAAACAGGGACAATGGCCTCAATAATTCATGATTATTGAGCACTCATTGCCTTTCTGTTTGGGGGGGGGGGGGGGGGGGGCATTATGACCTTCTCATGTTTCTTTATGTACAGAACTGTTCTGACATTGCTGAGCAAGGGTCTTACAAAACATTATGTTGGTAGTTTCATCAGATGTCATTGGGTACAAAACAATACAATATATCTGCTGAATATCACAGTCAGCAGCATCTCTGGGTCAGATGAGGCCCCTTACCTTTAATCCTGTCAGTAATTACCTGCTGTTTGTGATATTGGACCTTGTGTGTGTGTGCCTTTGTGGTCAAAGAGAAGTAGTGTGACAAACAGTACTGCTGCTCAGCCTCGTCTGCACTCAGCAGGAGCAGCAGGAGGAGGATTATACAGGAGCCCTGTTCATCCTGCTAAATAATCTGGAGCAGCACACCCAGCAGAGATCTCTCAGCCCCTCTTTTTGTTTGTTTTTTCTGTTAAAAAGCACACAATGCAAAGCTCTGCTTATTTAAATGACAGCCTGGGCCTCTCAGCTAAACCACTATTTTGACTGTACACACAGGTGGTGAAGGAAAGCAGGAATCATCCAAGGAGAAGTATGTATTCGGTTTGTTTAAAGAATACTTAAATTTCCGTTTTACAAAACAGAGACTCGTGTGATTTAAACATTAAAATTTCACCTGGAATATAAAGCATTTATTTTAAGATAATCCCCAAACGCACTGACGTTCTTTAATTTACCAGTAATTTTTCTTCTTTTAGATCCTCTTACCTAAAAGTGCCGACGAGTAGATTTAATTCAGCCTATTCAGTAAAAAAAAGAAACTGCACATTCATTTAAACGAGTGGAAACTATGAAAGCAGTCCAGTGTACTGCTGCATCCAATAAAATGCAGAGTCAGCCTTGTTGCTTATTTTGCATTTTCTAATGTAAACTTTACTGTTTGCTCTTATGTGTGTCCTTGTGTAAACCCTTTTTATTAGCATCCTGTTGTACAGAGGCTGACCTTTTATCCATCTGCACATCTGGAGTGAAATTAATATCACATTACAAAACAATGTGAAGCTTTATTACTGCACCTTTTCTTTTTTGTGCATTAATCAAAGATGTACTGTATTATATAGTTTGGACAGTTGCATTCCTTTTATTCTCCAACACAAACAAATGTGAGCTCAAACAAAGTGTACCAGATTAAAGGGCAAATTAGGAGTTTAAATTTGCACATTTTTTAATATCTTGAGGACTTTATTCAGGTCATAGATGCTTTAAATTCTCCTCCACCATTTCCTTTACAGCCACCACCATGTCCTGATTGCTGTTGTCTTTTTGTGTCTTTCTGTCTTGAATCTGGGCTTCAGTGTGTCATATCCAGCACAGTCAAATTATTATCAGGCAACTCCCTCAGCCAGTTGATGGTCTTCCTTATCTACACACGAGGTCTTTGCTTGCTTCTATTATTTTGTTATTTTCTTCTTTAATGTTGCAACATTGACGATGAAATTGATTAACTTGGCAGAGCAAACAGCACTTTCATATACCATCACGTTATCTTTCTTTCAGCAGTGAAATTAACAACGAATGACAATGTGCCAGTTCTATTCAAAGACAGACTTGCTCGAGTTATGACAGAAGCACGACCAGGTTTACCAGTTGAAGTAGTGCTTTGGGGAATGAGTTCTTCTGTTGCTCCCCTTCCAATTTCATCACTCAGATAGAAGCTCATATTTGTTTCATGAGTCCACAGAACTCATCCAGAAGTCTATCAGCTTTTTTTTTTTTTCTTTGAAATGTTTTTCTGAACAGCAAACTGCCTTTCTATCTTTGAAACTTGCAGTGGATTTGCTTCTTGTGGTAATTCCTCTGAGGTTCTGATTATGTCTCATCATTGGCAAGTGAAATGTATGCCTACATCCTGGGGAGCACTACTGAGCAGCTGTGCAGTCATACTGGGTTTCTTTCTGTTTTTTTAAATGATTTTACACTTATTGGCCAGAGCTGTGCTCCTTGGCCTACCAGCTGTCAGTTAGACTGCCATTATTATCACACTGATACTGTTTAAGATATTTTTGAAGCTCCACAATTACCTTAATTTGTGTGGTTACGTCTTTCCCTTCACAAAGATAAAATAAGTTGACTATGTAAAAACAGTCTGAAGAACAACAGGGAATGGATGTTCAAATGCTCACAGCCTGCATTATGTGTTGAAGCTAAAACACAATCAGGATATCGGGTCTGACCTGTCCCCTTGTCCAAAATGACAGAGTGTCTCAATATGGAGGCTCCACAGACCAAATTTTTTTTCTACAAAGAACTACCTCCCTCTGAGCTGCTTCTGTGACTGAACCTCATTTGAGAGATTCATTGTGCTATTCAGAGGGGAACTGCAGTTTCAGTAAAGCTGATTTATCTTTGCTTATCAGTCAGAGGACCAGATAAAGGATGGACAGCCACCACAGAACGCATATGATTTGAGGAGGGAAGTGAGAGAAGAAATTAAAACTGCTCTTAGTCAGCAACAAAACACTCGAGTCTGCATTATCTGCTGTGCTTAAGAATGAAATTTTCACACAAATATATGATGTATACAGTATACTTCCTAGAGCAGTTTGAACTACAGAGGGCCCCAGACTCAAATCTAAATGGAACTCTGGTTAGTTTGTTCCCTGCAGGTCTACTGTAATTGTCTACCAGGGTCATTAGGAAGAGGGAATGTTTCCAGTTTATTTCCTCAGGGACGGATGTTGCTTGTGAAGAGGAGAAGCATTAGACTTCCTCAAATGTGGTCTAACGGCAAATCCTGTTTGAAGCAGCTATAAGTGATCTGATGGTTTTTACTAATTATTTATGACACATTTTTTGTTGCTGGAGAACACAATTTGATGAGTTGTTCATGGAGGACTGCTTCTCAAAGAGGGGATTACAGACTAGGAAATCATCTGAAAAGGACTCTTAAGTACACAGAGTCCCAAGAAGAGATGATCAAAGGAAAACTGTTGGCTTTCAGAAAGGTCAGCCACATACTATGCAGTCGGCTTTTTATTCAAAATTCTCTGTAGCATTGCTGTACCATGTTCAGTCACCACAAAAAATGTCACAAATTAAATAAAGGCAGAGATGGTCAACATTTCTGTCTTTGTGGGCCAACGATGAGTAAACATTAGAGGAAAAGAGATTTTTATTCTCAGAATACATGAATGTATTCACGTACATTCATTTCCCATTTCTGCGGCTTTTTCAGAGCAAATAAGCATATTCCAACCTCAAATCATTCCAAACATTTCTGCGCCGTCACAAGCATTCAAACATTCTGGCTTATGTGGAAAACATATTCCAACTGCAACCCAAGATTTAACTGAGGTTTCTTTTTTTTCCTCCTAAATCTGTGCATTAAATACACAATCACTTTTAGATTCCAGTGCAAAAGCAAGGCTAACACAATATGGCGGGAAAATACAATCTCTGACACTGTATTTGCTGGCATGCAGAACCTGTGAAAGAACATTATCTCTTCCACCAGCAGGCTTGCTCTGCATCACTTTAGACTCATTGCCTGTGCAGTAAATGCTTTTTTGTTACACAGGTATGCACAAACATACCACATACTTTAGCAGCCATAGCATCAGACTTTGTGCTGCATGATTTTACAAAAAGGATATAAATGCAAGTAGTCACCCTGGGGAGAATGAAATGGATGGTAGAAATCATGCACATTGGTTATACAGTTCTTAGTTTCAACCTGGTGGGAAAAAGTTTAAGGGAATCTCCACAGTACTGTTTTAACTGACGCACACACTTCACTACAGTCTAAGATCTAACTTGCTGTTATTTAAGTGTCTTTCTATGTTTAAGCACATAAGAATTAAGTTTAGGTATGAGCATGTTCCAAAGTTTTAATCAGAATCTGAACAGTTACTAGTTTTTGAGGACTTGTGTTTTTGTTTCCTTTTTTTCTTCTTCTTCTCTTTCTTTTTCTTGTCCTTCTTCTTTTTACTCTTCTTGCTGCGATGGTGGTGTGATGATGAGGAGGAGGAAGAGCTGTCTGAGTCGTCTGAGGACGAGGTGGTGTCTTGTAGGAGCTGCTGCAGCTGCTGGATCCTACAAACAGGAAGAGAGAAGAGGAGACGGCATTAGAGTTGTGTTAGCGATGGAAAATACAGCTGATACTGGACTAAGAGCTCAGCTCGTTGAGCTGGAGGCAGTCTTTGATCGGCTGCAACAAATTGCAAAAATCACAATAAAATCATAATTTAAATAATTTTTTTTTACCTGTCCTGTCAGCATCATGACAGCAGAATGATGGTCTGGCTGTTGTATTGTGCTGAACAAATTTACTCTACCAAGAGGACCCTTTTAGATATAGGGCTCCCCTTGAATTTTAAACAGTATTCTTTATTATTAATTTAAAATATATCTTTACTTATAACTGCTGGACCAGAGAAACAGAAGGAAAAAGGTGGATAGAGCAGAAATAGGAAGAGAAACGAAACAGAAAGGGAGAACAAAACACAAGGCTGAAAACAAACCACAACAACTGCAATCAAAGCTAAACAAAAAAAGAAACAGTAACCCTCCTAAAGGTTTCTAAGAGAACACAACAGACGATCTATAGGGGCACCTGTGACAAGAAAACTGTAAAAACCATGAACAGCACTGAACACAACAGCAGCTAGTATATGTGTGTGGGTTTGTGTCTGCATGTGTGTAGGGGTGTGGGTGTGTATGTAGGTGTGTGTACTAAGAATTAGGGGTGAGTTGTGCTGAGTGATCATGCAAAGACAACCGCGCCCCCCCCAAGGCTCAGAGGCAGACCGAGAGGGCCCCAAGCCCTGGACAACCAGAAGCCACCACAGAGAGCAGGAGGGCAGGGCCAGTCCAAACAGCTGCCCACCCACGGGCCAACGCCAGTCCCAGCGCCCCCGACCAGGCACACCACAGATCACTATATCGCCAAATCCCCCCACCCCACCCTCTAAAATTCACACCCTAGCAATAATAATAATAATAATAATAATAATAATAAATAATAATAATATTAATAATGAACACATTTATACCCTTATAAACACATACATATGTACGAACACTCATATATACATACCTTCACCTTCCCAAACAGTCTAATGATCACCCCCGCATCCCGCATCCACACCCACGTCATATAGTACATGGGCACCATCCTTTCCCGGCCCACTCTCCACCCACCCAACAACCAAGTTCTGCCACCCTAGTAGCAAGATGTAAATATTTGGCTGAAGGTGTATTTCTTACTTATTTTAGAGTTCATTTGTTCATATTCTAAGAATTTGACTCTACTGATTCCATATTGTGACATGAGTGTTTCAAATTATATAAAGTTTCTGTTTTGTATAATTTGTTCTAAATGCTTTATTCTCTTATTTTTCCAGTGAATAAAGTTATTCATTTTTTTATTTTGCAGGATGTCAAGGTTGTTTCAGAGGGGTGTCAGCTTACAGGGACTGAGAGAACACTTGGCTATTTTAAGAAAATCCCACCAGGCTGTCAGAGAGGAGCTGATGTTGATGCTTTTAAAACATTTATGGTGTCTGATAAGTGAGCTAATAAATGGCAGGTCAGATATGACCAAATCCTCACACAGTGCTTGCTCTATATCGAGCCATGGTTCATCTAGATGACTATGTTTGAGCCATTTTGAGAAATACTCTATTAGGTTGGTTACAAAATAGTGATGAAAATTTGGAAAATCTAACCCACCACTGCTTTTAGTCTTTTATAGAGTTTTTAAACTAATACGTGGTGGTTTGTCTTTCCAAAGATTATTCTAGAGAGTGCAGTGGTTTTAGACCAATAATGGAGTGGTCAGAGATTGATGAGAATTTATTAATGGGTGTGATTGTCTGACGAAGAGCTGATTGTGAGTTTTGGAGGAAGAATAATACATCATCAGCGTAAAGACTTGTCTTATGCTCTATATTTCTGCTGTTGATACCTTTCATTTCTTTACTTTGTCTAATACTAGCTGCTACAGGTTCAATAAAAATTGCATAAACTGAAGGGGAGAGTTAACCGCCTCTATTGACTGTCCACAGACTTCAGCTTGGAGAAGTTTGATCATTTGTTCTAACATATACATTTGAATTACTATATAATATCTTTATCCAGTCAATAAAAGATGGGCCAAACCTGAATTTGTTTAATGTTACAAATAAAAATTTCCAATCTACCCGGTCAAATGCTTTTTCTGCATCTACAGAGATTGTGTTTTTCAGAATGTGTATGGTGGCATAGTCTATTAGACTGATTAGTCTGCGTGTATTAGTGGAGAAACGACTATTCTTTATAAAACCTATTTGGTCAGGATGCATAATAGGGGGGGTTCTATTTATAATCTTCTGGCGAGCGCTTTGCAGATTATTTTGAGGTCTGCATTTATTAATGATATTGGACGCAAACTGGATGAAGTGTGGGTCTTTTCCTGGTTTTATTACTACTGTAATATTAGCCACATTCATGTTTTGACATATTTGACCATTTTCCTTAATTTCTGAAAACTTTTGTGGAATGTGGGTGGTAGTGTAGTTCTCTATAGAATTCTACTGGAAAACCATCTGGACCTGGGGCTTTATTACTGGGAATGCACTGTAGAGCTTCACCTATTGAGATGGGTGAATCCAGGACCAT
This sequence comes from Melanotaenia boesemani, assembly GCF_017639745.1. Classification (NCBI taxonomy): domain Eukaryota; kingdom Metazoa; phylum Chordata; class Actinopteri; order Atheriniformes; family Melanotaeniidae; genus Melanotaenia; species Melanotaenia boesemani. The sequence continues at coordinate 15,076,896 of NC_055698.1, read as the reverse complement.
CCCTTGTTCCTGTTGTAATTTTGGCAGTTTTAGGTCACTAAGGAATTGTTCAATGTTATTGTCTGGTGGATGAATTTGTGATGAGTATAATGTTTTATTGAAATCCCTAAAAAAGTTTTTTTTATTCTGTCAGAATCACAGGTGATATTTCCTGCTGAATCCTTAACTGAGGAAATGCTTGTTTTCTTTAAATTGGTTAGCCAGTAATCTTCCAGATTTGTTGCCATGTTTAAAGTTTTCCAAGCAAAGTCTTTGCAGCAAAAACTGAGTTTAATTGTCCTTGGTTTCATTCATCTCAAATTTAGCTTTCCTTACACTGTTCAGCATGTATTCTTCTGGGGAAGCCCTGAAGGCATCTTCTAGAGATTTAATTCTCTAGATGTTCTCAAGCTCTCCTTTTTCTAATGTGATGAAAACACATGCTGATATCCCTGATAGGTCATTATTTTCTATATACAAAGCCCATTCCCTTTTGAGGTAACTGATAAAATTAGGATCTTTAAGTAATGGTGTTTTAAATGTTCAGTTTCAATGAGATGGTTTTCTGTTGTACCCAGCCTGTCCAGTCCTGCTGAATTTAATGTCAAGTTGAAGTCTCCTTCAATAATGAGTGTGTTATCTAAGTGATTGTAGAATGAGGTAAAAAAAGAAGAGTGACAAAAAGAGAGGGCATCAACATTTGGTCCATATATACTAGCAATGCATAACTTCAATCTTTGTATGGATAATGTATAATAAATCTACCTTCAGGATCTATAATTGTGCTATTAGTGGTCAAATTAACTTTTCTATTTATTAGAATGGCTACTCCTCTTTACCTGGAATTGAAAAGATAGCATGTTAGCTGTTGCCTTTAATAAGTGAATCTCCTGTAGCAAGACAATGACTGCTTGTAAATCATTCAGTTTAATAAACACCTTCAACCTCTTCTCCCTGGAATAAGCAAGCAAGATAGGTTAGAAGTTAACATGCAGATTTCATGCATAGGTGCATGAGAAAAGAAACGTTTTTAACCTGGATTTAAAAATGTCTACATTTGGTGAAAGTTTAATCTCCACTGGCAGTTTGTTCCACTTGTTGGCAGCATAACAGCTAAATGCTGATTCTCCATGTTTAATCTGGACTCTGGTTTGAACTAGTTGACCAGAGTCTTCGGATCTAAGAGCTCTGCTAGGTTTCTATTTTCTGAATATATCACAGTTGTACACTGGGCCTAAACCGTTCTGGGATTTGTAAGTAATCAGTGGGGTTTTAAAATCTATTCCGTGACTGACTACATGCCATGTTAAAGATTTTAAACTGGTGTGATGTGTTCGGATCTCCTGGTTCTCCTCTCCTGGTGCTCCTCTAGCAGCAGCATTCTGGATGAGCTGCAGATGTTTAATTATTTTTTTAAGGAAGTCCTGTTAAAAGACCAATATGGTAATTCAGTCTACTGGAGATGAATTAGATGAGTTTCTCTTGGTCTTTCTGGGAGACTAAACTTTTAATTCTGTTGATGTTTCTGAGTTAGTAAAAAGCTGTCTTAGTGACAGCTTTAAAGTGGCTATTGAAAGTCAGATCTGAGTCTATCAACACTCCAAGGTTACGAACTTGGTCTGTGATTTTAAGAGCCCGAGTCTCCAGGTGTTTACCAATGCTGACCCTCTTCTCTTTGCTACCAAACAGAATAATCTCAGTTTTGTCTTCATTTAATTATTGAACATTTTCTCTCATCCAGGTTTTATTTGTTCCAGATACTGACAGTGAGTCTACTGGGCTGCAGTTGTACGGTGACAGAGACACAAAAAGTTGTGTATCATCTGCATAATTTTGATAATTGATGTTAAAGTTTTGTAATATTTGACCCAAATGGCGCATATAAATAAAACATAAGAGGTTCATGGACTGACCCCTGGGGAGCTCCACAAGTCATGACCAGTCACTTAGATAAATGGCTGAAATTGTAACAACATAATTCCAGCCTTTGAAATAGGACCTGAACCAGTTAAGGACTGCTGCAGAAACAACCCAGTTTTCCAGCCTGTGCAACAGGATTCTGTGCTCTACAGTATCAAACGCAGCACTGAGATCCAACAGAACCAGGTCTGATACTTGACCAGAATCAGTTTTCAACCTAATGTCATTTAACACTTTGACCAGAGCTGTTTCAGGGCTGTGATGAGGTCGGAAGCCGGACTGAAATTTTTTAAGATTTCCATTTTCATTTAAAAAGTCATTAATCTGGTGAAATACTAAGTAATCTAGGAAATAAAAGTTAGGTTAGCGACAGGTCTGTAGTTATAGAGGGTTATAGTCCATTTCTTTAGGAGTGGCTTAACAGCAGCCATCTTCAGTGAATTGTGAAAAATGCTTGCTGCCATTGAGCAGTTAACTATCAGTAGGAGGTCACGTTCTACTGAGGTGAAAACTGTTAATAAAAAGTCGAATGGTACACTTACATTTCTGCCACTTAAGTGATGCAAACTGATTTGAAATGAACAAAACTGAACTCTCTTTAAATCAATTATACAGGCTTAAAAGGGAAAATTCACTGGTCAATGTGACTACATATAAACTCCTTTGTATATTTCATCCCAAGGTGTATTTTATTAAATGAGAGGTAAATACAATAAAATGCCACGACCACAGACACAGATTAACTTGTGTTGGGTAGACAAAGTAGCCACATTCATCGCTTCATCATAGAGGAGGAAGAGTGCCTAATGAGTAACTGCTAGTCTGTCAGAAACTAAGGAAAAGAGATGTTTTAGGGATGTTATACACCAAAAAGATCCGAAGAACCAACAGCAATTAGAGACTCCCTGTTGTGTCTTCTCACATTTAATAAAAAACCCAAAAACAAATCAACAGAACTTGAGTGCGCTCCAACTGTGTTTTGGACAAGTTGACATAGCATACCATTGCAGGGAGCAGTAGTATATGCCGTACAATGAGGAAAAATGGAGGACCATGTAGATATACATATTAATTTTTTTTTAAAAAAAGAAGTAAAAATGGTGTAATGGGGATAGTTTGTGCCTTGTGTTTATCAGTAATTATGACTCATAATTATCAGTTGGGCTTCCATTTTTTTTTCATCTCCACATGTCATGAAAATGTTTATTTTGAGGAAATGAAGGCAATAAATGGGATGAAACTGCATGAAATGTTGAGTTAGCTGTTAGCTTTCTGCCTACCTTCAAATGCACTCAATCGCTTCACTGAATGGTCTGTGAGCATTCTCACAGACAAATGCAACACTGACTCTACAAGTCAAATCATCTGGAAAAACATTTTGGAGGGGTGTACACACGGAAAACACATGAGATGGTTATTCACTGATGCTTCAAACATGCCCAATGGCTAATTGTTGGCTTGATGTACAAGTGTGCTTAGAGGCCACTGGAGCACCTGCCCTTTGAGACAGATATTGGAAGCTGAGTGATACCAGGAGGGTACTACCTTTAAAAACATGAAGAGAATCTCTACGAAAAAACACAGAGCCTGCTTTTATGAAACATCCCTCAGGATTCATGACCACATTTAACATTAGATGAAACAGAATGATAAATAACACTTCTAATCACTTATGCTTTAATTGTACCTCTAATCCATAAAGTGAAGCCATCCAAAACAAAGCCCAAAATGACCGACAAAACAAAGCCCAAAATGACCGACAACTAAAAGTTCAAATGTGTTTTCCATGTGTAAAGAGACTTTGGATTTTTTCAATAAAGTTTTGAAAGGAAATGTGGATTCCCTGTTCATTAGCAGAAAGATGATTGAGTCACAGACCTTCATAAAGCTTTTCATTCACAGTATAGACATATTTATAATAAAACCACAAGCTATAGCAATTAATCAAAACTCCAGAGGCACAGACACATAAACATCGTTAAAATGGTATGTTTAGGTCTGACTTAAAATAATTCTGATGCACTCATGTGAGTTTAAGTTAAATCACTTAAATTTCATTGGCTAAGACACTTTCATCTTCAGCCAATAATAAGAAAAACAATTACTCCAAAGTCAGACAGGCTCATGTAACACTCCAGAGATCTTCCAATAACATACATATATATTTTATCAATCACAATTGGGAATTTAGCTTTTAAATTTTAATAATCTCTAGATTTACTCGAGTGCAGCAGGCTGCCATATTTCAGCACCCACAGAGCAGTTGGGGGATTAAGGTGTTGCTGAGGGGCCCACTGGGTTTTACCTTTGTTGCTGTTCTAGGGACTTGAACATGGGTCTTCCAGACCCAAGTCCACTTTTCTTTCACTAGGCCAGCTCCTTCAAAAAACTAAACAAAATACTAGTGAGAAAGCTGCTAAAGTAAGCAACAATAAAAACCTGTGATTGAATTTGCAGCTAAGCAGGTTTGCGCACTGAGCAAAACAGCAACAAACGCTTCTAAGAAAAAAACGGATTATCCATGGGATAAACTTTGTGTCACTGGGGAGCGAATCAGAATTCTTTATAAATCTTTATATTTGAGAATGAATTGTTCAATTTGAACCTGAACGTGCCTGTTTGAATAATTGCTTTAAAAATTTTTAATCCAGATTACCGTATTTGATATCGAATCTTTGTTATTTGAATGTGTATTGTAGTAAAGTTGAAACTTTTGTATTTGAAAAATTTGTTTCCCCAATTCATTTTCGTAGTTCAGTTTCAGTTCTTTCCATTCGAATTCAGATCTTAAATTCAAATTCAGATGTGAAATTCAAACTTTTGTGCCACACATCCGGGACCTGCCTACTAAAACGTTTCCAAACCAACGCAAAAGATTAAGCTGGTCCGTTATAGCCTACATGGTGTATGTACATCCTCTATTTCCACACTTGACGGTGCAGATTAATCTGCAAACCTACACATATTTGTCTTGTATTAGGAGTTGCCACTAATGTGAAAAGTCTGCAACCAACCCACAGTGGCAAACTGCTGAGACCGTTGAGGAAACGGCAACTACTGCTACAGAAACGGCAAGTGCCTTTGCAGGAACGGTAACTGACATAGCAAGAGTGGCTGGCCGTTTGCCGTTTTTGGATCTCGCCTTCTCTTCATTTCTCTCTCTCTCTCTCCCCCACCCTCCCCTTGCCCTCTCTCTGCTGGTAGCAGTTGAGAACAACTGCACAAAACTGACATCTGCAATTGACTAGTTTTGCCTCACATCAGGTCCCGGATGTGTGGCACAAAAGTTTGAATTTCAGATCTGAATTTGTATTTCAGATCTGAATTTGAATGGAGAGAACTGAAACTGAAATACGAAAATGAATTTGGGAAACCAATTTTTCAAATGAAAAAGTTTCAACTTTACTACAATACACATTTAAAAAAACAAAGATTCAATATCAAATACGGTCATTTGGATTCAATTTTTAAAGCAATTATACAAATAGGCATGTTCAGGTTCAAATTGAACAATTCATATTCAAATATAAAGAATTCAGATTCGCTCCCCAATGGCACAAAGTTTATCCCATAATTATCTAATGTAATATGCAGCTATAACAATGGTCTCATACTTATATCCCCTTAGAAAACTAGAAAAAATATACTAAGATAAGCTGATGTATAATTCAGCCTTATTAGTATGATTTCCCTCTTTTCATCTTTCAACTTAATAGTTTCCTATAAAAGGAAACATTTAGAGACCACATGCAGCTGTGTCGCTGTTGTGCATTGAGTTGGTAGTGAATTAGCACATGTGCAAAGAAAGAAAAAAAAAAAAAGGCAAATTGTTGTGGCACAATTTGAGTAAAATGGACAAAAATACACTTTTTGGAACACAGAGAGCAATGAATGTACAGAGATCTATTTAGCAGAGGACAATGATCATAATTCACCTTGAGCAATGAGAACAGGCCGTCATCAGTTGAGCCAACGGAGGTAATAAGAGCGGACAGAAACTAGCTGGTCTTCAACAGTGACCATCAATTATACGATCACTTGAATAACTCAGCAGCCTAAACACGTGTGTGATAGAAGTTGTTCTGTGCATGCTGCTAGGCAGCATAAGTCTTTTCTGGAAAACAAAAACAGGGAAATTTGTACCTAATTGACTGTATCTCAGACAGAATATCAACTCAGTTTAGCTTGTTGGGACCATTGAAGCTACATGATACAGAGCCAAACATGGTAGAAGAATTTGGCTAACCATGCACAACATTCCATATGTTTGACAAAATACTGGTGTTCTTGTAGAAAAAAACCCATTAAGGTGAGAAGAAATAGTCCACAAAAAATACACAACCAGGGGCTATTCTCACATACAGTACATATGAGCCATTGTGTGGAGACACACTTGAAAAATAAACTACTGTTTAACATTTGCTAAAATGTCTGGTAAAGCAATGCTAAAAAGCTGCATAAAAAAAATAGTGCAGGTAATTATAAAATAACCAATTTGGGCAACATATGTCAGAAAATAACTGGACAGTGTAAAGACAAAAGCAGGAAAAGGGAAATTTTAATAATGCTGCAGTTAGAAAACATGCTAGGGGAACTTGGCCTGTTCCACTTTCTTTTCAAAGAGGATTTTAAAATTAATGTGGCACAGACACGCAACTAAAACTTCAAAGCATTTGTGGCCTTTAAATAACCTTTTTTGTATTGAATGCTCTCACACACACAAGCACACGTGTGCTGCTCTGCATGTATACAAACACCCCTACAGAGAGCCTTCACGGTTAACTAAACTCAACTTCAAACATGCTGGTGTCAAATACTATTATTAGAAAGCTGTGCTGGGGTCCAGCCACCATGAAAGCACTTCCAGGTCAACTGAGATTGTCCCACTCTGCTGAGGAGAAATGGTCAAAAACTGCAACTATGCAACTAAAAGCACTGACACTGCCTTTTGTTCCTTAGGAACAGATGAAAAATGCTGCCTTACAGTTAGCTAAATGTATATGCAATATGGAAATTTCAAACAAATATAACATACCTGGTCTCTTTTTCATTTCTTTTGTTTTCCCGAATTATGTCATACATTGGATCTTCATGGGCCTTAAAAAGGAACACAACGTACAAAAAAAACAAAAAACAAACAAAACATGAGTTCTCAAATTAGACCAAGAAAATAGTCCCACAGCATATTTAAAACAGTGTTATGTAAGTACTTTTAAGAATATTTAGATAATGCAAGGAAGATTAAAAATTATATATATATATATATATAAAGCTCTGCAGAGACTGAGTATTCCTGCAGAGGGTATTGTTCCTTTACATGCATAATGGAGCGTGACATCCAAAGTCTGTGGCCCACATGTGTGAACTAAACATGTCCCAAACTTAACTTTGACCATCTGACCCTCTGATATAAAAATATTTGAAAATTAAACAACTCACCACTCTGAATTGCTCCAGTTTCTGGTTGCCTTTGATGAAGAAAGGACACTCTCTGTCTCCTGTCCTATGACCGTACCGCTTACATCTCCAGCCTGTAGAACAGTAAAAGTCAACCTACTTCTTCTATCTGTGATATCAATACATTTCTTAACTTGGTAGCAAATTAACTGAAGCAATAAGCAAGGAGATGCATAGCAAGCTATACCCCTGAAGTTTTACACTATTTTTTGCACTACACTTAATGTGGAGGAGTTGTGCAGCATCATATTTAAGAGTAAAAACACAGGTTTGAGGTGAAGCAGAACATTTTTAGACACAATGAGGGACTGTTTAAATTTGAGGGCAGAGCTTTGAGAGATAGGAGTACAATGTTTGACCGTGAAAGTAAGGAAGCATGCTCTCAAATCGAAAAACTTTGCTCTTGATAAAAGACACAAATGCACTTCGCCCTACTTCTGTGAATGAGTCTTCACAGTGACTCGGTTTATTCTTGTAAAGGGATTCGGCAGAGAACTGTTTATAGTGAAGTCTCCGTTTCCATCAGCGGGATTAAAAATGGTGAAACTTGTAAACATTGTGTCAAAGAATCAAGTGGAGCGAGTCCTGCTCAGAACAATGTGTCAAGTTGTGGACAGGCTCTCTGCTTGTGTTTGTGTGCGCTGACTGTTCAAGCAGCTTGACAATATGTGGGATGAAGGAATGAGAGATGACTTAATATAATGACAGTGTTTATTTTGTCAAAAAGACACAAGGTAATCTTCACAATACCACTGCCAATCTCCATCATGTTTGTCAGAAAAACAATAGACGAGTGCTTATGTGAAGTTTTTGTGGTTGTGTTTATTGCCTTGCAACACTGGCGCCCACTCATAAGTGGTGATTTAATACTACCTACTGTTGCAGCACTGTTGTTACTCTGCCAATAAAGACTATTTTTTCAAAATGTACAAAACAAACAAACAAAATACAACCAACCAAACAAACAATCAAGCATTTCTAAATATCTTCAACAAGTACATTCTATAAAAACATGAATAAATGTTATAATTTTACCATTCTGTGGTAAACAAATTATTAAAAAGGATCTAATTTTAAACAATTTAAGACATTTTCAGGAGTTATGCCACTTTGACAGTAAAATTAGTACTTTATATAAAAACTATAAGCAACAAGGGACCAAATACTAGCGCTAATAGAAAATTTTAAAAGATGTTACATTTTACAGTCAAGGTAGTTGCAAAATTTCTAAATATTTGTCTATTGACTTAAGTCTGACAATAAATACTGTGACGATTTTAAGATGCACACCCTTCATGATCTTTTCTCTTTATATATTTTTTTAAGTATTTTTTAAAATGCCTCTTCAGCATCCCGCTGTAATGCTTTTAATGTTTTATGTAAAGCACTGTGAATTGTCTTGTACATGAAATGTTATACAAATAAAGTTTGATGTATTTCATTTTCCCTGATTTCTGTGTCTTAAGTTTCTAATTAAATATTTTGCAACACTGCAAAGCGTATTAGAGGATTGTGAAAAGTTCTTTTAAACGTTAAGTTTTTGCAGATGTAAATGGGAAACATACTTCTTAGTGTAAACTCAGGCAGGTATAACTGGAATTGGGCAGATGTACTCACACTGCATCACCTTCACTTCCTTCCCCAGAGGCATCCAAAGGCCCCTGGTGGGGGCATTTGCCAGGAAGCTCCTGGCTGCTTCATTTCCTGGTTCAGCTGGAATACAGTCTTCTGGTTTTTCTTCATGCTCCTACAACAGAAACAGTCATTGTCACCAATGTTGTAAAACACATATGTCAAACTGGTCCAGCAAAGGGCCGTGTGGCTGCACGTTTTTGTTCCAACCAAGCAGCAGCACACCAGATTTGACTGATTCAATCAACTGATCTCAGTCTTCAGACAGCTGATTGGTCAAACTGTGTGCTCTTGGCTGGCTGGAACAAAAACCTGCAGCCACACGGCCCTTTGCTGGACCAGTTTGACATGCCTGTTGTAAAATATATATAAATATTTCTTGTGACCTCTTCTGGTTTTGTTAGCTGCACATATTGTCCATTTCAACTTACCTTTATAAGTCCTGGTGGAGGTTTCTCATAGCTGGATAAAGGACAGATCAGATAGTGGTTATAGTGCTGCAAAACAAATCACATGAACCTACGCAAACAAACTTTGGGTTTAAATACTCACGCACTTTCTGGAAAATATGAATTAAGTCACATTTACAATTCGCGTTTGAGGTTTGAGGTTTTAAAATGACGAGTTCTGGCTAAAATGACTTACAAAGTCTCGACATGTTTTAGTTGTTGAACCTCTTGGTTGAGTTTCTTCGTATGTGTCTTGAGTTTTTCTAAATCATGTTTGGATGTCTTGTGTTTCTTGTGGTCTCGTCTGTCGTCCCGTTCACTTGTTCGCTTTCTTTCCGACATTGTTTCACACCAACGAGCTATTCTGCTGGAAAAGCATGAATGTACATATACTTTAAAGAGGATGAGAATATTTTTTTTATGATAATTCTGTTAGATTTGTGGCGTCAATGTGCTAACGAGTAGCTACATAGCGAACACTGCTCTGGTGAGGCTGTACTTCCTGTGCAGTCTGGTTGGTTAGTTAAAGTCCAGCGCCACCTACAGGACGCAGGCGGTAAGTAACATGTGCTGCTTTTTCCTTAATTCCTTGTACATTTTCTCCTAACAAAATGTCTGTATCCCTGAGAATACAAACAAGGGTTCTCTGATATAGTTTATGTATTTATTTTAAGCAGTCATCTGGCTTGTTTATGTACGCTTAAATCCTGCAACAGTGCATCCTTTCAGTAATCTGTCCATGACTACACTTTCTTTTATTTATTGTTCTGGACAACTGTGGTACCATAATTATGCTTAAGTTCATAAGTACATATAAAGTAAGTGAATATTGACACACAATCTGCAGAAAATAGGATTATGCATCACAGTTTAATAAACTGAAAAGGTTTTATTTAAGAATCACAGTGAGTTAAATATAAATGTGAGGTATTTCAGGATTTAAAGATACTGCTCAGTGAATAGCATATCTACAATATAATCGGTACATAATCCGGTAATACAAAATGCAGTAGATATATTCAAAAGTCCTGCTCTTAACAAATAATGAAGAGTAACCTTTCAAGTACATATAGCCAAACAAGTACTGAAACAATCAAACATTTGGACAACAGTAATGATCAAGACTTTCTAAACAGATTTTTTGCAGGTCTGTGCAATGTAAACAGCCACTTGGTGAGTCTTATCCTAAAATATTATCACAAATGCCATCATTGGTGACTTGCATTTTATAAAAAATTTGGATAAGCATAAAAAAATGCAACATTGGCAAAATATATACATTTATCAGTCTGCCATGTTTACCGTTACAAATTCATTTACATAGACACATCTCCCTACTAGAGAGTCAAAAACTGGAGTCAAAATAAATTCAAATGCTAGTATTAACATCACATAGTCTGAAAAGCAGTTTTATATACATATATATGTATGTATGTTTCATACAAATGTATGATTTGACTTCAATTTTAGAAAAAAAAAATCCAAAATAGAAAAGAATACTGGAATTTAAACCACCTACAGGGTGATGCTGCATTAATAGGAGAAATACTGAGTAGTTCCTCAAACATTCTGCAAAGTGATGACTCCAATTTTGGAGAGGCATGGATTAAATTAGACAGAAGAAGCATTCTCCTCTGTCTGACACAGCAGAAGATGCAGGAACTACTTAATAGCTCAATGCTCCCAGTTATTACTGCCAGGTTTCTAGGAGCATCTTTTCAATCGGGCCAGCAACAGTAACCCTTACCACAACGGCTTGAAAACTGAAGCTAGTGGCTCTAGTTTTCCCTTAGCCTTTGCTGTAAACGGGTTGCACCATGGGAGTCCTCCCATGTTTGTTAAGAGAACCAGTAAAGACAAAGATCATTGGGAAGATCTTCAAAGTGAGGAGAGAAAATCTTTCAAGCCCCCTTTCTTGCTGCTTTCACCCTCCTGCCGCGTGAGAATCTTGCTGAGACGCTGGACAACCCAGTTTTTCGATTTAGAAGACTTGGAGGAAGTTGAGCTTGACCCTGAAACATTGGAAGAGATGGAGGACCTGGAAGGAGGGGAGACAGAAAGAGGATTTCAGTAACAGTAAACTGAGATTTCGTTGCTTAACAGGAATGAATAAAAAGTATGCTGTAAAAAAAAAAAAAGATGTAGCTCAATTTCACTTCGTACTGAATAAATAGAAACTTAATCATTCAAATAGCTGCAGGCCTGATGCATCATCCCCTTGGACGTCTGTGGCATCTACCTAATTTAGCCAAACTACGTCATGTCTTAAAAATTTGGCCCTGGAGATATTAATAACACCACGCGCAGATAACTTACCTGGGTGTATTAGCAGGTGTCTTGTCTTTACCAGGAGTCTTGGGGGTTGTCATGTTGCTTCTGTTGCTAGATTGAGGGGTCTTGTGTTTGCCAGCACTCCCTGGTGGGGTATGGGTTTTAGCGAAGGAGGCTATAAATTCCCTGTTCATCCCTTTGTGTCTGGATGTCTTGCTGCAGGCATGGCAGGTGGCCATCTGAGACAATGAGAGGGAAGGACATCAATTAATGCAGCATCTGCATACATATGGAGGTTTACAGTTGAATGCATATATGAATATATAAAATTCCCCTGAATAAACTACTCTTGTCTAAGATCAATCAATAATATAACTGATGTGAACCAAAGAGAAGAGGGAGAGGCTTTCTTATTTATGGGAATTTCTTAAACTCAGTATCATCACGTCTGCTCGACTTTATCAAGGACATAGAAAAGTTTGTTGCCACTTAGTCTGGTCTTTGACTGCAGTGATAAATTCCACTCAGGGACAGAGAGCAGGACTAGCAGAGGCTGCATCAGGGCGGTGCTTTGTTATGAGTACTGTACCAGCCCAAAACCTTCACACATCTCCCACATCTACCATCTGACAAATAGTTTACAATGCACTCATGGAAAGAAATTCATGTCGGGACAGTTGAGGCCGTAAATAATTTTACCTTTGACTAATGCAGATATGAAAATAGCTGAACTGGCATGAGAAGGCAATTTGGAGCTGCTGTAGCACAGGTTCATCTATTCAGGGTGTAGATACCAGCATAAGTTGTTAGTTAAATTCTATAAATCTTCTCATTTTTGTCTTCTTTTCTTTATTTGTATAGTTGCTTTACACTTCACCTAAATCTATTCATGCCTGCACTTGATGTAACAAATTCAAAACAGTTTGCTGACACATATTACGCATGCAAGCAAAACACTGTCCTCCATGGCGAGCAGTGAAAACATGTAGACACTAGTGACTCACAAGGTGCAACTCTCAGTTTATGAGATCCTCATGATCCAGTTCATCACTGGACATCCAAGACTCCTGCCAACCACTTGTGTTCCAGGAACACAGCACAGTACAAGTAATTAGATTTTTGGTTAAAAACAACTGTGCATGCATGCGGTTATGTAAATGTTAATTAAATAACCTAACGAGGCACAATTTTTCAGTTTCATAATGCAAACGCTGTGGTAGAGCTTCAGCAGATAAAAAACATGACTAACAGCAAAGCTAAAAAAAAAAAAGAAACTTGTCAGAAAACTTTTACTTTCTGCTTATTGATCACAATGATGATGCAATCACCATAGCTGCACCAGTTAGAAAATTATAGACAATTACACGATAAATATGCTGGACGTCTAAGTAAGCGATAAACTATGGGGTTTCTTTTTGGCTGTATTAACGAAACTTCATCTAACTTATTTAACAGAAGTTTTCTTCCTTAAGAAAACCTTCTTCAGTTAAGAAAGTCAAGCAAAGAGCATTCAGTGCTAAGTGTTGATTGAACACCTTTCAAAATTCCTCCAGACCTTCAGTAACTTCAATCCATGAGTGACACAAGCTCTCCAGAGCTGCACAAGTTCAAAACTGGTTAGAAAAAGCCCCCACGGTGTAGGTCAGCAAATCTGAGCCACGTTGTGGACAGTACTGAGTGCTGATGAGATGGAAAACTCACCGATACGAAGGTAGCCATTTCAAATTCTGACAGGTGGCAAGTGCTGAAGAGTTGGGTTTCAGTGAAGCAGAACCAGTGAGTTCCTGACTTCCAACTTGACTGAGCAGAAAGTGTTTACCACATGAGCCTGCATGTCCAGCTTATAAAGACCAAACCCAGCTACCGGCCCACCCACCTTTGGACAGGGGTGTGGCTCAAAGGAGGACTGACCAATGCTCTGTAAAAGGGTAGTCCACATAAACATGAACACATGAAACTAATGAAGACTTTATGATACATGACATTATGATTATGCCTGTCTACAGGCAGTAGAAAACATTTTTATTTCAAGAGGTTTGCTTAATATCTTTCTTAAGTTTAACTGATTCAAAACTTGTGGAGTTGGGAGCTTAGGTTAGATGTATAGCTCATTAATCACAAAAATAACATTTGGTTTGAATATGAGATCAATACCAACAATCTGTAAATTATTAACTCACACAGAAGCAAGATCACTACATCAGTAGACTAACCTCCAATGTGACAGAAAACATATAAAAAAACAACAACTCATTATCAGACTTATCCCTCCTAAATTAACTAGTATTTATCAAGCTTGAATGGATAAAAATCACAACCACTTTATTAAAAAGAGCCACATCAAGGCTTATATGCTGATGATGTAGATAAAGCTGCAAGAATATTTTTCTGTTCAACAAGGGTGAAATTAGCTGGTGATTACAAACTTATTTATGGACAGTAACTGCAGGGTAATCAATCATAAAGAACTGCAGCAAAACTACAAATACACAAACAATGTATGGCATCACTTTCAGGCTACAGAGTTATTTTAGAGAAAGTTATAAAGTTGTGGCATATACACTGATGAGTGGCACTCCACTGAGGGATCTGGCTTTGTGTGGACAGGAGGAAGGATTTGTCCTGCTGTTCAGCCTTCAAATCAAACATTAAGGATTTGTGACGCATTCCATCTAAAACAATACTTGGACTTCACAAACAAATGAAAATGAAATTAGATGTTTTCAGGATTGTGCTAACTGACAATGTAAAAGACAATTAATGAGAATATACATTTGCTAACATAAAAAATCAAAGACGTGTACACACACACACACACAACTATAACATCCCTCCTCTGTCAAGTGTGCTGTGCACTGGATAATGCAAGAAGACAGCCATGCATCATTCATCGTACCTTCCATCCATCTCAACATATTTGAAAGTGATTTGATGAGCAGTTTTATCATATAACACACTGCATTTTCTTTATTTAGAACCTTCCCATCACTTGCTCCAGTCTTCCAGCTAAAACAAACCAACTTCTTCCCGCAGATCATTACAGCTTCATCTGATTACCCCTGACCAGGAAACTGGAGGTAACACATGAAGAAAGAAAAACAAATCTTTTATTACAAATACTGTAGGCTCCATTGTAACTCTTACTGTAAACTATCTGAGTTGTGGAGATTTAGGTGACCACCTAGATTTTACTGGTTTGAACCCAATGACTATCGAATGCTTGCCAAGGAGTTGGGTGCAACGCACCAGAGCACAGATGGATGTTTACAGCTAGAATGACCTCATACTGTCCTCTAGTTACCACAACTGGCCCCACATGCATCAGGTGGCCCAAATTAAAGCACAGACATGACCAATGAAGAAATTAAACCTTTACCTAATAATGTACACAACAGACAAGCTCATCAAACAACAACAATATCAAAAGTGTGAAGAAAGTTATGCCATCCTTTTTGCTATGGACGGCAAGAAATCGTAATAACCTGAAATCCAATCCCAAACCATCACGTGTACCCGCTTAATTTACTCTAATCCTTTGACATCTTTGGAGCGGCATATGTGAGTCACTGTCATGGAGATTTGATTTGTCATCTTAGGATCCTGGCAGAAAACAAACCTGCATGATGGCCAATCAAGCATATGGCAAAGGTGAAATGTCAGAGCTTTAGGGTAGCAAGAGGACAAGCAATCATATACACAGCTGGAAGAATATTAAGGACAACTGTTGGATCTTTTTTTTCCCCCCAGAGAGCTGAAAATCTAGGTTAAACATGTGAGAAAAATAAATATATATATATATGTGTGATTTTAATACTCAGAGGGAATCCATTACCACCTGTGTACTCTCACACCAGGTTGGCTCTGACCCTTCAAAACAACTAATGGAGACTTCTGCTGTCCTTCTAATCTGATGTGCACGTTTGCGTTTGTTTTAACACGAAACGTGAGCCAACACTGATGACAACAGTGACAGATGCGCTTCACCTTGATCCTATGCACATATATCTCCACTGTTTAGCTTTGGCAATCACGCATGGTTCAGGAGTGTCAGTAACTGTGTTGGAAGCTATAAATCATAATAATAGCATGTGGTTATTAAGATGTATGTCACTGGCAGCTGCTATCTAAAAATGCTTTGCACTATTAAGAAGACAAAACAAACTAATCTATCAAGTCTCATGATGCCTGCATATTAGAATACACCCAGTATTAGTTCTCATGAATGCATGGGCTTTATAGAGCTGGCTTTCACTTTGCAAAGGCCTGAAGACCGTCATAAATCGGACTACTCTTGATGAGAATGTGCGTTTTTATTTTAGATGACTGAAACAGTTTTTGTCAACAAGATTGAGATGCAAAATCTTTGTGAAGCCTTTTCGTTATAAATGTTTTCCAACATGTCATTTCTGAAGCATGAGATTATTCATATTGTGATTTAAATAAAAAGCTGAAAAGACAAACATACAGACATACAAACACACACAGACCTACATAAATCAATTCTGCAGATGGATTCCATCTATATTTAGCCCCGGCTCCATAAATACCTCCCTTCCTGTCTTTCTCTCTGCTTCCAGAGGTCAGCTTAGGTTGATTAATTTGAACATTGTAGCACGGTACACACATGAGGAGGATCAGAATAACAAAATGAGAGACAGAATTATACGCCAACACAGACAATAGGTCTTAAAATGTTTATAAGCGTAAATGTTGACAGAACAAATATCTGAAACTGCTGTGTTTGTGAAAGTCATTGGAGGACACATCAATATAACACAATGAACTTGAAAGCAGAAGAGCAGCTGAAGGATCGATACGGTGCCAGCAATGTTAGCTTTCCACTAACCAAGTCTGTTTGCTGTGACTGGGTGAAAGCGGCCGCTTTGTTACACCGTTTGTAGGCAGCGGCCTGCAGAGAAGCCCAATCTGAATGCAAAGCTGCTGTACGATGCAGTTTAAAAAGGAATGTCAGATTCACTTTCCTCTTTATTTATGTCTTGATTGGTAATGATAAAGTTAATATTTTATCATGCATCACATATGCAGATCTGCCTCAAAACAAACAGAAAAAATATGAAGGTTTTAACAGATTTACTCACTCAGCGTGAGTGTGAAATTGCAGGTTGACTGAATAGGTGAAAGAAACATATGTTTATATTAAATTTACCAGTTTTCTTATGTGCATCTGGAGCCCATGCTTTTCTATATTCTTATGTTGCTTCTCCCTCATAGGAAATAAACACACAGCCATACAATAATATGTGAAAACAAATGCCTCCCAAAATCCCACATATATTACCTGCTTAAAATCAGTGACAACATATGTTTGGGCTGAAGTACACAATACAAACCACAATGCTCTGCAGGCTAGAACATCTATCATTTGTGCACTTTAACATTTAAGAAGCTTCAACTGACTAAAATAAGAGCAAATAAAAAAAGAGAATTTAATCAGGAGAGACTAAACAAATCTGACACATTTTCCTTAGTACAGCACACATACATGCATCTACTCGTTTCCAAATCATATTTGACCAAAGGGCACACCTGAAAGGCCCAGCTGTGTTTCTGGGTGCAGCTGTGCAGACTGCAGAGAAATGAACAAAACAGCTTGGAGACAGATCTTAAATTAGAAACTCCTGATTGTTATAAGAGCTGTCCAATGGGGCATGTGTGGCATAATGGGAGATATGCATTGAATGCCATTAATGTGCATACGTGCAGATGGATTCAGTTTCAGAAATGCAAATGCTGGTGAGTCAGAGGATCCACGGGCTGACTGAGTCTTTTTAACTTTGATAGCAAATCACTTATAGTTACCCAGCAAAAGGATTTGATGTAGCATTAGGTTCCCTTTGCAGGATTTGTTCCTTTAAAAGAAGTAGTCTGTGTTTTAAAACAGTGTTAACGTCTATAACACTGTATTTTGCTTGCTTGCGTGTATGATGAGCCCTTTAAAGTTCCCCTGAAGGATGTCAGTTCAGCTGCTGCTATTACTATATACATGCACATTAACATGCTTAAATTGCTTTACTTAAATCCCAACACATGTTACAGTTATGTTTTCCAATTGAGTCTCCTCTCTTAGCATCTAGCCTCTCTTGTTGCCAACACATCCTGTCACGTAATGCCATCCCTCACATTCAGGAAGCTTTTTCTGTTCCCTGAGATCAACTGGCTCAAAGATTTTCCAACCACTTCGCCATTCTCCTAGATGCCTTTTATTCAGAAAATGTGGCAAAAGTAGTTTGCTAATTTCCTCAAGTATTACCAATGTAAAAAAAAAAAAAAATAGTCAAAAAGAGAAATAAAGAAAGAAAATGCAAATAAAAAAGGCCCAAAGCACCGTGCAAAAACTTTGGCTTCCAAAGACGTAAGTGCTCTCAGATCATTTTTACCAAGGTGTAAGATTTTAATTAACTTGTTCGGCCACTGGCTTGTTACAATTATCATTAGGAAAACCCAAATAATAATGGCAAAACACTCTCTGGACATTTACTTTATTTTTTTTATGTCATTTCTTTTTTTAATTTGTGGTCTAAAACATCTGACAAATCTGCTCATGTTTGCTAGAAACATGATAAAAACCTCTTAATTATAGAAGATTTTGTACAGGATTCTCCAGACTCAAGAGAAGTGGTATACTGTTGCACAGTCTCATCTACAATAACGTGGAATTTTTTGTGTCCTCATTACAAATATATATATTTAAAGTCTGAAAAAAAAAAAAATATGGTGGACTAGTAAAGTTTTCTAAAATTAATAAAAGAAGGAATTTTTCATGAAATTAACATGTCTTCAACTGTTAAGCAAAGGAGAGGATCGATCATGATTTGTGCTAGTAAGTAAGATAAGGAGAATTTCATTGGTGGAGAGCAAAATTGATATATTTACATGCAATTCTGAGGGAGAAAAACTCAAGGTAAAAGACCTGGATGGCTAAAATTGGTATTTTTACAAACTGTGATACTTCTTACTAGTGTCTCCTTAAGAACTAACCAGACTTTTTTCTTTCATTATTTTGATAGATGAAAATATCATGTAAAAATAAATCTAGTTTAAAAATTAAAGTCATCTTTAATTTGCCACCTGCCACTGTACCTGTCAAAAAGTAACCAAAAAAAGAATAATCAGTACATGGAAATGCTAAGCAGACATAAATTACCCAGAACAACATGAAATTATAGGTCCAAAGAAATAACTGAACTGAATGTGTCTCTGTTGTGACAAACAACTCTGCTGGGAAGTATAAATCTGTTCTCATGCAGGAAGAAGGGAAGAATGAAGGAGGAGAATATGTTCTTCATCTCGCTCCATTTAGGGTCTCTGTCTCTTGTGGGGCTGCAGTCCAAGTTATTTCCATATCCACTGCTAGATAACCTGCCCAGCGTGCATAAACACATCTGATTTATAATACCTCTAAGATACAGCTCCACAGAACTGAGGAAAACCTGTGATGTACTGGCATCCATCCCAAGGGCAGCACGTACACACTTCCCAAAGGAAAAGCAATATGGTGTGAAATGAAGGGGATTTACAGCCTCAAGTATACATACTCCAAACAGCTCATATGTCTGTAAATGCTGATGGTGTGATGGTGTATGCTGCAGTCGCAAATTCTTTTCATTTTTTTTCATTACATAAATTTATTGTAAATACCCATGTAAATACAGTGCAGGATGTACAATATTTGAAAGATGCAGTATTTCACTGAGAATAACTGGAAAAGCTTTATTTATGCAATTTGGCTTGTAGAAGTTACTTAAACCCAAATACTGTAAAAGAATATTGAAGAAAAAAAGGAAAAAAAAAACATTATTGCTACTACTGAAGCTAATCAAAAAAGACCACAACACCGTCTTTTATAACAAGTTCCCAGCAATGTTTTGACACTTACAGCAATCACAAAAAAAGGGGTCACCAGGGTCTGCAAATACTCAAACTTTGTTTGAAATCAACGTCTCTCACAGGCTGCAGAGAAAATCGCTTCTGTTCGATCTGGTTAAACTCCGTGAGATGTTTGTGGAAGTCTATTGTGGAAGAAACTCAGTATTTTTCTGAGGACATCAACAAGGGAGCTGTTGCTGATGGACACCAAGGTAAAAACACGACAACAAAATAAATAATTAAAATGAAATTATTCCATTTACAAGATGTTCAAAAGGGAAGCCACTTTTAAGCAGAGTTGAGCAAGTTATAGTAACTAGTTACTACTACCATAAAGTGACGGAGTTAGCGAGTTACAGCATAACAAACGTAACTTGTTACAGCGGGAAATTATTGTTACTTTTTTTACTTTTTCTTTCCTTTCTTTAATGCTCAATTACAGTATGTCACTTTTAATGGAACCTTAAATTTAACTTCATGTTCAATCATTTAGAATAAAACAAAATATTAGATATGATTGATGGAATAAAAATAAATAGACTCCTGCTTTGTTAGCAGAGAAGTGCTAACGAGATTAAAATTGCTTAAAACTAACACAGAGAAACATTTTGGTAGTGGGTATAATGTACATTTCACATAATGTTTTTTTCCTTTTATCTATTTACTATTTAAAAGTAATGTTTTGGTTTCAAAATGCTTCCTTTTTTTCTGGGCTCACCACTGTGTTTTGTGTATCTTGGTCATTTGGGAGTGTGACAAAATATGGTTTAAGCAAAATAAAGTTAATGTTTTGGAGTAAGCAATTTCCAACATCCCAGAGATCGATGCAAAATGACGATTTTCCTGTAAAAACAATAAAAAAATAAATAAAAATAAACAAGACCTAAACTTAACATTTTTGAATATCTACTGAAGGAAAAAAAAATCATATTAATGAAGACAGATAATTCTGGAAGCTTCACAATGCTTCTATCTTTAGCGATTACACCGGGGGAATCTGTTTTCAGTGTCAGGCTTAGTCTTTCTTCCTGCCATGGTTGCTACGCTCTGTTTATTAGCATGCTACCAGGGAGCTAAAGAAAGGGGGGCATTCTAAATTCCTCCTCTTAACTTCACCGCCCAACCAATCACCTCCCTATGGCCCACGACTGAGCACTGGTGGATGAAAGCTCACGTACACTTACATGTACATAGCTTGAGTTGCTTCCTCCTGATCCTCCAAAACATGACAGGCAAGTGACCATGAAAACAAAGAGCAAAAATACCTCGGGGGACATTCTTGGACTATCAGCTTACCAAAAAGTCACGTGATGAGTAATCATGAACATTCTCTATTTTGATGCCTCTTGACACAAGTAAGTGGATGCACAGTCACTGCTGAGTGTTGCTGAATGAAGCTTTGAGTGTACAAACCACAACATAGTAATGTTTGACCGAAGGCAATGGGGCTATAGTTCAACAGGGAACATTAACCATCACCACTAAACCCTGGTACACCCGATTTTTTTAATCTTATGAGATTTTTTATCTGGTCGAGACCTCACACCTGAAGATAAAAAAAATCTGTTTTGATCGTATTGTTTGTGGTGTGCTCCGAAAATGTAATCACAGAACAACACATACATAAAGATGCTGTCCCGCAACTCATCTATAATCTAGTCCTCTGAGCCGGACATCTCACGTCACCTAACGTCATCTAATAATGTAGAAGAAGAACCATAGCAACAACTGGCAAAAAATGAAGAAGAGGAAACATAGTAACAACCGGAAAACACAACACACAGTATGGAAGAGGATATATAGGACGAGGGAATGATGGTGGTCTTGGGACTATTGTTAACAGAAAAAGCCAGAACTTAAAAAAATAACAGACTGGAGACGGCATGAACACAGACTTTATTTACTTCCTTGTTCCCCAGCCAGCTCGCTCTCTGATTGGCTAAAATCTGTTCCACGTCACCATCCACGCAGTCAGAATGCACGAGTCATCGGCGTTTCTCAGAAATCGGCTCTGAAATATTAAACATGTTTAATATTCCCGATTGTCGGCTACGACCCAATTTGGAGCGGATTATCGGGACAAATCAGCTCGTAACACACCCCAGACCAAATGATAATTGGACAGGGAAATCTCACGATGATCGGGCGTTTGCCGTCCGATGGCGGGAAGAGGCAAAATCGGGACAAAAACAGCCCAAAACCTCGGACTGAGGAGGAGCAGTATGGTTTTCGTCCCGGTCGTGGAACAGTGGACCAGCTCTACACCCTCTTCAGGGTCTTTGAGGGGGCATGGGAGTTTGCTCAACCAATCTACATGTGCTTTGTGGACTTGGAGAAGGCATTCGACCGTGTCCCCCGGGGACTCCTGTGGGGGGTACTCCGAGAGTATGGAGTGCCGGACTCGCTTGTACGAGCTGTCCGGTCCCTGTACGACCAGTGTCAGAGCTTGGTCTGCATTGCCGGCAGTAAATCAGAATTGTTTCTAGTGTGGGTTGGACTCCGCCAAGGCTGCCCTTTGTCACCGATTCTGTTCATAACCTTTATGGACAGAATTTCTAGGCGCAGCCGAGGTGTTGAGGGGATCCGGTTCGGTGGCCTTAGGATTGGGTCTCTGCTCTTTGCTGATGATGTGGTTCTGTTGGCTTCATCGGGCCGTGATCTTCAGCTCTCACTGGAGCGATTCGCAGCCGAGTGTGAAACGGCTGGGATGAGAATCAGCACCTCCAAATCTGAGACCATGGTCCTTAGCCGGAAAAGGGTTGAGTGCTTTCTCTGGGTCTGCAATAGGGTCCTGCCCCAAGTGGAGGAGTTTACGTATCTCGGGGTCTTGTTCACGAGTGAGGAAAGGATGGAGCGGGAGATCGACAGGCGGATCGGTACGGCGTCTGCAGTGATGCGGATTCTGCATCGGTCTGTCGTGGTGAAGAGGGAGCTTAGCCAAAAGGCAAAGCTCTCAATTTACTGGTCGATCTACGTTCCTACCCTCACCTATGGTCATGAGCTGTGGGTAGTGACCGAAAGAACAAGATTGCGAGTACAAGCGGCAGAAATGAGTTTTCTGTGCAGGGTGGCCGGGCTCTCCCTTAGAGATAGGGTGAGAAGCTCGGTGATCCGGGAGGGGCTAAGAGTAGAGCTGCTGCTCCTCCACATTGAGAGAAGCCAGATGAGGTGGCTTGGGCATCTGGTTAGGATGCCTCCTGGACGCCTCCCCAGTGAGTTGTTCCGGGCACGTCCCACCGGAAAGAGGCCCTGGGGAAGACCCAGGACACGCTGGATGGACTACATCTCTCGGCTGGCCTGGGAATGCCTCGGGATCCCTCCGGATGAGCTGGTGAATGTAGCCGGGGGGAGGAAAGTCTGGGTTTCCCTGCTTAGACAGCTGCCCCCGCGACCCGACTCTGGATAAGCGGCAGAAAATGGATGGATAGATGGATCTGCTGTATCTCCTTGTTGCTAATTTTTTCATTGCTTCTCCCCGCTTATCTCCATCTTTTTACCTCACAGTAAACACACATATTTTAAAGACTGACTTCAAAATCCTTTGTGTGGTAAACACTTGCACACGAATTGAACCCCACCACATACTAATGCGGCAGCAGCATTTCCACTAAAGCTGCATTAGGTTCATGTCAGATCACAGGGGCTCCTGCTTCTCTGCAATCACCACTCACTGATGCAGAGGTAATGACCCTATGGTCATATGATCCATCACCAGTGTCCTCATTTCAATGAGTTTGTCAGTAGAGTGGGTGGGTGATGGCCATAATCTGCTTTCCATTTTGTCACAACATCCATAATGAGTACAGACAAAAAGGAGCACTTCAACGATGTATGGAGCTACAGGATCTAACTGTGTCAGTGCTAAAAAACACTGTTCATTACATTAGTTCTATTACAGTCCAGCCTAATGGGTCTAACATAAAGGTGAAAGTAATGACTGGGGCACCACAACTAAAGCAAACACTTCCTGTGAAATGAACAGATGATTTTGCCAACTTAACTAACAAAACAGACGATAGTAGCATTTAAAGAGAAAATGAAAGGCTTGTTAAGATATGGTTAGTATAAATGTGATTTTTTTTCCATATCAGTGATGGGAAATTCTCTTATCCTGCCTCTTCATTAGATTCATACACACAGTTTTCAGACCAAATACTGACCTAATTTCTTTTCCTTCATCAATCTACAAACATTTCTCCAAGCACGGTGTGTTGACCTCTGTCTTTCTTCTTATTGGAATGTATGCTTTTATGCCTTTTAATACACTGGAAAGCAGTAAAACCCATAACTAAGTCTGTGGGATTTGGTGTTTTGTCTTCTCACCAGTTTTGAGGAGGAATTCTGGAAGCGAAGCAGCAGGCGTGTTTGCACCAGACTCAGCCGTTTTCCTCTGGCCTTCCTGAGCAGGATGCTCTGCACCCGTGCTGATGGACGTGGTTTGGGCCACAGCCGTATCCGATGATTGTCAGGCTTCAGCCACTGGTAACAGTACGGGCACACAGAGGTGCTTTGCAAGAGTGTTTTATTCTGTTGTGCTGCAAAGAGAAGTGAGGCAGATTATTTCAAATCCTCAGTGTTACAATTTGCAGGAAGACTCTGGTAAATCTAAACTCATGATAAAAACAGCCTAAATTTCTTTAGGGTACAGAATACAAATCACATTTTAATAAAACAATCATTCCCAAAACAAAAATTCAGTTTATTCTTTTAGTATCTACACTTCAAAAGCTAAATTTGCAATTTTGGGGGAAAAAAAAATTGTCCTCAAAATCAGACTCTGAGCAAACTTTATGTAACTCCCTTAGAAAACATTCCCCTTTTTTTTTTAGCTGAAAGGCATGAGGAGCCATGCTTAAATACACCCCTGTCTACTGATGTGGTTTTGGCTCCCACAGTGTTTGATTCCACCACAGAGGCTGCTACAGACAGCTGTTGACTGCGTGTCTTTGGCTGAGGATTTAGTGAATTTTATCAACCTTGACAAGCTGGTGACAAGGTCCTACTCACAACTGCAGTCTGTGTATGTGCTTATTGTACATTGGGGCACTGCTGATGAAAAATGCAATTAAATCAGACAAGAATTTTTAATGAAAGTATACAAAGGTCTCTCAACTTACCATTATCCTTAAGAAGGAATAGCTGCCTATAGAAGAGAAAGAAATCATATCAGACATATGTAGCATTTTTAAGTGGGTTTAATGGTTAAAGACAAGAAACAAAAATATATAAATGAATAACATTTATCTTGAACAGATAATGTTTAAAAAACTTGTGCAACAACTTGATTACTATTGTGTTAATATAATAAAGAGGTAAAGTGACAAATAATATATGTTATTGCATAAAATAATTATTTGCACTGAATACATTTGTAAGAACAGCAAACCCATTGCATGATGGAAAAATCAATTTATGGGGAAAAAAAGAAAAGAGATTGTCACTAACATCTATTCCAATTATGTCCAGCGGAAAACATGCAACCGGAAAAGCAAAGGGGTCTCTCCCAAAACAATATAGGGCAAATCAAACTATTTATGGCTTCACCTTCCCACAGGACTGCTTCCACTTTTAGAACTCTCAATGAGGTATTTGCACAAACATTTTAAGCAAAACACCGCTAAGCCTCGCTAAAATTAGCTCTAGGCTTAAGTCGATGAGGGCACATTTATGTCCTGCTGTCTGCCTGCACGTGCAGTGGGGACAGGCGGGAATGGGAATGGCTGCTTATGGAGTGGAGGCGGGTGTGGGGTCAACTTTAATCTGAAGATGACCCGCAGACAGCTGCTGCAGCTCCTGGCAGCAGCAGTTTGCTAACATTCTCAACCATGCCATATGTGAGATGGTGCATAATACAGCTGGATGCAGCGGGATGCATTTCAGGGTGCAGAAAGATTTGTAAGATATATGCCAGTGGTCACTGATCCTCCTCCAATTTAATAATCAGTGACTGGATTAAAACTGCCAGATTATTTAGAAGCCCTGTCAGGAAGTAATGGAAGTGAAGACAAGCTGTGGATCATCAGTGTGGTGGGATATGATGAGGCAAAAAACTGATGATGAATCAGTGACCTTGAAAAATTCCAGTTGTTTAGTTGCTCAGAAAGCTGTTAAAAACGTTCTTTAAAAGTGGGCAGGTTGTGACTTAATTTCTCATGGTGGTTTACCTTTCATAATATCATGCAATCAAAACAGCATTGAAAAGGGGATAAACTGACATAAATACATAGGACATGATGCGTAACTGTCTTACAAGGCTTCAGTTAAAAAAAAAATCCTGTTTTCCTCCTGCTCCTCTGATCAGCCAGCTCCCACCACAGACATATCCCACAGCACAAATCATATTAATATACTTGGCGTGCATGTCCTTTTAAGAGCATACTTAGCTGTTGATAAATGTGAAGATATAGGCCCTTAACATGAACTGCTGACAGCTGGGAGATGCAATCAGTAAGCTGTTGCAGACACAAGATGTGGAGGACAGTGAAATAATGAGCTGCCTACAATGTAAAAAATGTATTCATGTAATTAGAGACGGGAGTGCTACCTGGAAGCAAGGCAGAGAAAATGAAGATTTAACTGCTAACATAAATAAAGTATGCATTTGGCGAGAAAGGTTTACCAATGATCATATTTATACTAAAAGTCTCGGCAAAGGGAGTGAGGTGCATGAACGAATAAACGAATTTCTATAAAATATTACATATAATTTTATTTTCCATTTTCACTACATTAAAACTTTAGATGAACTTCAGTTCTGGTCACAACCCTTAAATTTACAAGTAGTTTTCAAATTATTTTAACCTTTTGTGCCATGTTTGGAATATTAGCCCATTTGTGGTTGTAGCCCTTTGTCAAAAACACAAAATATTAAATGTGTGTAAGTGTGAGCCTGTGTGTGTGTGTGTGTCAGTGAGAGTTCTGTATGAGGAGTGAGATTTAAAGGTTGTTTCACATGTTTGCATGTGTGGGCAGAACATGCATGAAAACCTTAAATTACTTGCAACTGATGGAATTTTACATGGAAAATTGATCAAAAAAAGTCAGAAAGCTGAAATTTGAGTCTTTAACAATGATTTAAAACACTAACGGAACTTATTTCTGCATAAAATGGCAACAACGGTGGCTGAGACCAAGAGCTTATTTACTTTTACCACAGAAAAATGTTACCTTTGTTAAGCTTTTGTTGAATTAATTAGTTAATAGTAGTACTTTTTCACATGACTGATTATTTTACTGATCAACTGAAACTGTATCAATCAGCAAGTATGATCATAATTGATCATGATCTCTGGTTCCAGTCTCTCAAATAAATGAATAAGTTATTTAATCACCACATCAGATTTGATTTCTCTTTAGAATAATAGTGCCTTAAATACCTTACGTTGTTTGACTTTGTCACATTAGAGTTAAAATGAAAATACTTCTGAAAAATGGTGTGATCACTTCTGACATTTCAGATTTAAAACAAGTATTAATCCATTTAGTAACAAAAACAATCTAATTTTCCAGTCAACTTGGCTTTCATCGCAATTTTCACCCAATACAAGCCTCCACCAATTAAACAGAGTTTCCATATGCTTTTCTA
Organism: Melanotaenia boesemani; assembly: GCF_017639745.1. Taxonomy (NCBI): domain Eukaryota; kingdom Metazoa; phylum Chordata; class Actinopteri; order Atheriniformes; family Melanotaeniidae; genus Melanotaenia; species Melanotaenia boesemani. The sequence goes on along the minus strand of NC_055698.1, from coordinate 15,049,716 downwards.
ATATGAATTAATATGTTGCCTTATTTTTCCAGGAACAAGACTAAAAAGAATAAACGAATTGTGTGATCTGCGTAAAGAAAACAGAAAACCTTCCTGTGACATTTAAAGCTTTTCTAAAACACCATCACAACATCCACATTTTGGTTATGTGACCATGAAGTTGGTCTCTGGTTACTTACTGGAAAAAACTTCACTGGTCTGGCAACGTGAGCTCCAATAATACATCAGCTCACACACAAGGACAAAAACACACCCCACCCTCCACACAGACACCCACACAACAGAATAATTTCACAAAAGTCGTTTCTGATACAGCTTTGTTGAAACAGCATGCCGATAACACAACTGTAATCCTAACACAAAAATGCACACTAACAGTCATCATCAGCCTCACAGAAGGTGAAGCAGCAGCAGTAAGCAGCGACACCATCTCCAGTGTGTTGTGTTTGTGAATACTGACGTGAACACATGAAACAAACACTCCAGTGACGCATGGGCCACCGCTATAACTACGAAGGGGGAGATGGTGGAAACCCCCTAAACACTGAGAGGAAGTTGAGGTTTCTTAGGAAAAACTACTTGGATGGATATAGACAATATGTGTCTATATGTGTATTCCTTGGATGACAAGTTTCTGAAGTGTGTGAAGGCTTATCAATAATTTTGTATAATACGTACATATATTATCCCTCTGGCCAAAGCTCACTTGATAAGCATATCAAGCCAAGTGTAAATTTCATCTGTGGCTGACCGTTTTGTTTTCTCTGCCAGGCACGTTGGCATGAAAACAGTGAGGTTTTGCACACATTGGTCCAAATATTTGGATTTGCTGGACAGCTGGTCATCGTTAGATATGGTCAAAATGCTCTCTAATACCACAGGTCGTCATAGTCAGGGAATCTGGGGAACAGATCAGTGTATTAATGTAGCAGTCGGACACACATCCATAAAATAACTCCAGGTTAAGTTTTGATTTGTTTTTGTTTCCATCTATGGTTTTGCCCACAGATTTCCAGGCTCAGGTGAAAGTGAAAATAAGCCAAGGGGATATGGGGACATGGCTGGAACACAAAGATTCTGCACAAGCATGTATACGTTTACATACTTTAGATGTTTTAATGCCCCTCAGAAAGCAATTTAACAGCTTTCTGAAGGTCAGAGCCAACAAATACATATTTTAAGAACATCTGAAATAAATTCTAAATAATAAAAACAACAAACATACAAACAAAAGGAATCAAGAAGATAATTACCAAGAGACAGGACAGACTGTTTCAGTTTTGACAAAGAAAATATCAGTAGCTGCAGTTCAGAGAATAAAAGTTTCTGCAACTGACAGTTGACTCGGCATCAACTGCCTGCAGATGGCGCCAGATAGAAAGTAGGCAAAGCAACATTTCCAAAAAGAAACCATTCTTTCAACCCTCACCATAGGAAAAAGGGACTTTTGTGGGTAAAGTACCGCCTAATTTAACTGAGCCTGACTGAAAGTAGTTTCATGGAAATGTTTGGTTCATGTTCATTATGTAGTAAATACCTCAGAGGTGAATCAGTGGTGGTTTGGGATTGTGTTTTGCTGCAAACACTTGGCTTAATTTACTAAGTTAGTGAATATATAGGTGAAAATGTGCAGTACTCCAGCTTGTAGCATCTAGCTATAATTTAAGGACATTATTTGATATGTTCTGACTTAGTCATGCAGCTAGAAAATTATTTCAAACACACTTGTGTGGTTTGTTAGTTTGAGAAGAAAAAGAAGAGATTTATATAATTTGTTATGTCTCAGGCGCTTTAAGAAGCCAAGCTGAATCCCAAAGACATTGTTTGGGATGAGTTTGACTGAATGGTTCAATCCACATAGTTAACAATTACACAACTGCTCTGGAAGTGTTCTCGAAGACGTGACTGCAGCCAGGCACCATGAAAACCTCACTGACAGCTAAGCAGACGTAGCAGAGCTTTAATCAAAGCCAAAGGTGACTATTTTAATGAGTCAATGTAGACTTACATTGTTTTATTGAGAAACAGTGATGGTTTGGAATTTCCTGGAAGTATTGCACCAGGAAAACCTCCCTTAGAAAAGCTCTGCCGCAAAGTATAAAATTGTTAATGTGTATTCATACTATTTGATAAATACACTTTAATGTCACCTAAGGGAAATTTGTCTTGGAATCAAGTGCTGTTACAATAGCTGCCTTGATGTGTACACCTCAAAGAGCAAATGGTCTATATGGACATGCTAGTTGCTAACACTGAGTAGTGGTTTAGGAGATTTCTCACTGAGCAGCTTTGACCACGGTGTAGCATATGCTACAATATGCTGCAAGAAGCTGCTGTTTTTGTAAACACACACGAAGAAAGCAGTGAACTTGTACTGCTTTGTCAATTTTGAGATCCACTTAAACAACTTTTTGGTTTAATGGATGAAAATCAAGACAATTGACATCAGGAATGTAGTCGTGGGGACAGCTGGGATTTTAGGAAAACTGTGGTACTCTGCAGGCATCTTTTTTGGAACAATAAAAAGAAGACAAGAAAAGGGATGAGGTTTGTCAGACTATGCTTAGAGGCATTATCTCTGTAACATTGTTGTGTTTACTTTGTGTTGGTCTCATTTACATGGCTGATGGGCAGGTGCTACAACCTATCAGAAAACCCATTTTAATACATAACACTAAATGGTGATAAAGTTAAACTGAAACCATCAGTAACAATCCCTCACATAACAGACTTCTCTCATGAGCTGCCACAGGACTCACAAATGGCTCCTGTCCAGCTTCAATGAGTCGCCAGTGTAATGAAAACATACACAGATACGTTCCAATATGTCCACTCCACTGGAAAGACACAACCTTGTGTCTGGAACCACATATGGACAAAAACAGGGCCAAGGCCATGAGAGTTGGAATTTTGCCTTCATACCAAGAGTTTTAAACAATATACATTTACAATGGACCAATACAAGAGTCAACACGACTCTGTGTGGCAACATAACATTAATGAATAAAAGGTTTGAGCATAAAGTTGCATCCCTAAACCAATCAACATATCTGGAAAATGTTTTTCCAGATATGTTAGACCTGTGGTCACCGTCGTCACTGGTCGAGCTATTCCACCTAGCGTCAAGAAGCTGCAATTACAACAATAACGAACAAATAGTTAAGCTGCAGAAATAAATATTAATTTAATGGCGAATTAGAAGCAAAGTTTCTTACGAGAAGAACCGCGACAGCTCCGGGGACTTTTCTTGATACAGCAGGGACGCGTCAAACAGAAACTTGGCTGATCGTCGCTCCATTTTCAGGACCGTGATACTAGACGTGAAGGAGTGAAACTCTGTTGGAAAGCCGTATGAAAATGGATCTTAAAAATAAAGTTTAACGAGCACGTGAAATGGATTCTGACCCTCGAAAATGCGTCCGTGGGTACAAGTGGTTCTTCAAACGGAGGAAAAGTGTAGAAAAGCTACCAATTCAAGCTGTCGACGTACGTTCCAGTTATCCACGTTGGTCGCGATACTTTCACGTTGCACACGCTGCATTATGGGAGATTGAGTTTACTACATTCTCACAACTGAGTCAGCGAAACCTTAACTAAAACTATAATGTAAAGTAGGCAATAATAATAATAATAATAATAATAATGATTATTATTATTATTATTATTATTATTATATAAAGTGACTATATAAAAAGTTGCAGCTCCATAAACTGTTTTAAATCTGAACTAAGTTTTTTGTTTATAATCTGTAACCTATAACATATGTCACTCTAAATTTAAATATTTTGTATTTTCTCATGGTACTGAATGTGTGTTTGTGTCTGGGTGGGATGTGTGTTGGGAGTAGGACCATATATGGTAAATGTGACGTTTTTAATGTCCCCTGGCAGAGGACTGCGTGTAAATTAAAGCTAACACTGGTACAATGCATCAAATGGCAGCACATATGTTTAAATTGTACGCGATCCCTTATAAATATAAATAAAAAATAATAATCTAATCAAATGATATTTAAGTGACTTTAAAATACAAAGCTATCAACCCCTTCAAAACAAATTATATGCACCAGGAGTTTGTCAGGTTATTACCGTTGTCCTATTTGTCGTCAAGACACTCTAAGGCCAGAGAAAAATGAGTAGCCTTAAATTAATTCGTGATGTAGTGTGACAACCACAAATTAAATATTATTTCAGCAGTTTTCCAGCCCAACAGACAGACCTATCATTTGATGTCATCGTTCCTTGAATCTCATTGGACAAGCAGAATTACTGGCTTTAGACGCAAGTAGGATAGTCAGAATTTGGATCGTTATTGCAGTCTCCTGCGGACAGTACTAGGCTTTTTTTTTTAAATAAATAATATTATGATAAATTCTTTCTTTTGCTCCTAAATTAACCTTTGCCATCTGTCAAGGTCTTGAAGTGTGTAAAACTCTTGGATCCAGTGAAATTGTTGCAGCAGCAGCTGCAAGGGAATTCTGCGGAGAGAAAAGGAAGTGTGGTGTGAAATTGGATATTTTGGAGAAGCAGCAGGGAGGGAGAGCTTGTACCGCGCACCTATGGGTAGTCTTCACCGATGGCTGAAGAATCAACCCGTTCACAGAGACATGCCCGATGGAGCAAAGACGTAATAGGACAAGAGGGAAGTTACAAAGCGGTTTAGCTCGACACAAGTGGGATTTCATTCAACGCCAGCCACACTACAGCGCTTGCTCTAGCAATACCAATGTACAGAACTGATGATCGGACTGTTGCATTTTACGCACATCTTGGTATGCCATTCTGACCAAGGTAGGTTTCACGCCTTCAGATACTTACATTTTAATCAAAGGCGGAGCATTTTACGCAGTTGCATTGATTGTGGTCCAACCTGACTGACAAACAGAAATCTGAACACATCGTTCCTGTGATCATCTTCGCCATTATTTTTCTTTTAAACTTTGTTTTACAAAAGTAGAGGATGATATGTAATAAGGGCTTAGAATTATCTAGGAAGCTAAATGACAGGTTACAGTAAATATCCGACTCAGACAACGAGTTTGTGATTAAATATTTAAATCCAGAAAAATTTCATGAAGCCTGCCATTAAGATTATTTTCTATAATGATCATTATTAATGTTTTCCCATTACGAATTCTAATGACTGAAATTTGCTTTACAGGTTACAGTTTTTTTTGTGCTAAGCGCGTGCGTATGTGCGCGTGCGGTCGTATACGGACGGATGGAAAGACGGGGCTGCCACCAGACACTGAAGAGATATTAAATCACCGGACCATTCAGAGCTTACAGAAACTGATGGAGTAAGCTAAAGTGTGAAGGATTGCTCCCCACTTTTTTCCACCGGCAAATCTTCACTCTATCAGGCTCTGTCAGGCTGGCGCTTCTACACTAGATTGAAAATAGCCAAGCGGTGCGGCTCCGCGTAAAGTGTAGTCCTCGGATAAAGGGATTCTCCTCTCACTGCAGGGCTAAATTGACTTGCGAGTCCGGGAGTCAGACAGAGAAACACACAAAAACAGACAGTGAGGTTGATATGATGCTCAAAGTGTGGTTGCATCTTTACCATGTTTATTCTGGCATAAAGCCGAAATGACAGTGTTCCAGGGCAGTGATGGAAAAGGTAGGCATTTTGCTTTCTTCTTACCGACATTGTCGCTTTCATATAGTTGTGACGCAAAATGCCGCCTGAATGACTGGACTTGTGACATGCTTCTCTCATACTTTTCTCCCCTTACCTTTGCACCAATCATAATTTCAGTAAAATCATGCCTCAGATCTGCCACATTGATAAAGGAACTCTAAGGGATGCCTAAAAGTACTTTGGCATTTACTGTCACATTAGAATATTATAAACCCAGTAGACATCTTTACAACATTTCACTTGCACACTCATACTGTATTTAGGATCAGTAATAAAGGTGGTAACTGAGTGTTGTCCTCTGCTGACTCACAGAGGATGGCACCTGCAGGCCTGAAAGTATTAATGCACTTCTCATTGAACTGCGTAGGACCACACCTGTCTCCATTATGGCATGGTGAGACAAGTCTGGTGCCAACATGACTCTTTTTTCACCAACAGAGGACCTCAGGGAGCAGAGACATCCCAAAGTGTCCTGTCAGCATCTGCAGGGAAAAGCCAATCCCAGCAGCAGCCACAGAGCCAGCTATCACTTCTGAAACGCAACACTACCTCCAATAGTGCTGAGAACGCTCAAGAGAAAAGGCACAATGCTACGTGAGTGTATGTGTGTGTGTACTTAAATGCATGCGCATGTGAGTACACTCAGCGTCTTTGTGATGACTTTTCACACTCAGTCATGCAGCTATAACAGCTCAAGGGTCCCCTCTGGTCATTTCTCTCTTGCATGCTGATGTGAATCACAGATATTCATTAATCTGAGGTCATTCCCGTGCAGAACTCAGGCTTTTACATATCTTGAGCTGGAGCACTTTTGAGTTAAACAGTGTGTTTCCTGTAATGAGTGTAATTATGCACTTGAATTGATATTTGATGTGCTTAGGTCACTTAGTGTGTTATGTTTTATGCTGATGGTTTTTTGCATGCTGTTTTTTTGTGATTGCAGTTTTTATAATCCTGATCCGTTTTACTACTTTTAAAGCTTAATTTATGCCTTTTGTACACCTTATCAATATACACATTTATTGGTCCTGCATGTTTTTTTCAGAGCTCTCAGATATATAAGCGTTTTACTTTTTCACAGCATCCTTCAGAGACTGAGTTCCTCAAACATATCTGCCTTATGAGGCATTTACCACAATCCACTCAAATAGTCCAAAGCGAGGAGGAGAAGTACAAGGTCAGAGCTTTACTTAACATTAACAATTTTGTCTGTGTGCAGTCTGGAAATGGGACTCAATCTTTTTGGAAATTGTTACTTCAATGACACCAGCTCCCAAACTGTACCTCATTTACTATCAGCAGTTTGATGACTTTAGAGAGCTATTTGGCATAGCTACTCTATGAGAAAAATACAATTTCATATTCAACATTTGAAGTGATTACTCCCTCCATAGAGATTAGTTGCGGAGAGGGCTGAGTCACTTAAGTGTTACTGGAAGCTGTGCATCTAAAAGCCAGAAGAAGATTCTTTTATGCTATTTTCAACAAACCTTTCCATCACTGATGCTATGCTTCTTCCCAGAGAAACATGTGAAAACTCAAAAGGAGGTTATCTACTTATTTGGCCTTGTTATATATATGCCTTACAGCAAAATCACTCATTGAAGTCCATTTTAAGCAACAAGAGCATGTGTATTTCTGCCTGAACACGGCAGAGTGAGCAAATGTAAGTGTGCGTATGCATGCCTGTGTACAGTGTATTTATATATTTCTATGCACTGGCTGGTGTGTGTGCAGTTGAGAGCCTGAGCTGCTGGTACAGGCCACTACATCCATGCATAATCTGCTTGAGGAAAACAAAGATGTTCTACAAACAGTGTTTGTTTGGATCAGGACGATCCCAGCATCCAGAACCATAGAGAACAGTGGGCCATTCACAGGGCACTGAGAGAGGGGACCAATCGGAGGGACCAACTAAGGTCTCTTAAAAAGATTGTGTATTCCCAGAGAATAACAAGAGGGAAAACAGTAAAGTCTTCTTTCAATATGCATTGAAAATTTGTGTAAGGTTAGTGTTCAAACATTCTCCACAAAATACTGAAACTATTTTTATATGTGAGCACTTTCATTGTTGCACATTGCAGAAAAGATTAGATTAGAAAATGCCACTGCTGTATTTGACACATTCCCAAATAAATGACCATGGATTTACTGATTTGTCTGGACTTTGTCCCGATTCAGTGGCTATCCAGGAGCAAACGTCAATAGCCGAGTGTCTGTCATTTATCATGGTGCTTGTTTATTTGTTAGCCCTCTGCAGCTTTGCCTAAAATAATTAACGGATGGACACAAAGCCTCACACCTGGTGTGAGAGCCAAAGAAGAATTTTCTTTTGCCTCTTAAGTAAAAAGCCCAGCCAGCTAAGTGATTGTTGTGAGGCAGTCCACAGGCTCACCACCCCAAGCATGCATACACATTTAATACATATTTGAATACACACAAATGATCTGTACCCATAGTTTAATGCTGTTATCAGACTTTGGTGTAATCACTGCCGTTTTTAAACTGGCATTTGTTAGAGCTTGTTTGATCTTATCTTAAGCAAGTTTGCACAAAAATTTTATGAATTAATGTAAAACCACAAACAGATTATGAGTGGGCACAAGGAGAATGTGAATGTGGAAATTGAGTATGCAACTTTTCCCTTGAACCGATTCATTATGTAGATTGAAATTATTGTGCAATTTGGTCTCTCTGGTCTGCCAGTACAAATTCTGTTGCGATATCACACAGTTATCAGAAGAGCCAGACCATTGTTAAAGCGGGCACAATGCACCATTGTTAGTTTTTCTTTTGTGTGAATGTTTGAATAGGATGGAATCCTCAGTGAAGGGATGCACAGCCTATATCCACTGCAGCCTCTGTGATCATTGCTGTCTTTATTAATAATTTGCTGGACTTATTATTGCTCAAAATCAATAGTTTAATTACAGCTTCCGTTAACGGCATGCTGTGTATGCAGCATTTTTGTCCAGAAAGGGCATTTCAGTAAAGCTGTTGTTGCACTAAGAAAGGCTGTCCATGTAATAATTTAAAGCTAGAGTTTGAGTGGCCTTTTTTCTCATCACAGCTAAGTTGCCTTAAGCAGTTTCAAGCAACATGCCATCCATTATTAGCCACTGTTTTAGTCACGTGTTCTATATGAAGGCACTTTGAGTTTGATTACAAAAGAAGCCAGTGTCTAGTAAAACCTAACCCAGTTGATGTTGAGGATCAGCTACTTCGGACAGCGTATTTTAAAAGACTAATCTCTGAGGATCAAAGGAGCTTCCTTCTTATCTTTTTTTATTACTTATAAAATGTTGAAAAAGTTCTATTTTCTAAATCTTACGTAAACCCTCAAATCAAAGTTCTGCATTGTACTTTTCCAAAATTGTGCTGTCTTTAGTCAGAATAGAATACAGGTTATAAGAAATGAATTTGCCCTTGGCTTTCAACCGCTTTCTTTTTTTCAAGCTTTGTCCTTCAGCTTCTTTCATCCGTCCTCTGAGTTCATATCCCTGTGGTCTCAAATCTAGGTTGGACCCATTTTCATACACTGAACTAGGCAAAGGAAAGATAGTCGTGTAATTGCCTAACTGTACTGCCGCACAAAGTCAGAAGTCGTTGAGGCTGATGCAAGCGTCTTTGAAAGAGCTAGAGATAGGAGAATAAAATGGACTGAAATTCATCACATCAGAAATTCTGATTTATTGTCAAAGAGAAAGGGTTGATTACTTCAGTCATTTTGCCCATTGATATTCCATTTGCAGATACGTGGACATGTCTATGAAGCCATGACATTTCCAGACCTTTGTTTGTGATACAACTGCTTAGAGTTCACTAAGCTTTGACCTTTTAATGCCTGTTACATTCAGACTTCCCAAGAGGGATGAGTAGAAAATGAGACAAAATAGACTTTGCGGTGCTTTTAGAATTGATTGTTTGCCTTCTAGCTCTTTGATGAAACAGCTTACCCATGAGACCGATACAAATGATAGACAAAGCTTTGCTTGCACACATTTCTTATTTTTCGCCCAAATTACTCCAACACACACACACACACACACACACACACACACACACACACACACACACACACACACACACACACACACACACACACACACACACACATACACACACACTCACACACACACACACACACACATATATAGTGTGCAATGCATAACTATGATAATGATTTAGTATACTCTCAATGAGACACTTCAGTTTCACCACAGGGCTTCTCCATACGGACACTTTGGACAGAGCTCTGTGGGCCCATGGCACTAGTAGTCATTAACCTTCTAGTGAAGCAATTTGGGCCAGAGGAGCTTTTTTTCCCCTAGATGTTAAGAAAGGTTGATATAAGATATAGCCAGGAATGCCAGAACCCTCTTCACAAGGGGAAAGGGGCCGTTTTCATAGGCTATTTGATGAATGTGGTGTCTGTAGGGGTGTGTCACACTTTTACCTCTCCTTTTCATGCTCTCACTCCCTCTCCATTTGTGTTATCCTACATTCAATTACTCCCGTTTATTTCCCCCCTTGGCTCTTCAATTTGGTTCTCTGGTCCCAAACACTTTCTCATTTTCTCACACCGAAGCTATTGTAACTGACTTTATCTGTCTCCTCCTCCCCTTCCCTCCCCACCCCTCCCCCCCAAAATTTCCTTCCTCTGTCTCCATGTCTTCCTCTTCACAGTGGATCAGCTGCTGCAGTCCAGGGCTGAAGGTGACTTGTTGGCTGGGCCAAAGGCTGCAACACAGGACATGGGTCCTTCCTCTCCTTCCCGCTCGTGTCTTGTGTTGCAGCCAGTGGAGCTGCCTGTCTCTCTCTCTCAGCCTCTCTGTCTACCCGGTGATGATGAACTGAGCTTCTGAAAATAGATGGATCCTATCACCTATGGTCCTGCCAGCTTTGCTCCAGACTTTACAGCTACAGTTTGTGCCAAATTGCTGTCATTTTATGTATTAAAAAAAGAAATGTATTTTCCTCTCACACAGTTTAAGAGCAATAAAGTACTTTTGATAAAATGTCACGTTTGTTGTATTTATATTGATAACAGTGAGAATGAAGTATGATTTGATCTGTTTATAATGGGACCTCCCCACGTCTCCCAAATTAAATCCAATATTTGTTTCAAGTCATGTCTCACTTAGCATATTTAGACACCATCTCCTTGATGATATTCATTCTATGACATCTAAACAAATATAGCTCCATCAGAGAGTCTTATTCTATTAAACCTAAATTTATGGTGTTTTCTTGCATTTATTATGAATGAGTGCATGGTTGAAGCACCTTAAGGCTGATAGATCTATCTATCTATCTATCTATCTATCTATCTATCTATCTATCTATCTATCTATCTATCTATCTATCTATCTATCTATCTATCTATCTATCTATCTATCTATCTATCTATCTATCTATCTATCTATCTATCTATCTATCTATCTATCTATCTATCTATCTATCTATCTAAAAATGAGGCACAAACACATATTTCTTTGAAATGTGTGTTTTTATTTGGGATTTGATCAGCAACTCTTGTCAAATAATTTCGTACAAAATAATATTTGTCTAAATTAAACTTGAGGATTTCCTGCAGTGGATTATATCATCAAGATATTGAAAGTATTAAAGGAAATCTCAGTATTAAAGAGGCCAGTGATCTTCTGGCTTTCAGACAACACTGCAATAAAAACAGGAACAACGCTGCAGTGAAAATTGTTGCTTGGGCTCTAGAAAACATTTGAAAAGCATTTAAATTAAATTCAGTTTGTTTCTGCATCCACAAATGGAAATGAAAAAGATCCTGAGAAGGTGTTGCCTTCCCTGGGCTTGAGCTAATTTAAGATGGACTAATGTGAAATAGAAAATGTTATTGCAGTCTGCTCTGAAATTATTTTTCATGATTATGCACACTGCATCTTCCAGGCTAAAGAGGAGAGGAACCAACTTGTCACACAATTCAAAAGCCAGTATCTGTGATGGTATGATGTATTAATGCACAGGCTCCTTTAAAAACCCTCCCATTAAAAAAAAAAAAAAAAAAAAAAATCAACAATGCAACAGCATAGATGAAGATGGCATAAAGTGACAGGAGATAGCTTTAACTTTGTATTCTTTCTAATTAATAATGAAACTTGGCCAAAAATAATTTCTGTTTGGAGTGTTTAGAAGAATTTCTGCACATCAGGGGCTCTCTGTTTTGTGTGATTCTGTGTAATAGTGGGAAGTGGGTGCGCCTGTGCTTTAGAGCAGAGAATATAAAGCTATCTTCTGACAAGGATGTCACCCGATTGGAACGTATGGGTGCAGATGCTTGCTGTTTTCAATCTTCTCCCATTCGAATTGTTTACTGGAGGGATTGAAAGGGGGCTGTGAGCTGAATGCTGTGTGGGCAGATTGGCTGACTGTGTTTGCTCCGTGATGGTGCACACGCCTCAGAGGTAGTATTGTTTATTTACCAATATAAATCCAAAAGCACAAACAAATACTTTTGTGATAGGCCTCCTGCAGTGACCTATAACATAATTGTGAGGTGAAATAACTTGTACTATAATTGGAGTATGGCTGTTCCTGGCCTCAGAAAGAATAATGACAACTACAACACTTAAACTTTCTTTAGTTGATAGTTGACTCTTTCATTTTTTTCAGAATTTACAAGTCTGGTATTGAGATGTTTAAGCAATCCACCCAATAGCATTGCTTAATATCCAAATATTAAGATGTTTGATATATAAACTTCTGTAAAAATGACTGTTTTTATGACTTTGTCGAGGTCTTGGAAAGTTTCCAGTGTGACTCCAATGATTCTGTAAAAGTCTGGAAATGACAACATGTCATTTTCATTTTCTTTTTGAACATCTGAATTTCAAAAAAAAGCAGCTGCAGTGTAAGATGTAATCAAAGATAATACTTCCAAATTATTTAATGCCTATATTTACCTATAAAGGCAACACAGAGACTGAGAGATTTTTTTAATGTTCTTTTTCCTTTAGCTGGACAGGGACATGTTCTTGATTGATCACCTTTTTTCTTTTAACAGTGTTTGAAAACTGAGAAAACCAGTTACTTCAAAAGTGATTATTTTGTTATTTTTAAACTTATAATACTCAAACTGCTAGGCTGTTTGCCTCTGTGTCAAATGTTTTCAGTGGGTTAACGCTCTAGTCTGCAGGCAGGCTAATTTTTAGAATTGGACCACCTTCACTAAGGAGTCATGATCTTGTAATATATAGTTTAACATTGTTTGAAATGAATAAGGACTTCCCTGAATTTATGTTGTCTGGATTGCTGCATAGACTATTTTGCTCCAAATCATACAGCTATGCAAATTTCTATTTTTGGTTTGTTAGACCACAGGACTGTTTTACCATTTCATCTTACAAAAGGAGATTTGCCCAACTTTTTAAGGAAGATGATGCTGTGCGAATTTGTTACCTTTAGTCAGCATAAGTTGACGTGTTTCCCCCTTTCCCCAGCCGTAATGATAAATTGAGCTGACCACATGCTTGTGCTACTCTTCAAAACTGCTTGACCATAATGTCACACTAACAAAACCTAACTTTGAAAGCAACTAATTAACTAAATGAAACATTTGCAGCTTACATCCAGCGATCTGAGCAGATTAGTCTGACATCTAACAGATTGCTGGGCTTTAATAAGGATTTTCTTCGCAGCATATTTTTCTACACCAATGCACATTGAGTCTGCAATTAGCAGCTACACAGTGAGGGAGAGAACTATGCTCCTTCCTGTTTCAATGCAAACCCCCCTCCAGTCGCCTAATTTGTATGGCAAATGTATCAAGTACATCTATATCAGGGGTGGGAGGGACACGTCACAGGTGTCACTTTGTGTTATTCTGGATATTTGTGCAGCATATAGCTTAAAAAGCACCTGAGGGTGAATGTCACAGCACCAGTTTAGGAGACTGATGTTTGTTTGATGATGACATGAGGGGAAATATAGTCAGTATGGTGCTTTGAATGAAAGATGTACTAAGAAAAGGAGTTCTGTCACCTGTCTTTTTATTTTCATTTAAAAGGTATCGCTCAGCTAATCAACTGCTATTAATTTGCAGTCATCCATACAGTAGGCCAAGATGTGTGGGTATAGATAGAAGAATAAATGGTTGGATGTTCACATTCAATTCCAGCATGTTAAATGTAGTCAAAGACCAAAGATTGGAAAATAAGGCCTCATAAAGTCAAGCTTGCTCACTGTATTGAAGGATTGCCAATATAGATCAAGATCTGTTTTAAGATGGAGCATGCATGTGGTAAAATAATCAATTCCTCAGTCTGTTCCTGGAGCAGTTGATATATTCAGGCTCATACGGTCATTATGTGCTTTGTGTTGTTGCCTAATGCAAAGAGTGAGATAGCCAAAGATGAAAGCCAAAGATGAGAGATTGGCTAAATCTGAGCAATAAGAGAAGAGAAAACAATGACGCAAGGGCAGCAAGGGTAGAATAGAGCACATTCTGCATTAATTACAACATACCTCTTTGATTGCTTTGCAACAGACCGAGGCACCTATAGTACCTGGAGTCCTTCCAAAGAACCACAGGTTTTAGAACAGGCTTGATATGCCAGAACTCCCAGGAGAGAACACAGGAGTGGGGAATCTGTTTAAGAAATTCAGCAATGATAAGAGCCTACAAAGAAAACAGGAAAAACGAGAGTGGTAAGGGGAAGAGGAAGCTCAGTATTAGAGTTGTGGGAGAAGAAGAGACTGGCAGCTGAGAGATAAAGACTGACATGCAGAGAGAGAACAGTAAAGGAAAGGAGAGAGAATGGCAAAATAGAGAGAATGATGTGAGAGAGGAAAAACAGCAGGTTTAGATAAGTAGTGAAACAGACAAAGCAAGAGAAGCAGACTTTCTACTTTTTTTTCCTAAGAGTGAAGAGTAGTATCCAGGGATGATTTATGGATGATTTATTAAAACCGACAGAGCCAATTCTCACTGAGTTTCAGACAATGAGAGCAATTGTGAAACTTTATTCAATAAAAACAAAAACATATAAGTGCTGAGCAAAAACGTGTTAGATAGTATTAGATAATCTACACAGAGAAGTCTCTAAGGGATGTAGATACCCCTAAAAACACAAGATCATGAAATTATTCCCACTGGTAAAGAGTTTCAGGGATAAGTCCAAGTCCTTCTTGTTTCAGCTGTTTTGCCCCCTTGTGTTTATGTACCTATAAAACCACTGCAGAGTAAAAAAAAAAAAAAAAAAAAAAAAAAAAAAAAATCAGTGCAAGACAGAGTCATCTTCCAGTCATTAAAAAAAGAAATTAGTAGCTTCAGATGGATAACCACAGCATTACAATGTGAGCATTGCAGATGTAGGGTGTGAAGCCTTCCCCCAAGATAAAGAGATGTTTCAGTAGCTTGCTGACAATTCAATACTGTAGATAGGTAGGCCATGTGGGGCTCACTGTTAGAATTTGATAGCAGTCACTACACTTTGATGTTAGTTTTCAAAGCATTGACTTAAAAGAATTCAGAAGAAGCCAGATCATCACAGAGGTTCAGGTACATACATTTGGGAAGAGGATAAACTGAAAGAAATACAGCATTTCCAGTTTGACTATGATCTAGCCCTGTTACAATGTCAAGCTCATATAAATATATTTCAGTTTGATCTTATTCAGCCATATTTTGAGTTCTGGTACATATAGTATTATTGAGTTATACCGTATAGTACTGCAGTATGTCTTCTCTCTTTGTGTCTGAAATCCTCTATTTAGCTCCAAGGTTTGATCTGATGTTTCAGCTGATTGGGCCAAAGCGGTGGAGCGAGAGGTGCACCAACCATAAGCCAAGCATTATACAAACGGGTTTGATGTATGAGGAGAAAAGCTTAGACTTGAAATGAGCCATTTCAGCGAGTTCAGGAAGAAGAGAACAGGTCCCTTTGATGTAGGTTTTGGACTTGCACAAAAGCTACAACACTAAAAGTATAGAAACAATCCACAAAGCATAATATGATCTCTGTAGCAAATGCTGATGCGCAGCCTCTTATCATCCAATGTCATCCACCAGGGTGATGGGGATTTAATTCTCATTAACTATTTACACACTTAGTTTTATCTGTCTTGCTTACATATAGTGAAAGCAAGTATGTGCATGTCTGCAAATTTGTGTGGGGATTTACACTTTGAAAGGTTCATTGAGTTAATGGAGAGATTTGGATCACAGATTTCCTGTAAACCCACTGATCTGAGTCACAAAAACAGGGTGCCAGACATTTGGCAATACCCTTGGAAGCTCTTGCAAGCTGCTGGAGTGTGACTTTAATAAAGCAAATATAGACATATGTTAAGCCTCACTAGGCTGGTGGCCTGTAGTTTGGGAAAATCTTAGTGTGGTTTTAGTGGAATCCAATATTTTATCGCTGCTGATGCCTCAGGTGAACTCAGTTTAATACTGGATGATATGAGGAGAGGCTTGAAACCAACATATTTTAGGTGATGTCTCTTTGCTGGAGAAAATAAAGCCATCTGAACTTAAGTTGTTAGGAATTAAGTTATTTATTCACAGTAAATAAAAATTTGGTCTTTTAAATCTGATATTAATTTAAGAAAGGCATCTAAAAACTGCATCAAGGACCACAGTTTGTCTTGTGGATTATTAAACTAGGTGACAGCTTTTTCCATAGACCTCCTAAAAGTTAAACTTTTTCAGCTCAAGAGATCATGGTGCATAGCAAGAAGTGTGAAGATATAGTGACTATGAGGGGTAAAACATTAAAATTGGATGAGGTAAAACATCCAAACAAAAATATTAGATTATACTTTCTTTTTGTTGTGATGGTTTCTCAGATGCTTGTGTTTTTGCTGTGTTACAGCCCAGTCTCTCTCCAGAACATGTGGAAATGTGGAAATGCCTCAGAACTTGTGAAATGACAACTTTTTATGTAGTTATTTTAGGAGCAGCATTCACACAATGTGATGAAACAGCGCCCAAATACACACAATATGTTGTTTAAAATCCAGATCATAAGTGTCAGCAAAATAAAAAAAGAGAATTTTCTTGTGCACTTTATTGTGTTAGATGGGGTGTGAAGTCGACCTTGTTCCATGACACACTGCAGATTAACACCACCAGCCATTCTTTTGTTGTTTTTGTAGATGTTAAAAATGTCCGCTATAAACTTTGTGATAGTTTCTTATCATGCAAATGTGCCATGACTGTAAAGCCAGCTGCAGGTATGCAAATTAGACTTTTCTGAATCAATGTTTTCTGCATCTAAAATATTTCAGAAATGTTGTAAGTTTGGTTTTGTTATTGTATTTTGAACAGTGTCATGTTTTACACAACAAGGCCAACATAAAGAAAGCAGCAGGCTCTCACTTAGGTGATACAGAGGGGGGAATAAAAAGAGTCAAACAGAAACTGACACAGAGACAGTTATTATTCAGAGACAGGCAGGCAGAGTAAGGCAGGGAACAAGACAAAATGTTTGACATTAAAACAATGGAAGTGTCCAAAAGAATTAGACAAAGGTATATATATATAAAAAAACGAAACAAAACAAAAAACTTGACAATCATAAAAGATGACAGGGACTTATAAGAAGGAAATTAGTGGTAACATCAGATTGCTAAAAACAGTCAGCCTCTAGTCAAAACAAAGGGAAAAAAGGACTAAAAAATCCTGAGGTAGCAAATGTTGAGAGACACACAGGGTAGAGGAGGAGAAACAGAGGACAGAGAGTGATTCGAGCTCCACAAGATGAGAAATGAATCTCCAGTTGACAGCAGATAGGGGGCAGTTATGATAAGTGTCCCCCTCTGTATTCTCAGTGGGAGTATAGTCCAGCGCTGAGTTATCAATTGCCATCCCTCAGCTTAGGTCCCACAGACACAAGGTGACCTTCTCTGATCAGCCAGTTGGTGGCAGGGAGCTGCAGACTGCTGACACTGACAGGTGTTCACTTTCCGCTCCCGGCTCCCACTGGCACGCTGTCATTATCGTTTGTTCATTCATTCTGAATTCACACAAAACTTAAAGGGTAAAGAGGTCCCCTGCAGGGCAGGCATAAATCAAGTATTCTTGCACATATGTAACAAAAAGTGCTGCAGTGAGCATTCAATGAAGGAAATCACATCAGTTGCAGCAGCAAACATGCAAATGTTGGCAGCTTGTCAGATTTACTCAGAGCTGATAGGAAAACAATTATGAGGGTGTTCCTTAAAGGGACAGAGTGTTCAAATTAGTTTTAAGAGAAAGTAGAAAGTGATAGATTGTTAAACTTTCCTGCCTGCCTAAGATAACGTTTTCTTCTACAGGGCCTGTTTTATGAGACATAATAATGGTAAGATATCAATGAAATGTGAATTTAATGTGATCTGGAGTAAAGTTTGTCTTCTAATTTGCTACAACAGCACAATTTTCTACTCCATTATAAACACATAAAATTTGATCACTTCTAGCAAAAATACAAGAAGATTGGAACACATCTTAATGGAAGTGTGAGAAGCAGCATGCAGAGAGGGGGATATTAAAGATCCTCCAGTCGCTCATGCAGGAGCAGGATTTTTGGTGCTGCAGCTGCTGATGGTACATATTATATGTCAGTAGTGAGGTGAGGATGTTTTTTTATGAGACCAGTGGCCATGACAGCTCCACTGTGCAGACCCACTCTGAACAATTCTATTGTCCCAGTGCTTTTGATTAATGTGAAGTGTGGCCGAGGAACAATTCCAGCAGTGTTATCAGACACAAACAGAGGGAGACAAGGGGCCTAAAGCTCAGCAGGAGCCCCATGAGTGGGTCTCTATGCTGCCTGACGGTGATTCCAACAACTGGACTGATAATATCTGATGTTTTTTCTTTTACCTACAGGTGCTTGTGTGCCAATGCTCACAGCGGGGATGGAGGGAATTGTGTTTCTGTGTTTACTTGATGATTGAAAATCTCTCTTTCAATGCACTTAATAGAAGACTGGCTTGACCTTTCTGATAAAACCCATTTGTTGCACTACCGAAAAATAAACACCAGCTAATATCAAAACATTGAGATGATGTAAAATTTTCAATTAAATTAAAAACTGAGATTATTTTCTTCAAGGTGGAATTCCATTTAAAGAAGAGACATGCACCTCTATCTCTGCAGCAATGTAATGATTCCCCATAGAGATTATCGATCTAGCTTCTGATTACAAATACAACTCAGCTTCCCTACAAATGAAGCTGATATACAAGAACAGTTGACTGCCTGTTTGCTACCCATATCATGTCCTAAAAAAGAAGAACTCATCGTTTCTGAGCCATTTCAAAGAAGCAGAGATGCCATTTTGCCTTGAACCGAGAACTTTGTGCCTGTTTCTGGTGAATTAGTTTAGCTTGCATGTCACCTTCCTCTCCTGTTTTTTCCTCTCACTCTTTTCAGCCCCCTTCGCCCCCTTTTCATCTCCTTCTCACCACCCTATCGTCTCCAATTGTGAGATAGAAATGCAACAAACAAGTTAGACGCACATTGGACTGAATGTGATGGGTTGCCTAGGTGACAGAGGGACAGGCCTGAGGAGTCTGGTGCTGGTTGAGAAATTGGAGAAAAGTGAGGGGGTGACTCTGAATAAGTACAGTGTGTGTGCGTGTACATGAGTGTGTGTGCTTTTGAGGCACTCCCACTGGGACCCCTAGCTGGCGAGGACTGACTGCTGAGTGGGCTGATTGGCACACAGACAACACAGAACCCCCCCACCAACTTTCCCCCCTCTTTCTACCTCTCTCCTGCTCATCTCCCTGCTATTCTTACTGCTGCCTCACTCTGTAATCCTCATGATATGCTCTCCTCCAGTACTTGTTCAGCTGCATAAACAAGTGGATGGCGCCCTGTCCTGCAGCCTTGATTAGCCAAAATACAAACTATAATAAAAATATCAGCACACACAAAGTTGGTCTCCACCAAATAAGTCATGGTATAACTTATGAACAAAAAACAAAAATAAAAACTTATTGGCTGATCCAAAAACAGCCTTTCTATTCATTGCTTTCAGATCAGCACTAGTACTACAAGTCACTTTTTAAGTATTTTTTTAAAGCTTAAATCCTGTAATAATAAAATAAAGGGATAATGCGCTTGGTTCAAATTCATTTAATCTCTACATTTAATAATATTAAAAAAAATCTACAAATACAATATGCAAAATGCTGAGACAATTATAGAGATTTTTTTTGGCTAATGTAGATGTGCAGTGATGTTCTGGAAATCAGGAATCAGTAAAGAAGTGAAACAGCAGAGGAGAGGTCATTTATTGTGTAGAAAAGGCACAGAAGTTATGCAAGGGTCAAACGGTGCCATGACACAGACACAAGATCTACCCTTGCAAACACCTGCAATGTAATAAAAGAAACTACAAATGAACAAATTTGGGTTGGAAGGGTGGTGCTAGGGGACTCATAACATTATAAAGGTGCACAAATGTCATTTCAGTGATGGACTTCATTGCAGCAAGACATAATGTGCAAGAATTTGTCTGAATAGAAGATGTGTCAGAGTAGGGAGACAACATAAAAAACACACTCACCAAAAAACAAAAAGAAAATACACACACACACACACACACACACACACACACAAACAGTACTATTTATTGGTTTTCACTTCACACAAGAAGCAAACACAAGGGGACAGAGGAGTATGAGATATTATTTCTTTCCTTCAAATGACTGGAAAAATGGCAGAAATGAGTTTATAATAAATATTTTGTTAATTAATTTTTAGTGTTTAAGTGTTAAATTAATATTGTTAATTATGCCATGGTGTTTAGCTCAACTGGTATAACCGTTGCCTCGCTATCTTCACTGATATGATACATCAGTGAAGAGTGTTTATTGACTGTAAAGGCTAAACATGGTTATTTAATAAATTCTAACAATTCTAGAAAGTTTATACTATTATTAAATTAAATACAATATATATGTCATTATGCTTTTTATGTTTTTAGGTTTTATGTAAAACAATACTGTGTAATTACAGGTGTTTTTCTCCCAAAACAAGTTCACGCATTTATCTGAGACAAAAGCTGCTTAGATATTCTAGATAGATAAGTAGTTTGGTGTAGACACTTATTATAAAATAAATCTTAGTCTGGTCCAAATTGACCTGGACCATACAATAAAGGCACAAGTATAAACAATATCTAAGGGTTAAAGCTGCAGTAACTGGATTGCACATCTCAGATATTCAGTGTTGTTGGAAGAAGAAATGATGTAACATTTTTATTTTAGAAATGTGGTTGTACTTTCTTTTGGCGCTTTGTCACTACAGATGTTTTGACAGGTCATAAGCTAGACAGTAAAATTGTTACTAGTATCATTAATGGTGGATCCAAGCATAATATAATTGGACTCTGAACTAAATAGAATCCAGCCATCAGTCACCTCATTTTCTTACTGATTTTCTGTAGGTGTAAAAAAAAAAAACTAATTTACAAAGCAATTAAAGCGCTACTCAGACTCAAATATTCAATATTTGCAAGCCACAGTATCTGTAAATAAGATCTTTAATGTGTCATAGACTCCATTGTGCAGCAGAGTTTGCAGTACTAAATGTTACATGAGGTATTATAGACAATTTGGGAAAAAAAAGATGCACACATGAAATTTACAGAAATACACCAAAGACATGTTCTGCCAAACAGCATCATACTGTGAGAAGTCCAACAGCTTTGTGAAGTTTATTATGGGCTCTATCCATTAAGCTCCATTAAGGGCTCTGAGCTCTTCTGAAGGGGTTAAAGTAGGAGAAGCACATTTACTCTCCAAACATCACAATTGATGGAAAAACACCTTAAATTAGATTTAAGAATTCTTCCAAAACACAAATCCAGATTGCATTATGCCTATTGAGATATGTACTCATGCACACACACAGGGAGATCTGTGGCAGTCAGAGGGAGTGCCAGTTGTCGTATCAGTGTGTGTTCATCAAACAGTCAAACAGCTGTAAAAGCTTTGCACTACCGTCCTTGAAAGATAAAAGGGTTGATTCAACAAAGAAGCCAAACAGAAAATTTTGTTTTATTATCTATATACCTTGTGGTTCATGTCCTTCTGACCATAAAGTTTAAATGTACCATTTTCTTGGCTGCTTAAACAACCTTTTTCTTTATATTTTTTCCCTGTATGTCTCAGCCAAAACCACTCATGCATTCACCCAAAACCAAAAGAAACTGAAGCGTTGTAGAGCTCTCTAAAGGAATCTATTGTGAATTTTTAACTATTGCTGTGATCATTACGTTGCATAGCTGAAGAGTACTTTCACCCTCACTTTAGGTCTACATGGACCAATGAGCAACATCGGAATGCTATATCCAGTAAAAACTCATCTTGTGACCAAGGCTGGAAAAATGGCCCAGGCTTCACCACGGGAGTCACTAACTGAAAACCATGTTCTGTCCTTATAGCTGAGGGTCATTGTGTCTTCGACTCTATGAGGAGCTAATAAGCCAAGGGAGAGTGTAGGCCAGAATCCATCTCCATTTTATTAAAAGGAGCCTGGACCCACATTGTGACCTCCTCTCACTATGATTTATTACATAAGTTGAGAAAATGAACATCAAGCACAGAGGACAATAAAAGTCCAAGCACATTACTTGATTCACCGTTGAGCAGCTCTTCATAAGTCCATAATCGATAAACTCAGCATGAATGCCAGCTCTCTGCTTCTAATTTTAGAGGTTAAATGACTTGCTCAAGTCAACTGGGGATCATTACTGGAAAACGGAGCCCGATGTCTCACAAAGTGTTGAATCACTGTCCCATACATCTTTCAGCTAAAGGTACCCTTCATCCAAATAGATTGCTGACTCCTTATAGATGTTTTCTGAAAGAAAAGTGGGTGGGTGTACTGTTTTCTTTCTGTTTGATTCAATTTTACTTCATATTGTTGTATCTATCAAGAAAGACTTTTTTTTGGTGTGACTTTAGAGAAATAGCTGGATAATATTCTGCATATCAGTTTGGGTCCAGTTAGCTACAGAGAGATCTAAACTGCTGTTTAATGCATCCATCCATTCAGCTCTGCAGTCAGTCTCAGACTGTTATAAGCTATAACATATATATTATTACACTGGCTGTTTTCTGTACTGTCACTAGATGGTGCTCTTTACTTGAACTCTTCAATTTGATCCTTCGGCCAATGATAGCAGGTCAAATACTGACCATTGCTGTTCTACAAATCAGCTTGACACAAGCTCTTTAGAGCTGTCAAATGCAAGCTGAGCTGTGTACGAATGCAGAGGACAGCAATTAATCAGCCAATAACCAACAAATGAAGAAACTCTACAGACATAATTGGAAATTACTAACACAAAAGCACAACTTTGGATTTCACTTTTATTTTGATGAAAACATGCACATTTTGTAAAAATTTTAGTAATTTTTTGCTATTTGCATAAACAAAAATCAAATGTAGGTTTATGCACAGTCAAGCTTACAGTCCTTCTCATGGAAAGAGTAACATTATACCGTATTCTAAATGTATAAGAATTCTTTCTGCACGACCCAAGAATGAAGTGTGAAGGTAGCAAGCTGCATACAGAAACCAAGAGTTTCTGTGTTGTACAAGAAATGTTGTACAAGAGCTCTTGTAACTGTAAAAAGCCCTAGATCTGTATTATTGAATTGGGACCCTTTGCAGGCCTGGATGAGGCACGTCAGCCACACAAAGGGAGGTGTCAATTGGTTTCAACAGGGGAGGGAAAAAAAGAGGGAGGGAAAGGAAAAGGAAAGAGATGAAGGACTCAAAGATATTGGCAAGTTACCAAGTTGTGCAGGTGTCTGCCTAACAACAGGCAGCTCTGGTGCATTGCACACTCTAGGCAAGCGTGGTCCGGCCTGAGCAGGACGTAGAGACTGCGAAAACAAACCAAGCCTATAATGGCAAACACATAAAGAGAATGACTGTGCATGTGTGTGTACATAATTTTTTCATACAGTGGGCAAATATGTCCTTCGAGGATTCTTGTAAACATTAAGGCTGACTTATAAAATAAGGCTGATTTCTAAATGTGGGCCATAATCAAATGAAGTTACTGGATCTGACCAAATTGCATGCCAGGGGACTGCATAGGACAGGAAATAAGGAAATATTTACACCATCTTAAGAGTCTGTGGCACTGTTTACACAGACCAAAGGACGTTCAGATCATGTTATCAACCTTTGAACATAGCTGCTAAGAAAATCTATATTTAATTTAGCAAAATGACAGCTCTTCCAATAAAAAAGACGGTGAAGTTAAATAACAGGACACTATGGTGATATATTTTAAGACAAGATGAGAAAAGTGTAGCTGGTGCTTCCAAAGCAATGAAGCTTCAGGATACCCCATTTTAATTTACAAGTAAAGAAAAATTTGTCTCTGGAAAGTTTTTAAGTTTTAAGACTTTTGTCACTTGAAATCTTACAAAAAGGCTGTCTTATTCTATCAGTTGTGGGCCCGAACTCAAATGTATGGTAGCTTTTTGGTACATCATAGGAAGTGTCTCACCAACTACCTGAACAGCTTCACAAGTATCAATTATGGCCACCCCTAACAGCTAACAGGCTAACATCGAGCGCGCAGGCTGCGTCAAGTTAGCGGGAGTTAGCTAACAATACCGGAAGTACTTAACAGAATGTGTTTTATTTTTTATATAAGGAAGTTAGTTTGAAGACATTATAAGAGGAAGTTGTATAAAAAGGAACAAAAATGCCTAGCAGAGTATAGTTCATTACCGAGTTGGTTGAATTTATTATTAAGCCATTTTTCCCCAAAGAATGTTAGCTCAGATACCCAATAACCATTAATTACAGAGGTATAGCTTTATTTATTCTTGGTTATATAAAGTTTTTCATTTTTTTACCAGTGTTTTTTTTAATTAATTAACTAATTGTTAATTTTTTAACTCATGGACAGATACCTTGTGGACACATGAAAAGGGATGCAAGATGTCAGGATGCTCCTGATCTTATTCAAGACATATTTACATATTCTTAGAGGGCAATATACAATGACCAAAGCAAGAGATAAAGTTGCCATCATGGGCACAACAAAAATGGAGATAAAAAGTAACCATGAAGACATAGCTACAAAGCAAATGGCCTGCAAAAGAAACATAGATGATCTGTATGAACACAAAACTGATTAATTTAGGAAACAGCCATAAGAAAAGTAAAAATATGAGACACCAAAATGAGACATTAAATTCTGCTGCAAAATCACAATAAAGAGACAAAGTATAGAAACATGTAAATAAATGAGCCATAGGAAGTGAAAGAAAACCAACAAGTATATCTTTTTAAATCTTTTTATATTGAAAGGTCAAACCGGAAGCAGTGCATATTTTTGACGGTGCTCCAGCACAGGTCAGGAGCCCAGCCCGGAGGAGAGGATGTGGATATGCTGACATCTGCAAGCCAGCGGTTTCACTGGAATACGACCGCAGTCAGACTGACGGACAACGGCCCCAGCAACCCCGAAGAAACTTTGAGACATGTAACTTGCGGAGGAGGTAAACTCTCAGCAGCTAACCGCGTCTTTTTTTTTCTTTGAATTTTTATACCCAAAACAAATACTTCTTTTCCAACTTACCGTTACGGTTGTCTGTTAACTTTATATGTTTTGTAGCTGATAATTTGCCAGTTAAATGTCTGCAAAGTGAACCAGTTTGACAAAGATCCAACGCTGACTATTAAACCGAGAAAAGAGCGTTAAGCCGCGAGCAAGTTGGGAAAGTTAAGATTTGTTGTTATGCTTCCGCCTCGCTGCTGCGCTAATCTGCATATTTGAAGCGACTTCTATCGAGAGATCAGCCAAATCTTTCGCCCTCTCTGTAGGGAGTGTGAGACAGATACCGATCCTAACGCCGATTTAGTTTGACAGATCTGCAGACCTGTTGCTGAGCTGTGTGTTAAAACAGCAGCTGCGCTCGTGACAGTGTCTCTCTTCTCCTTTCAGCCTCTCCGTTTTCCATCAGACACCTTACTCTCCATAAAACCAAATGCAGAAGCAAAAAGAAAAGTTGGATCAGTGGATTAGATAGGCCTTAGATAGAAGGAGAGAAGGACACACGGCAAAAGTAAGCGAAGTATTTTGGTAATCCAGTTTGCTCACGTGAAGCGCGAGAAAGGAAGTGGCTTTGTCAAAACCTTGTTTTATAGCGCTGATGGTTTATTTGAATGTGTGTGAGAGGAAAATGTCTATGTCCAACCTTTAAATAAAAAACATCTCTCATCGCAGACTGGCTTGTTTAAAACACTTGCTGTCAGTACTCAGTTTGGGTTGCTGAATGGAGTCAGTGGAAAGCTGAAAAGGGCCTGCTGGTTAGTGGGAGACATGCATTTTTTTTTGTCAATTGTTGTTTGTGCAACCTGTTCCACTGTTGCTCCCTTTACCGCTATTTCTCCTTCTCCGTTGACTGGTCGACAGATAAATGAGCCATATACTGTATGCATGACATACTAGTGATTCCTGGATAGGCAGGAAGAAGAGTGGGGGACTTGAACGTGTGTGATGTTGTTTCCTCAGCACATAACATAAATTACTGAGCCATCTTTCTCATCGGGGGAATTTGTGCCAGAGATTGCAGCTCAGGAAGCCAATGCAAATGTTTGTCTTTAAACAGTTGTTTTGTGACATTCTTAATCGAAAAGCGGCTCAGCATTAAAACTTCACCACCCCTCCTTCCATCTGCCCATTCCAATAAGCTCCCCAGCATGGCTATCAGATTCAGAGAGTGTAGAAGGTGTGATGGATAGGCAATAAAAGAGGGTTTTGTCTGCAGGCGTCTCCATTTTGAAACCTCAGGAGTCCAGAGTCCTCTGGCTGGAGCCCAGATCAGAATGAAAAGGCTCTGCTGCCGCTTTGAAGGACTCACAGTGAAAATTAGATTTTGTTTGACTTCATACCGCAGCTCTGTAGACTCTTCTGCAGCACTCTTAAGCAGTTTTCTATTTGATATATCAGCTTTTTCTCAGAGGACAAATTGTTCCCAGACTTCTTTTTTCTGTGAGGTAGAAAATCATCACTGGATTGTGGTTTAGGAATCACTGCTTGTCTGGCAGGGGCAGGCACAACTGTAAATAGTGCCTTGCTCTAATATTAATGCAACACAATTATATGCTTACATCCAGTTCAGTGTCAACATGGATAAGTGGTCTGTTTTTACCACAGCCCTCCTTTAAAGTTCAGAATGCTAAGCTCATTTGTCAGACATATGAATGTCTGAATTGCTGCCTTTGTGTATCATCAAACTTGAGCTAATCCCCCTCCCCTCCCCCGTTTTTATTTTTTTAGGCAAAGGCGGATTTGTCCTTGTGCAAATATTTTTGTCAACCTTTAATTTCAGCTTAATGGAAAAGAATAAAAAGAGGAGCCTTACAATATACTAATCCTAATTTAAACAAAAGCCTTGATTAGACCTGACTGTTTGAATACTATTACTTCTTTTCAATCATGCATGTACTTCGATGTAAAGAAGTTGTACAGACCTGTGTGTTTGGTTGTATTTCAGCAGGGAAGAGAGCTGGATTAAAAGATGGGAAAAATCACAGAAGCTAAAGATGATGTGTGAATTCAGATTGTTTCAAAAGTTGCTAAAACTTTTCATTTTAAAAGGTAAAAAAAAAACAAAAGTTTTTCCACAAAAGCCTAAAGCGTATTACATTTTCTTTACAGCGCTCGCACGCATGAGAATTAAGAAGAACTTTAATGATCTCTGCAGGGAAACTGCTAGTTAAGTGCGAATGAGGTGAATACAGTCTTCACAAAATATCTGAAAGCTATATAAAAAAGGAAGTGCATGATCAAAGCAGTGATTTGAGACTTGCTGTATTAACAAACACCATTGGTCTAACAAACAGTACATCTCACCAGAGTTTATCACACTCAGTTTATTCAGCAGATCACTGAATTGTGAGCCATAATTTAGCCTCATCCGTCTGTACAATTTGTATGTAATGAGCCTTTAACACATGATTGAGTTTATGATTTCTGTGTTGATTACTGCTGGTCTGGTCTATTTGTGCAGCAATCTTTGGGGTACATGTGAATCAAGAGGCAGACGCAGTCTTGTTTGTGTGTAGGTGTTGTGA
This sequence comes from Melanotaenia boesemani, assembly GCF_017639745.1. Classification (NCBI taxonomy): domain Eukaryota; kingdom Metazoa; phylum Chordata; class Actinopteri; order Atheriniformes; family Melanotaeniidae; genus Melanotaenia; species Melanotaenia boesemani. The sequence goes on along the minus strand of NC_055698.1, from coordinate 15,021,989 downwards.
TGAACTGCTTTTACATGAAAATGGGTTCTTACTAGCTTAGTTAACGATTGTACTTGCTGAGTCCTATGATTGGTGTTTTGTTAGTGACCAGCTGAATTGCCTTATTCATAATTTGTCTCTGACATGTGATTACAAAAATATTTTGTTTGATTTTTATTCCATTTTTTTGTTTTCTTTATTCTAGATGTCTGTGTCCTGTAGGGCACCCTGAAGCTTGGCCCGTCACGGTGCTTCCGTGGCGCTGTCCACCATGAGGGGGCGCTGTTCTCGAAAACTAGGTGTGCTGGCGAAGGCTGGCTTCCTGCTGTGGCTGCTGTGGCTGGGCTATCTTCTGATAGAACGCTCCTCTTTCCCCTTCTCCTCCTCCTCCTCTGTACAGGAAGACGATGAAGAGCACAATCATTTGGCAAGGCAGCTGTCTATAGAGAAGAGTGGGATAGATGGGCAGTTGGCCAGGCCCCTCTATGTGAAACCATCTCCAGACAACAGTGCATCAGGGGAGTGGGGTCGGGCCACTCACCTTAATCTCAGCCCTGAAGAAAAGAAACTGGAACAGGAATCTGTGGAGCGCTATGCTATCAATATATATGTCAGTGACAAAATCTCCCTCCATCGACACATCCAGGACCACAGGATGAATGAGTGAGTTGGTTAAAAATAACAGAAATGCCCAATCAGTGCTTTCTTTTCATTGCTTTATTTGAGTTTCACATGGCCTCGGATGTCGCCTGTAGCAGAAGTTTTGCCAAAAGTCTGACTACTAATGGAGATTAAGTTGAACTCTTCAGTGGAACGGGTCTTCCACTGACAGAAACAAGGATTGAAACTCTTGTGATGTATTGCAGGATTTATTGAAGCTGGTGAAAGCAGCTCTCTGCCTGAATGGATTTACTCCATCCACAGCTATTCTCAGTCCTTGTGATAAAACACTTGTGTGATGTCTTTTATTAGTAGTTTCCCCTTCTGCTTTTGCCTTATCCTTTACTGCCTCCTATTCTAATGAAACCCAGATGTAGCTGTAGAAGAACCATAATTTCAGTGAGTAAAGACCATACGTCTCTTTTATTTGCCCTGGAGTGCAGCAGTAAATAACAGATATGTTTGTCCTTACGTGGAAGTTTAATTTTCCCACATTTTTTAACATTGAGCACCTTCAGTAGCTACTGAAATGACTGCATAGCCAGCTAAAAAGACTCCCTGAGCTCCTTGCTGGCCTAAAAAAACCGTGTAGCTGGTTGAAAGTCACACCCTGAGTTTATTTCAAGATGGTGTTGAAACAGGAGATATCCTTATCAAGCCTTACTGCGATAGCATTACATGACTATCGCAGTGACTGTTTTGTGGAAAACAAACACAATATAACAGCGAATGGCTTTGGCTTTTGCACATGCTGAGTCTTTGACAGGTTATAACAGTCGTGTCCTCTGCCTGTCGCCTAGTGAGGTGTTGTAAACCAGACGTAAGTCATACAATAAAAGAGATCACAACAGATTAAGTACAGTAGTCATATATGACAGAACATAGCAGTCCTCTAGGAGTTTCAGAACTAATTTAGCTCATATGCTTCCACTTATTTAGTGGATGACATTAAGACTTATTTACTACAAATAAATAGCTGTAGTGTGAATGAATGTCAGAGAACATGGGTTAATGTTACACAAAGCCAGAAATTTGTGAATGGATGTTGAACTTCTGTTGGCAGACTGTCTGAGGTGGGGTTAAGTTTCTGGTTGGCTTTAGGCCTAACAACACTTTGATAAAATGTGTTATGTCCTGTGTTTATATGTTGTTATTTACTACCTGATGTGAATCTCTGCTAGATGTGCTGTAGTGCACTCCTCCTCTCCCTAGCCCTCAGCTCGCATAGACATAGAAAACCAGAAGTTCTTGAGTGGCTGATACACATCGCCATGATGCATCAGGTCTACAGAACTGACTGAACACATCACTGGCGGGTTTCTGTTAATCCATACTGTTCGCTGTGTTATCAACTGATATTTGCCTGTTTTCATAAAGACGACACAGATTACTTGTAATAAAATACAATGTCTGTAGAATTTCTGTCTGATGATATAACTTACCAGTTTTTTTTATCTGTGCTGGCAAACAGTAAAGTCTGATGACAGAAGGATGTCTTCAGAGATATATTATATCCAAGAGATGTTCTCCTGAGAAAGAGATTTATTTATTTTCCTCCTGCCCCAATCCACGTCCTCGGGACCCCCTGCCCTGCATGTCTTAGACGTGTTCCTACTCCAACCCACCTGATTCAAATTACTGAACTTCCTCATCCAGTTCTTTGCAGCCTGTTAACAAGCCATCCTTTTTATTCAGGTGTTAAAGTAGGGTTACATCTAAAACATGCAGGGCAGGGGGTCCCGAGGACCTGGATTTGGAAACACTGCAGGGCTTGTTTTTGGCTAGCAAAACTACTTTTTTAATATCCTGTGGCAACACTACTTAGCCTGGATTGTTCATCTAACACCAGTAAATGTAAATGGTTTTATTTACTTCAGCAAGACTTTCATTCCAATTGGTTTTCATCCCATTGATCTGATTAGTTAAAGCTAGCTAACAACTGAAAGTAGGGCTGGGCAATATAAACAAAGTTTTACTGTACCCTGCTGTACAATTACAACAAAGCTTCTAATGTCAAGATTTTCAAATATATACAGACTTTTTCACTCGTAATATAGAATGAAGGAATATTGTTTTTATTGAAACAGCTTGTTTTGAGTAAATCTGTTATTTTTCATTCATTTTGTTTTAACAGAATTTAATATAATAATTTAATTTAATATTAGCCTACATCTACTTTAATTTCAGTCAACTGTTTTAATGCACATGTGCTGCTGATCCTTAATAAGAGTATATTTAGCACTCAAGGCTGTCAATTAGAACTGTCTCTTTGGTTACTTGATAAAATATATATATATCGTGATATATCATATATTGTGATTCAGGTAAAAAATATTGAGATGTGAAATTTGGTTTAATTTTCCAGAAACAGGTATGTTGGCTTAGCCAGTTGGTTGTCTAGCTTCCTGTTAAATCTTTGCTGGTGGTGCTACTCTTATAACATGTTATACTATCAGAAAAAAAACATACTTTTTTCTCATTTTCTGAAGTTTCTAATTAAAACCAGCAACTTTTCTATTTTCATTCTGTTTTGTGGCTTCTGTTTGGTCTCTTTTCATCCCTGTTTGCTCTCATATTTGTGGTCTTTCTCAGAGCATTGCTGTGGTATGTTGCTCATTGGTGTGATAGCCTCCCACCCCCCATCCATATTTCTGCAGCACTTTATTGTTTTAATGATTGCCATCTGGATCAAGACCAGGCGTCTCTGCCTGCCACACGAGTAGCTCCATCTTCTACAACCATTTAAAGAAAAATTATCTCTCACTTGAATGGGATTATTTAGATCTCTCATGATTTTTTGTAAATATGCACTGAGCATGTATACTAATGCCTATGTCAACTTTGTCTCTCTCCCCACCCACGTAAACACACACGCATACCTCAGATGCCGGAATAAGAGGTTCGACTACCGACGTTTACCTACCACATCTGTGATCATCGCTTTCTACAACGAGGCCTGGTCCACCCTGTTGAGGACCATTCACAGTGTGCTGGAGACCACGCCTGCCATCCTGTTGAAAGACATCATCCTAATTGATGACTACAGTGACCGAGGTTTCTCACACACACACAAAATATGGTGTATTTTGTGTCTTTAAAAGTAAAATAATGCTGATCAAAGCTAAGGAAACAACGGGCACTGAGACTCTTGGCCTGGTCAACTAAAATAAATGAACTGAACTATAAAGACTCAGTCAATAAAAGACTGGTACATTTAAAGATGCTATCTACTGAGTCAATATATTCCAAAAGTAATCAGAAAAACATCTTCTGAACCAAGTCAGGACACAGGTCTTTAATGAGAATGAGGTGAAGAGGGAGGCACAGCGCCTATGAAAATGTTGATATTTCAGTCTTCTACAGTAAGTATTAGAAATTAACTGCCTTTTGTGGGCTTTTGCTCTAGTTTCTGCTTGTCTCATTCTTAGGTTTCATGCTTGTGCAAATATGGGGTTTTTGTTTTGATGGTAGCTTCTTATTTCTAATCCAGTTTATGAGGACAAGACAAAAAAAGGGCTAGCATTCACTTCATTCTCAAGTCAGCATCTGTGTGCTCCAGTTCAGACCTTCAGCACGAGCATTCTTCACCTCTGGAGCAGCATGTGTGACAAAATAGTCTCAACTCAGAATGAGCTCACTGGCTTTTAGAAAGCTCTCAACCACATCAGACAGTTTTCATCAATGGAATGTCTGGAGACTTGTGCTAACTCTGTGAATGATACTAGGTCTCAGAAACTGGATATACTGTAGGAGTGTCTTGCCTGTCGTAATGGAATTAGTATAAGAACCAAGCCAGTCTAGTCTGTGTGTATTAGAGACATTACACTAGCTGTTATTACATCATTTCCTCTCCTCTAACCACTGTTAGCAAATGGAATGCTAGACATGCCACTCCCGAACCAGAAAGGTTACTGCAAACAGACGGCAACAAAAAGGACTGACAGGCCTTTTTTTTTATTGCTTTCAAGTCAGTTGAACAGGGTCCAGCATCCTTTGACCTCAACCTTTAAAAGATGCCAGACCTTCAGTAATAAACTGAGGGTGCTAGTGTTTCCAAAACCACTGAGCGCTAGCACTCAACTCTGAAGCATTTGAGGTAGGTTATAGGCTTTTCATACCTGAAATGACTTTTTTCCCCACCTTTTCCAACAAAAAAAATAGACAAGCAGGTACCATAGCATATAGCCAACAAGGTAGGTGCCCAATGACTTATGACGGCCTAACCAACATCCAAAGCAATAAAATAGGACAGTCACAAAACAGAATAACAAAACAGGACAAATAATAATAATCTTGATAATATGATAATATTGACTATAAATAAGTAAATAAAGAGCAAGTTAGGACAAAAAATAAGAAAGAAAATCAGCCAGCTAGTAAAAGTGCAAGACAGCTGTACTCATCCACAGACATCACAATAGAATAATTATTTCCCCAAACTAAAACAGAGAGTTCTGTCTGGGGTGACATGGAGATCTGTTCTCTTAACAAAATTAAAAGACCCCATATGTGATAAAATTTACTGAAGCAACCACCTAATGTCAGTTTCCCCCAATTTAACAAAATACAGAGCATCTCCCATCCAGTGGGTGTAACCTGGGGATCTTGTTGATGTCTAATACAAAATAGTCAGTCTTCTAGCCAATATGACATCTTTTTTGGTGTGGTGAGAGAAGGCGATGTTGAAACACCACCAAACAGTGCACTCAAAGCATTAGGTTGGATTTTCACACTAAGTACCTCTGACAAGGTATTAGAAATCTCTGACCAGTAACTTTGAAAGTGTGGGCAGAGCCAGAGAACCCGAATGAGGTTTGCAGGGTACTGCTGACACCGATCACAGGATACCCATACCCCACCATATGTCCTGACCAAGAATCCAACTTTGACCTGCAATTAAATTAACTAAGCTAATATAAATAATAAAAAAGATTCATGTATTGTTTTGTAAATCCTTTTTAAAGAAGAGGATTAAAGGTGTTTTGTGTGTCTGTGTGTGTTTGTGTACAATAGGCTACCTGAAATCCCAGCTAGCTGAATATATCAGTAGCCTGCAACGTGTGCGGCTCATTCGCACTAACAAAAGGGAGGGACTGGTACGGGCACGTCTCATTGGCGCCACCTATGCCACAGGTGACGTGCTGACATTTCTTGATTGCCACTGTGAGTGTGTCCCTGGCTGGATTGAGCCGCTGTTGGAAAGGTGACAAAGTTTGACAATGAATCTGAACAAAAGCTTTCAAAAGGCCTTGAAACTAACAAGTTTCTTTGTCCCCTTTGACATTTTTTTCTGCTTACTTGTGGCTTTGCGTTCAGGATTGCTGAGAATGCCAGCACCATAGTGTGCCCTGTGATTGACACCATCGACTGGAACACCTTTGAGTTTTACATGCAAACAGATGAGCCCATGATTGGAGGATTTGACTGGAGGCTGACCTTTCAGTGGCACTCTGTCCCTGAAGTGGAACGAAGGAGGCGCAAGTCTCGCATTGACCCCATCAGGTAAGAGTAAGATTCTCCTCAAAGGCTGATTGCATGAGCGATCTCTTTATCAGATTGGCATATTCCAACATGGAGATCTGCTTTCAAAACTTGAATACACCGCTAATGTTGCTGCTAATTTGTCATATTACCATGTAGTATTTACATCATTTATTACTCCCTAACACTGTAACATATCGTTATAACTGCCTGTTTTTTTTAACATTCCTATAATGATATGAGGTTCCTGTTCCTGTGTCCCCACAGGTCTCCTACTATGGCAGGTGGATTATTTGCTGTGAGCAAAGCCTATTTTGAATACCTTGGCACATATGACATGGGCATGGAGGTGTGGGGAGGAGAAAACCTGGAGCTCTCATTCAGGGTGAGTTCAGTTTTCCATCATCAGAGTAAAGCCTCTGCTTATCTACCACAGTGCTATTTAGTAAGATGCAACTAAAGCACAGCTTTTGAAAATATTGGGAAAGAGTGACTAATCTGACTTTTGTCTGTTGCCAAATCCTCTGTCCTCTGACAGGGCATCCATTCATGCAGCTTGTTTGTCACCATGATAAAGGAGCAGACTGTATGCTGAATGAATTAGAATTTATTGACATGTCATTACCAGATTAAATATGCCTTCGTAGTGTAAGCCCCCACTTCATAAGTCTAACAGCTAACTGTCAGTGTGTAGTAGACACATATGTGTCAGATCACAGTCGACCATGGCATCTAACTGATATTGACTAATACCTTGTAACCCTGGTGTTGCTCTTTACTTGTTCGGCAGATTTAAGACTGTGGCGTTGTGAAGTGGCTGTTCCCTCATAGTGAATTGTTTTGTACATAGAAACAAAATATGCAAATTATTGGGACTTTTTCTTTTTTTTTTGCTATACATAATTTATTTTCAGCTAACTGTTTTTTTTTGTTTTAAGTGCTAAAACATGATGCTGCACTGTTAAATTGCTTGTTTAATTAACAAGGCTGCCTAGCTGAAGACCTGAATATCTATCCTAACTTTGTTAAATTTACGATTCTATTACGAGTTCTCGTCTTATTTTAGGTTCACACACTAGAACCCCTTAATAGAGTTTACTTTAAAAAGCTTTGCAGTGGCTTGCCATACTTTTCACTCAACTTTTTTTTAACAACTTTTTATTTACAGTATATGATTTAGAAAAGCAAAAGCAAAAAGAAAGTACATGACAGATAAAAGAAAGTAGTCCCTTTGACTAAGTCAAAGCTTAAAAAAAAATAGAAGCGAGAAATGACCTGATAGTCTGATTGATAAAGAAACAAAACTCCTTTTCAGAACTACAGAGTCATAAATTCTCTACAGGAAACAGTTATTTATTTCCCAGACATCATGGGAACAATTTGAGATAATTTAGCAACAAATACAAAGCGAAAAAGTTTGATTTAGAGTTCTTAAAAATGTACAAAAACAAATCAAGTTGAAGAGAAAAAAATCAATCTACATCCAAATGGTTTATGACACCACCTCATCTGTCACATGTAAATTTCTGTAATGACTCTGATTAACAGGGTTACCAGTGAATTTAATTCAGGCAGTCCTTGACTAAAATATTTTCCCAAAAATATCAAATATATTGGACCCACTTAACTTTTAAACCCCTAAATCCTAAACTGGACCTAATGTTAAATTACTAAGTCTAGTTCAATGGTCATTGCTGTGGAAACAGATGCTTTTTGGTACAATTCTTCTAAACAAAACAGCTCAAACTTAAACTTAACAATCATAATTATCACAGCTCAGTTTTGTAGTCGCCCATTCATCTTTACACCGTCACTTTTTTTGTTTTACACTGTCATTGACAGACAAATTCACATTATCAAACAGGCCACAATTCTGTTATTTCTGAGGTGCATGAGATCCCCCATGTTTCCCAGTTTCCTAATAATTTGTTGAATTTCATATAAATACTCAAGTCCAAGGGCTCACTTACTGTAGTGACATATATATATTTATATAAGATCTACCCCTGAAAATGCTCCGGATGAATAAAGACACTGCACCTGTATCATTGCTTATTTTTTATTTAATGTCTGCACACTGTTTATCAGTGTCGTTATCAGTGTCGCAGCCTCCACTGAAAGGATGGCAACACAGTTCATTTTCTGCTTCTAATAGTTCAAAAACCATAATCACTATTTAATCTTGTTGTCACCAAAGTGTAACTGTATAAATGGATTAGTCACACTTATTTTGGGGTGCAATATACCGATAGGAAAATGAACAAAGGGATGTTTTCTGTGGTGATGTGCACCTGGAATCCACAGGTATGGCAGTGTGGAGGCAGTCTTGAGATCCATCCCTGCTCGCATGTCGGCCATGTTTTCCCTAAAAAGGCCCCTTATGCACGGCCCAACTTCCTCCAGAACACAGTTCGAGCCGCAGAGGTTTGGATGGACTCTTACAAGCAACACTTCTACAACAGGAACCCTCCAGCCAGAAAGGTAGGACACTTACAAAGCTTTTTAAACAGTGTGTTTAGCTGCATGAGTTGTGCTCTTGATGTTTCCTTTGTTATATTTTGTCCGGTTAATTGCTTGCTTGTCATTCCATCGACAAATGCTAAGTCGAAGCCCTGAAGTGATGATCGGTTACACCTTGCAGTCGCAGTTAATATGACACCGAGAGCAGCTTAACCTTGACGTTAGATTAAGATGTTTCAAACGATATTATTCATCTGTCTGGACGTCAACACATGATCTCACACTGTCTGGCTCACTGGGTCAGACCTGAGTATACGTGTGTGTCTGGGAGGGCATGTGCAGATCTGTGTCTGTGTGATATGTGTGCCGTCCCTCTCAGGTCTCAGCATTGAGTGCCATCAAAAATTCATGTATCTCAGTTACACCTATCTGAAAAATTCCATTATTAATGTCAAGGATCTTTGATCAAACAATAAATTACCTGGTTGAGGGAGATTTAACATAGCTCTGCCAGATATGAGCTGCAGTTCCAAAACTGTGATGCTGCTGTTTTCAGATGCAGCTGTAAATATACTGTGGGTTATAATAGTGAGGGGGTAAAGAATTTTGAATTTTAATTTGGGTGTAATAAAGATAGAAGCACAAGGACGGACAACTACTTTACATTATTTTGGATTGATTTACTGACTCTGTTTATTCTAGTGAATATCTATAATCTGAACATTGAGATTTAGAGTAAAATGGTTCAACCATCATTAGAGTTTTTAGGATTAAAATAGGAATAAAAGTTTACTTACTTTTTTTTTTTTTTTTTTTGAGTAGTAGTTATTAAATTACCTTTTGTCCCAGCAGTCTGTTCTGAGTATGGTGATGCTGACACACTGGTTTGGCCACTAGTTTGTAATAGAAATAACTGTGGCGCTAGGATCTTACATTCCTTTCTCAGGCAAGGCAAAAGATGAAGGTGTGTAAATATCCTGAACTCAGGTGAAGGTGAAGTTCCACACCTTAGTGCACACCTGCTGGTTTGTGTCCTGAGGATCTCATTAGACTGTTTGTATTTAGTAGAGTGTGACGCAACCAACCAGGATGTTCATGTTTGCTTCATTGATAATGATGTTTGTCTTTTAGGTGTAGTAATAAAAATGTCATTATTAATACATAACACCATTCTCTCCAGTACAAATGGAAACAGAACATGTGGGCATTTTCTAATCAGCCCCAACATTTAAACTACCTGTTTAGTACTGTGCAGGTCAGACCTGTTTAAACAGGTCTGACCTGTGAAAGCATTGACTGTGCAACTGTCATTTAAAGAATATAGTTGCTTTGATGGGTTATATATGGACTGCAGCCATTTAAAATAAGGAAGATAATACATCCTGCCTTTCACATAATGGGAACAAAAACATCATCAGATCAGGTGATCTTCCATTTCTCCCTGGCTCATTTTTTAATGCTAACATGTCCATTGTAAACATTTTTATGTTTCACCGGGTTCAGCTTGAGCACACCAGCCAGCATTAATGTTTTCAGCAACTTAAACTGTCACAGCTGTTACTGAAGGGCTGAAATCCCTTTGTGGAGACAAGGTGATCTGGATCCCCTCTCCTGGGATAAAGTGAAAGTTGTCTTTCTCAACATTTTAATGTAAACTATATAACTAAATATTTGTGGTAATTTAATTTACATTTGAAATATTTCTGCTTAATTACAGACACTCAAAGATTGTTATGTTATCCTTTTGTTTTTGCTTCTTCTACATTAACATCAGGAATGGTGATGCTGTCTGATCTGTGTTTAACCTTTAAGTTGTCGTTGCAATGAGATAACAAGTGTTGTCCACTTCACTTGTCACTAGCTTTCATATTCTAACTGATCCATGTACTTTTCAGGAGACTTATGGGGATATCTCAGAGCGGCTGCTGCTGAGAGAGAAGCTGAAGTGCAACAGTTTTGACTGGTATCTGAATAATATATACCCTGACCTGCATGTACCTGAGGACAGGGAAGGCTGGCATGGGGCTGTAAGTGTCTGCTTATCTGATTCTACTATTTATCCTGTTAGCACAACATTCGTGTTTTAAGTTTAATGTTGATGTGATCAGAGATATTGAGCATATTTGAAATGCGAGTGCCTTGCCTGAAATTCTTGGCTCAGTGTTGGATCTTAGAATAAATACATTCCCGTTACTATTGTGTGTGTTTGTGGAGAAAATAATACTCCCTAGAGCTAAATCACTTGTGGTCTGTTGTCGAAATTGTTGAAACTTGTTGGCAGTAAAGATGCACAGTGACACAAGCTGAGCAGAAAGCATATTTTAGAGCTAGAGGTCCTGGCATTTCCATTCTTGAAGCTAAATGATGCTGAAAACAAGCAAGTAGCAGGAAGAAATGTGATTTTGCTTCTTGTCATTTAGTCAGGTGAGTAAATCTAGCCTGGTGTTGCTCTGTGTGTGGGCAAGATTAAAAGTAAGATTAGAGGTTCTTTGCCGGAGTCAATGCTGTTTCCACTTCTATAATGAAACTATGTATTGTTCTCTTGCCAGGTGCGAAACTCAGGGATCCCATCTGAGTGTCTTGATTATAACGCTCCAGACCACAATCCCACAGGTGCACACCTTTCTCTGTTTGGCTGCCACGGCCAGGGAGGCAACCAGGTACATCAAGCATTTTTCTTTATTTATTTTACCTCTTCATCTCTGTCACGCTTTTGGCCCAATGGGAAATCTTTACTTAGTCCTTACCCCAAAACCAGCCCAGTAGGTACTGAATTCACATATAGTGTATAAAAAAAAAACCCCACAGCTTTTAAAACTGCTTTTGAAAAACAAAGGCACTTTTAATCTGATTTCTTTCCAACTGTGTTGATGGATGGTGTAGCAATCAGCAGGTTATTTTCTGCAAGAGCATATGTTTATTACTGGAGTCAGAGAAAAAGCAGAGCTCTCTGTAGAGCCTTAACCTGCTTGATATGTCTGATTGTTGCACTGCATCAGGTGTCCCCTGGCCACAAAAAGCACCATGTGTTCCTGAAAATCAATGTTTGAATAGCTCCCCTGTGAAACAAAAACCTGAAGGCCCTTCACCACCACCCTCCTGCTCCCCCCCTGCCCTGGCCCACATAAGAACCACGTTCCATTTAAAAGATACATGAGCCTTGCAGGCAGAATGAGTGGCACAGCCTGGGTAAATAAGTCTAAAGCCACAGACAGTGGCCATGAGTAAGTCTTTTATTAGAAATGACCATTGCAAGCCTCGATGCACCTGAAAGATGCATGAGATGTGAAGAGGAGGACGGGAAAGTATGAAGATTGATTACCTGACCCTCGTTTAAAGGGTAGCCCAGGGAGGGTTGCAGCTTTTGTCCTGCTAGGCTAATTTGTTGAAATGACACCCGAGGGGAAGAGTTGGGTTTGTCTTCATGTCTGCTTGATTGAGAGGGCCAAGCCCTTGTCTTTACTGATGAGATCCTTTGACACACAACACACAGACACACCATCCAACGCTGGCTCAACCAGGACATGATCCCTCAGCAGAGTAACAGAACAACACCCCACTTGTCACTCTAGAAGAAATAAACGTCAACCTGAACTATTTTATGTATTATTATACATTTTTAAAGAAGTTACCCACGTAAAAGCATTTTAAATATCGATTTATAAATACAGAAAAATAGCTACATAACTTGGTCTGTCTTCTGCCCCAGTACTTTGAATACACTTCTCAGAAGGAGATCCGTTTCAACTCAGTGACAGAGCTGTGTGCCGAAGTACTCGAAGGCCAGACTTCCATTGGGATGAGGCACTGTCCTCGTGATAGAGAACTCAAGCCTCCCAGTATCATCTGGGAGTTCAAAAAGGTGAGAGATTCATTTCCACACAACCAGTTTCTCATTCTCTCTCTCATGTGCTCTGTTTATACAGACGTTTATTCACAGAGTGGCATTTCCCTCAAAATCTAATCTGGAAATTTCCCTTTAATCCCATCAGGACGCAACCATCTATCATCCTCACTCAGACATGTGTGTGACAGCCTTCCGCACAGCTGAGGGTCGCACAGAAACCCAGATGAGGCGCTGCAACCCGGCCGACAGAAACCAGCAGTGGAAGTTTGAGTGGTAGAAGGAAAAAGTGAAAATGTAGCAGGAACATTTAAGTGACCTTCTGTGACTATCATGCAGTCGCTACAGTGGATGTTTTTCTCCATTGTGCCCGATTTCTTCACAGCCCACGTCTGCAGTACATTTGAATGGGATTGGCAAACAAAAAAAAAAAAATGCCTTGAACATGTCTGTTGAAGCTGGTAATTTACCCCATTCAGTGCTTTTATACCCATATGAATATATGCAGATTGCAGCACAGTGGGTGAGAATAGCAAAATAAGATTTAATTTATCCTTTTCAGAAAACCAGCTGTTGCTTTCATCCAAGTGCCTCTGCAACCAAAACGGAGCATATTGCAAACCTGAATTAAAAGCAGTGAAAATGAATAAATTGTCCTCCACACAAAGAAGTGCCTTAAAAAAATTACAGTTTGTTTGAAGACTAGCTGCAGAATCATGTTGCACCACAGAATGTTACCTTTATGTGCAATTAATATGAATTATTATTGTTGAATCTTATTGCTTGTTTGTATGGTTGTCAAAAAATAATGTAAAAGTTGGCTGCTAAAAGAAGAGCTAGGGATATAAGGTCAGCAGCATTTTGCCCCTTACTAGTTACTTCCTGAAATATGTGAGAGGTAAACAGTGAGCGAGCTGTGATCATACTACCCTACTATTTCTTGCCTGTGGTGCCAGTTTCATGGCAAAATTCTGCCTGAACAAGACTTGAAGAATTCATTAAGCATTTGAACCACATTTTGCCCCACAGAGCTTAGTGGGTTGATGGGAATGTTGTAATCTAGTCTTCCCTGCTGTGTAAAATCAAGAATAGCCTGTAAACACATCTGTCGCTCTGCTTTTGAAAACCTGTCATCCTTTAAAACTCCTGTGTGCCAAAATGAATTGTGCCGGCAGGTATCAAATTTATTTACAGCATTTGTAATGCTAAAAGCAAAACATCGCTGGTATGACGGACTTGTGTTAATTTAGTCACACACACACAAAAACAAAGCTTAAAGGGAGCACCTTTGTGCCTTGTTGTAAACTGTACTTGAAACTGTGTCAAAAGCACTTCTGTTTTGTTTTGTGTAACTGAAGATTTTCCACTCATGCTCTAACAGGATTCAAAGGTCAGGAGATGCAGTGTAACTGCTGTCGAGACCTGAAGTCAGTTTTCAGCCTTATTTATACCATCCTGACTATCACAGAGCAATGTGTTGTGTCTTTAGTTCTTTGCATCCGTGAATATGAGATATTCATACTTGTCAGCTGATGCGGTTTGTAAATATGAAACATGTTTGTGTTACATTTGTAAATAATCTTTGGTTTAAGGGACCAGAAGGGGGGAAGTTCTAATGTAAACGCCTCTAAAACTACTGATAATGAAAAAGGGAAATTGATCATTTTAATATGATGGTGGGCTGATATGGAGATTGAGTGATTAAAAAATGAAGATAAATGTTATAATAATAAAAATAAAAGAATAAAAGCAACCTAATCCAAATACAGAATGTTCTATTGTTTTTTTATCATTTCCTTAAAACACACTTATTGTTCAATTAAGTTAAGTATAACAAAAATACAGCTAAATAAGCTGTTAAAATTCCAATCCTTGTGTTTTTATTGAGCCAGAATTTGAGTTATTTATTTTTCCTGAAAAGGGTAAAAAGAAGCCACTGCTTGTCCCCTCTGTTCTCTGTGGCCAGACAAGGACCACATCATTCATAGTTGTTTACTGCCACCTACCGGCAGCAAAGCAAAATTACACTCACTGTTAGCATTAGACTCCAGGAAAAGGTTTACATGAAGAGGTTATATTAAAAGGTTTCCCAACCTGTATTTTCCCCACAGTTATGATTTGTTTACAAATTCCAGACATGCTGCCAGTCTCTCTGGGTCCAAGCAAAGGTGATGCAACACAATGGTAAACATCCCATATTTATTTGGGAAAAAAATATTTTAGTTCCAAAATATTATTTGCTCCTTGGTACTACTTTCAGTTAAATAAATTCTCGGTTCTGTTTTAATTGATTTTTTGAGAACAGATGGTGAGTTAATATTTATGCTAATCAGAATATCAAATGTCACATCTTTTAAAAAATAAACTATGATCAAAATTTGGACCATAATCATTGGACAGATGAGGTTATATTTTGAGAGAAAGAAATAATCATACTTAAAATCATAAATGTATTTAATCAGATCACGAAGTAAGCATGACCAACTTAGTGTGGCCTCAAGAAAGAAATTCAGGACTAAACCTCGTGCTTCCCCTCCATTGTTAATCTTGGCAAGACAGGGTGAGGCTGGCCGCCTGGAAAAACATCAACAGGGAGCACATCACTACAAAAGACGAAAGAAAAAGAGTAGTATACACATTCATTTACATAAATGATCCTGTTTCAGTTTAGCTGCAGACAGGCCCAGATCTGTATTTGTATTTATTGTCCTGCTGCTGTCAGCATAACTTTTATGCAAAGTTTATCTTCCACAACTGGTGTTTCTTCTTTCTGTTGCAATCTGCTTTCTCTGCTTCCCTTCAAACAAGAAATATGTGCCATTTTCTGTTTCAATCAACTCACTGAAGCAACATCTTATGGTCTTTCACAGACAGTAGGTCTTCAGGAATTTTCTTTAATGTATTTACTCTAACATCAAGGAACCTATAAGAGAGCACCACTCAGTAAGAGAAACTGAGTCAAGCAGGCGTACATCATGTGAATCACATCCCTCAAAGCTTTTGGTTGCTTAATGACAACCATGTGTTTGCTTCGCTCCTTTCTCTTTTCTAGATGTGTTAGTCATCTGGAAACTTTCAGACATCTTGTCCTTTATCCATTCCACCCTTCCTTTCGGGAGAAGATTAGGAAGATTTGTAGAATCATACAAAAAGTCAACCAGTACTCTGTGAAAGGTTTGAACACACCCAAATTTAAAAAAATAGTTTTATTTAGAGGAAATTGTGAATATCATGCATGCAGGATGCTTTGGTTTATGCATGTTTAGGTGATGCTGATGATTCATGATGCTGGTTTACATAAAGTGAGCATGGGACAGGCACAAAAACACAATATTTATTCATACATTGATTCGTTTATATGTGCTTAAGGGAAAAAAAGAGCTATTTAATATTTCATTAAACACTGATGCCTCGATTGAATAGGTTCAACCTTCAACATTTCAACAGCCCTGCAAAGACACAAAGGAAATATAATTAAATCCAAAGGTGCAAGTCATCCCTGTTTTATTTAGCATTTTTCAATTAATACTTTTACTCCATCTGTCTGTTGCATGGAAAACATGATCCATCATTCTGTCCTAAATGAAAGCTCCTCCATCCATCCACATTAATATTGTGTTTGTGACAGACACGACCAGCCCAGTCTACTGTGGGATATTACGACACTACAACGGCTGACTTGTTACCTCCCCATGTCTCTTTGTAGTTTTTATAATATGGGTGCTCAATCAAACAGTATGCCACTCAAATTACCTCCTGGCCTTGAGTGATCGCCTTAATTATTTAACATTTTAATTTGCTTAAACATACATTTTGTGTCAGATTTCAGCTTTGGTGTCAAGAGTTTTCATATCAGTTTCATGTGAGTGACAAATGGCTTTCATATAGTATATGAATTAAAACCTCTGGGTGGATGATTTTGAGGCAGGTCCTGGGTCTCCCAGGGTCCATGAAGGTGTTTCAAAGATGGTTATCGGTGCGTTAGGTGCAGCTGAAGGTAACTGTGATAAGTTTTTAGATACGCCTCTAATGAGTTTTGGGGATTAATAACCATGGCTGAGGTTGGGATCATTTCCATATCAGCCAATTTGGATTAGAGCAATATTAATGAAATGAGTGAAAACTGGGTATCTGGGCAACACATTCAGGATGGATCATCAAATAAATAAATAAATAAATCTTTCCAGGAAGCACAGGACAGACACCGGAAGTGTACCTTCAAAAGTGCATAACTTAATACTTCAAACTTGATCAAATGGTAGTTTGTGGTACATCCGTGGAAAAAAAAGAATAAATATCGTCTGTTTAAACTGCAAATCGCTAGCAATTAAACTACATACAAGCTCTAGAAACTTTATAGAAAGCAATCAGTAACTTTGTTCAGCAAAATATAAAGCAGAAAGTCTGAAGTTCCTGGAACTTACACTGTCTAACCAGCTGACATGGACAAACAACACAACACAGCTGGTTAAAAAAAAGATCAACAGCCACTTTTTTCCAGAGAAAACTGAAGCGAGCCAAACTACCTCCAAAAGTACACCTACTCCTTTTCTACAGAAGCGCCATTGAATCCATCCTAATAGTGCCACAGTGTGGTGTACCAGTTGCACAGCTGGACAGTAGCTATACAAACAAACTAAAAAAGACAGCCTGTAATATCCTCAAAGAGATTACCAATCCCAGCCACTCCCTGTCTAAACTGTTACTATCTGGCTCGTAGTCCAGAGCTAAATAAAATTCAACTGATTAATAAACAGCTTCTACCCAAGAATTTCTCTACTATAACATAATATACCTCACAGCTTCCAACACTACTATTGTCTTGCTTAAGCTGCAACTTTTTAAACGTAGTTTCATTGTACATTTTGTAAGACAAAAAAGATTCATTCACTCGTTCATAAATCCATAGCAGTAGCCCATATATGACATGAAATGGATGAGCAAGCCACCAAGCTATATTTTGCTATACATCAACCGGAAGTGTAGCTCTGCAGCTCTGCTAGCTTAACCGTTAACTTGAACTTCAACTCCAAAGTAATAGCTAGGTATTTGATTAATTGATATGTGGGTAAAATTAGTATGTAGTATGTAGACACATTCTCTGATGTTGAAAATGAGCTGACATGTGTAAGTTTGACTAATTGTAATATTTAAACTTCTCGCCAAAATCTAAACAGTTTCCGGAGCTTTTGATTTGACCTAGATTTGTTTCCGTCTTCATTAGGTTAAGTAGCTAACAAGTCTGAAGAGATAGCTGTTAGCTAGTCTAATCCAAGCGGGTTAATCCATTCACACTTGTCTAGCTCACAGTTGGAGAGACTCCAGGAGGAGGAGGGTCCAGCCCCATCCAAGATAAAAACACTTAGAAGTTCCGGTCCAGGGGTAACAAGACAGTTACTACACTCACAGTTGGAAGTTGGAAATTCATATTGAACGCACATTTTGTAGGTTAAATAATTAAACTTTGTTAGAAAACATGCGGGTTAAACATGAAGTAGTCAAGCGGAAACGTGACGAGGCTGGTAAAACCCAAACAGTGACTTGGCCAGCATAATTCCTACAGAGTTCAGCCGCTTAGGGCATGAGACCGAGTCCAAACTTTGAGGATCGTTGGAAGGAAGATACACGATGGCAGCATGCGGAAGAAGGACTCGACCAAAGTTACTTTTTTTCTTCTTTGGGGTCACTTTGGTGGGATATGTTATATTTTTCAGGCACAATTCCGGTCAAGTTAACGCTGCAAATCGACGAGAAGTGCCAGGGGAGCTAGACTCGGATATTGAACGGCTCAAGAAGCCCGTGTATGAGAAGCCTCCCCTGGATTTAAATGCCCTGGGGGAAATGGGGAGAGCTGTGAAACTCAATTTGAACGAAGAGGAGAAGAGGAAAGAGGAGGAAAGTCTCAAGCAGCACCAGATTAACACATATGTCAGTGACAGAGTGTCATTGCACCGCAGACTGCCAGAGAGGTGGAATCCACTGTAAGTAACTTGTTTGGTAATGTCATCCACTTTACTCAAACAGCACTTTTATTATCCAACAAGAAAGTTTGGAGTGAATAATTAAAGTTAGAGAAAAGTTGTAACTCCGTTAGTAAATGCCACAGGGTTGGTGTAGCTTTTTAAGCAGTACTAGTGAGTTATTTGCTGTTGGGGTGGAGCAATAACTACCACTTTCTATATTTAGACATGGCCAATTGTGTTTACGTACATTTGTTATCTAATGCCCAGACATCCAGGCTTGAACATCACAGCTGGCTTTTGCCAGGTTGTTACCAGCTTAACCTCCACTATGTTCTGTTAAAACTCCTTTTATGCATCTCAGTTGCAGAGAGCTGAAGTATGACTACAGGTCCTTGCCGACAACCTCTGTGGTCATTGCCTTCTACAACGAGGCCTGGTCCACCCTGTTGAGGACGGTCCACAGTGTGCTGGAGACATCCCCTGACATCCTGCTCAAAGAGGTGGTGCTGGTGGATGACTACAGTGACAGAGGTAGAGGCAAAGTCAACAGAAGAGACTCCACATCTTTGAGAAGAGAGTCTGATGGACAGACAGAAGGCCTGTGGGAAGGAAAGCATGTTGATTGACAGTTGTAAAAGACAGGTTGTTAAAGGTGCTCACAGCTCACAGACTGGTTGCAGTCTATGGTTTGTCAGCTGAGCAGCGTGGAGGTGGATAGACTGCAGTGTTGGCAGATACAGAAGTTAAACAGAGACACAGGAGGGCAGTGTCAGAGTACATACTAATATGAAGAAAAGGTAAAGCTTGCACTGTAGATTTCAAGATATGTCTACAGTGTCAGTGGTTTTCTAGATAATCTTAAATATCTGCATAGCTGGCATATTTGCAAGGGATGCATTTGCTTGAATTGTTAACTTACTGTATTTCTAACAGGAAAAAAATAAGCAGCAGCATTCTGTACCCTTTTTATATATTAACTAAAGCAGGATCTCATTATGAGGACATCCGTTTGTTTTATTGACATCATTCCGAGAGCTCACACTACAGGAGTTTAGACATTTTGAGGGAGTGGTTCTTAAACTATTTGGATCATAAACCTAATGCTGAAGCAATGCCTGCCTCTCCCTCTGTCCTAAAACATACTCAAAGTAGAACATGGCCACCAAAGACCGAGTTTACTGGCTCAGACTGTTTTTCATTCATGCAACAAAAAGGGTGAAGGACTCAGTATATGTATATACATTTTAAACAAAATAATAAAAATGAACATTATAAACACTTTTCTGTCTTAGCCGTTACCTTATAAATTCTTCTGTGCTTGCTTTTTGTTTATTTGCTCATATGTTGAATTCCTTGAAGCTCATCTAAAGGAGCCATTGGAGAAGTACCTCTCAGGTTTGAGGAAGGTACGTCTGATCAGGGCTACGAAGAGAGAGGGGCTGGTACGGGCCCGGCTGCTTGGGGCCTCCACTACCACAGGCGATGTGCTGACCTTCTTGGATTGTCATTGCGAGTGCCACGACGGCTGGTTAGAGCCCCTGCTCCAGAGGTGAGTAGATACTTTTTAGGATACAAAGACTCTTCTTCTTTAGCATTTTTTTTTTCTCAAGAGTACCCTTTAAGAAAGACCAGATCTTTTTTTTTTAAGTTTAAGTGTGACTCTGAATCTCTCACCTGGCTCTAACCATCTGCAGGAGCAATGTTATGTTGATGACTTTTGTTCCGTAGCTTAATGCTAGCAACTTTTGGTCCAAGGGCAACACAAAAAATTTACACAGACATTTGAGATGGACAAATTGCTTGCTTTGCAACACCGCTTACCCTTGTCAACAGTTTTTTTCTGCTTTCTCCACAAGGATCAAAGAGGAGCCGACAGCTGTGGTGTGTCCTGTCATTGATGTGATTGACTGGAACACTTTCCAGTATTTAGGCAATTCTGGTGAACCTCAAATTGGAGGCTTTGACTGGCGGCTAGTGTTTACCTGGCACACTGTCCCAGACCATGAGCAGAAACGCAGAAACTCTCCCACTGATGTCATCAGGTGTGTTTGCAGGACTCTTTAGAACAGAAAACAGAACCAGATACTACATGAGTTCTTGGTGGCTGTTACATCTCACTGCACTTAGTACATAATATTAATACTCTTACTCTTTTTTTAAAAATTTGTACCAAGCTGTGAACTGACATACTGTTTTCCCCTTGTCCTCTGATTATTGCATATGTTTCATCAGGTTAGTTACAATTAATGAGATGCAAATTATTTTTTTTCTCTTCAGGTCTCCTACTATGGCAGGTGGTTTGTTTTCTGTGAGCAAGGACTACTTCCATTACCTGGGGACATATGACACGGGGATGGAGGTGTGGGGAGGAGAGAACCTGGAATTCTCTTTCAGGGTGAGAAATGAGCCTTTATTCTTTTTTTGTGCACATTTTTTATGTAAATATACAATATATGTATTCTGAAAAGCCATAGTTTCATGTTAATAGGCTTAATTAAAACGCTACATTCAGCCTTAAGCCACAGTTCGTGACATACAGCACTAAAAACACATTCATGGCTGGTTTGAATTTACCAAAAGCCATGTGACAATTTTCTTCCACACACAACCACAAATAAAGAATTCTAACTATGAAACTAGAGAAAATATGCGGAAGAGCTTAATACTTTAATTGCTGCAAAGAATTTAAGCATTGCCTTTTCTACATAACTGCAATTTCCCCAAAGGGGAGGAACCAGAAACATGTGTCTGAAAACAAAACAACTTTTCTGTGTCCAAGCTCCTTCACAAGGCTGTGCTTTGAGCTTCTGATTGAATCATGGCTGAGAGGCTAACCATAGTCTCATGGTGGTTTGGCTGATATCTTTTAGATTTGGCAGTGTGGGGGCAGCCTGGAGATCCATCCATGCTCCCATGTGGGTCACGTGTTTCCTAAAAAGGCCCCTTACTCCCGTAGCAAAGCGTTGGCAAACAGCGTGAGAGCAGCTGAGGTCTGGATGGATGAATACAAGGAGATCTACTACCACCGCAACCCCCACGCACGGTTGGTGAGTCTACACAGATGGTGTGAGTGTGCAACCGAACGCGATTGTTTGACATGGTGCTGCAGCACATTTGATGACTGAAGGTTTTGTTTGTGATGTGTTTTGTAGGCAGTTTTGTTTTCCAGACGCATTTGTTATAAAACTCTTTTGATTAAAGTCTCGATTTCACCAACGAAAACACTCTTAGTCCCACACATGTAAAGAGAATTACACGTGCTCTTTCCTCTCACAAAATACACACACACAAATACACACAAAACCACCCACATACACGATGCTCTCCCTCTGTGGTGTAAAAGCTGCCCTGATTAAGTGACTCTTGGGATACATGAGCGGCAAACACTCAAGGTGACAGGGGTGTCAGGGCTTTCCGGTGTGTGATTACCACCTTTCCGTGTCACTCGGTGCCAGCGGGTGTCACCCACCTGTCCTTGACAGGGTGAGATCAGTGCTAACCCATGGGGTGCCCTGGCTTTTTGTGCATGCATTCATGGGCCAGTGTGTGACAGTGTAGTTAAGAGGAGAAGCTCTCTAAGCACAGATCAGGTGGCGCTCATCTCCCTGAGAGGAGGAAGCTTTGCCAAAAGGTAATGCACTACAGCCTCCTAACAAGCACTGCGGCTTCTCTTTTTACTCTTATATGTAGGCACAGAGTAATTATTTCTCAGATTATTTATTAAAAATAGTTCAGTTAATATTGTGTAATATATTTTTTTTTTAGCCTCTTAAAGCCTCACATGATCTCTAATTCTTATTTTCTTTATTTCTTTCCTGTATTTTTGTCAGTTTGATGAGTTCCAGACACTTTAGTACAGATTTTAGAGAATTCTTTGTATTGTGAACTTTGTACAATTGTCACCTCTAACACTTTGAGACATTTTCAATAAATAAATTTAGCAAGGCATTTTGGGTTCGGCATGACTTGGTTTGATTATAACCTTTTCTTTGATGTGGGTCTTTTTTTAAATAGGCAGGTTGAGCTGATCCAGTACATTTGTTATATTGGTTCATTTTCAACATGTTCATTACCCGTCATCTTGGCAGCATACAACATTGTTACCTTTACCCCAGATCAAAACACAGCATGACGAGGTTTGCAAGTCGTTTTTAGCTAGTTACTATTTGACTTCTTCCAGCTGACCTTTTACATAACGTACAAAAGCAAATGACAAACAATTTAGCTGGTGTAATCACTACTGTGTCTGTGTCGCAATGTGATGAACTGGACAGCTTATTGTACAGCTAAGTGCTGTATTCTTTACTGTTTTAGCAAAATTATGCACTTTATTCCTTGTTATTACTCTCTGTTGTTACCAACGTCATTTCTGGGTCAAGGACCTGAGCACCTGAGCCAGATGAATTCTTCTTAAATACATATGGAGGATGAAATTTAACCCAGAACTGCGTTATCTGGGTTTATTTACTTGGCTCTACATTTTCTACAAACTGAGTTTGACTGACATGTATGTTAAAAATCTGTAATAATAATAATAAAATATTCTCAAGTGTCATGAAAACATGCTAAATGTCCTGCATACATGCTGTGTTCTTCCACATACTGTAATAAGCTAATCTTGATAAATGTGCTGCTGTTTGTGGAACTCAGAGAAACGTATTGACACAAGCAGGCACAGTACACACACTTTGGTAAAATTCACAGGTATATCATTGTGCTCTTGTTTAACAAGGATCTGGAGTGGTTTCACTTCAAAGGTGTAGTTTTTTTAGGGTGTTTTATCATTTAAAATGTGATTATATAGAGATAGGGAGGAACTATAACTAACAGGGTTATACTCTCTGCCACAGCAGTTGTCCTTATTCTTATAATGACACTTGTGGTCTTGTTTCCAGGAGGCCTTTGGAGATGTAACAGAGCGGAAGAATCTTAGAATGAAGTTGGGTTGTAAGAATTTCAAGTGGTATCTGGACAATATTTACCCTGATATTTACGTGCCACATGATCAGCCAGGCATGTTTGGAATGGTGAGAACCCGTCAAACTAGTCTTTAATCAACGTATAAGCACCAAATACTTTTCATTACATTTAATCTGATCAGTGCAGACATGATATTTCTTTGTAAACTATGAAAGCAATAATATAATATTAATTTATTCATAAGATAAACTTGTCATTATTTATTAACTCAATGTATAAGCTTCTTTTAAAGTACGTTTTATCAATACCTTAACTAATTTCTTAATGTGGCTGATTTTTGCTAGCTGAAGAATCGGGGCAAGACCAACTACTGTTTTGACTACAACCCTGTAGATGATCACATCCTGGTGGGTCAAAGGGTCATCCTCTACATGTGTCATGGTATGGGCCAGAACCAGGTAAGGCATGTCAGTTTTTCAGGCCATAAAGTATAAAATGTGTCAAGATATCAGGTGAAAAACCATCTCTATTAACATAAGTTTATATTGCAAATGTCAGTTGGGTTTGTTTGGGTGTTGGTTTGATCTTTTCTACGGATGTAAGTGACAAATTCGATCCCAATATGAAATTAATTCAGGAAAATGATTCAGTTTGCAGGAGTAGTGATTGATTTGAAAATGATCTCACATACTTGCACAAAGTTCTGAGCATTTCTCTACTTTTACAAGCCGTATTTTTTATTTTTTTTTAAACTTTTTTTAGTCACTTGAACCCTTATGTTTGGTATCAATAACAGGAAACGGTTTCTTTTAACACACTTACTTGATTTGCTTTTTATAGCCAGTTCATGTCACGTTATCTTTAAAACAGACCCTCCCTCCTCCTCTTCATAAATAGCTGCCACAATCCCACTGCTGAATTATAGACTGTGAGGATTTATGGACATGCCTTTACAAACCTGGGAACAATAGATTTGTTTGCCTATCCCAAGAATCAAAATATGCTGGGCCTGTTGAACCAGACGGAGAGGTATTTCCCATTTCTGTTTCTTCTGTGACTGTCAGCTCTGTGAAATTTAGCATTGTTACTCCAGAGCGCCTCTGTGGACACGCATTGATGCCATCTTTGTAGAAAATGGGCTTGGCAGTGGTTACGCCGCCTGCCTTTTGGGAGTGCTTTTCATACTGTAGAACCAACAGGCGGTATTTGTTCTGTGTACACACACTGTTTATTTCTTGCTGCCACTTTTCTGAGTCATACACATACATTCTCTGTAACTAAGAAGATTCTTGTGTAAATGTAATATTAGGAAAATAAAATGAAACATATCTTTGCATCAGCAAAGTGGGAGTGAAAAATTATGAAAATTAAGAAATTTAAATTTTTTTGTTTTTAAATTTTCATTAACCTTATTTATGTTTAAAACTGCCCGTGTTGGATGATAGATTTAGATAGAAACCTGACCATTTTATTTTGTCTCAGTTTTTTGAATACTCAGTGGATGGTGAGATCTGTTACAACACACGGGAACCTGCTGGATGTGTCGTCGGTGACACCATCAGTACCTACCTGACAGTCCAACTCTGCAAAAAGCGAGGACAGTCTGTACCCATAGACCAGAAATTTGTCTTCCAAAAGGTAAGATGTAAAATATAGCATGTTTTAGCCAACTTAATTAGATCTAATTAATAATTAAATTAATTAAATCTTGCTTTTGGTTTCTGTATCTTTTAAAAACAAATTCAGTCTATGACTAGAAAATGCTGTCAGTGAAAGTATGGGGTGGATGCAAGTCACTGAACATTTAGCACTTGATGCTTTCAGATGTAAATATATTGAAATGGTTTGATGCTGAAAAAAATTGCAGGACTAAAATCTAATCCAGCTCAGCACATTTCTGAGAGCTTTAGAGAGCTGGGCATTCACCACACAGCACTGGGAGCTGTAGCTGCATTGCAACGTCAGTAGCATAACCACGTCATCTAAATGTAAATGACCCAAAAAGATTCACTAGATGTAACAAGCGTGGAAGAGGCAGAAAAGTAGGGAAGTGGGCAACTGAAGGAAAAACAGGAAGAGGAATCAAGAGAATATGCAAAAAAAAAAAAAAAGATCAGAGAAAAACACCACATGTGCTCTTCAGTTTAGTAACTTTCATTTTTGTACTTTCATGTTTTAGTTCTTAAATATGCTTATTGTATAATGAATGTTTTCCTGAATGGTTGTTTAAAGGATGGGAGACTGTACCATGTCCAGAGCCAGAAGTGTGTTCAAGCGATGGACAAGACAGACAACGGGACACCAGCCCCCTCCCTCCAGCCCTGCTCTGACAGCCCCCACCAAAAGTGGTTCTTTGAGGAGAGATTGTAACAGGATGTACTTGAGATTTATGTGAAATACATTTTATTTTATTTTCCATGTCCCCAACAGGAACGGATGACTTGTAAAATAGCTTTGAATATGTTTGCCTTGCCCCAAAAGAAGCCCATATGAAGACGCCTCTACGTTTCCTTTCCAAACTTCAACCTCTGCACATGTTTGTGCAGCAGCTGGACCAACAGGAAATGATCCTGACAAGTTTTTGTTCTTTGATGCGCTTTGTGCACAGGAATACAGGGCATAGGAATTTGTACTGTCCACATAGGAATTATTTTTCTAGTTGAAGAGATGCTGGAGAATTGGTGATCACCTGTGCATCTACACAAGCTGGCACTTGTTTTCCATTTATTAATGCAGTATCTTTTAGAGAGACATCAGTTGAGCTGCCTTGCGTTCTGCAAACAGTGGAAGGGATACATGAACATGCGCATCCATCTGAGAGAAAACAAGTGCTTCATAAATCTGTCAGCTATCTCAAAGCCTCTTATGAGCCAGTGGCTGGCATGACAGTGAATGTTTAGAGCCACGTCATCAGACGTTATTTCATATTTTCATCTTCTCCTGTAGAGGGGGCCAACGCTCCTCTCTGTGCAACTCTGTGTCGTCTACTCTATTTGTCATGAGAAAGTGTGACAAATCTTCAGGAATTTATTAGGTATTTTTTCAGTAAATGGTGAGTGATTAATAGGCTGATATACCAGTGGCTTATCAAAAAGCCATAAATTAACAGCATGATGCCAGTGTGTAAAACATTGACTAACTACTGATTACTGCTCTACTCTGTTCTGTTTTAAATGAAGTAATTCACTCATCTAGTTAATAGCATGGGTCATTTTGCAAGCTTTAAATGGCATGCAAAAAAAAAAAAAAAGTCTAGATCATAGCCATTTTTCATTGATTTGCTTTATATTATGTCCATTAGGTTTTGTTTAATATGATGTAATACTGTGTTATTTTCATGCTTCATACCAGACTTATCTACATTTTTGTCACAGATAACTGGGAGCTGATTTTATAGTGGTTCATGCAAAAACATTCACTGAAATCTCAAGAATAAGGACTTCAACATTTTAATTGCTTACTTGAAGCAAAGAAAGTGCCTTGTGTGCATGTGTGTGTGTGTTAGCACTGCAGCTAATATATATATATATATATATATATAGAGAGAGAGAGAGAGAGAGAGTCAAAGTATCTACCCTCAATATGGGGCTTTTACCTGGAGAGTATGTATGTTGGGTTATACTGATTTACACGCTGCATTAGCATTCAGCCTTCACAGTTAGGCAGCTATATGTCCCTCTGAACTAGAGTCTTGGTTACTTGTGTGGCTCTCCCTCAGGCTGTGCAGAGGAGTAGACAGTTGTTGGGTGTCTCCAGAGTGCTAGGATGTGCTGGGATGCCAGATGGCTTGCTGATTGGTTTTCTAGTCCTCTTCCAATTCTTCATCACCTCTTTTTTTCCTCTCTCTGTCAGAGGTGTATGTTGGAGGACTTTTATCTTTTGGACACTAGTCAAATTTTTTTCAGATGAGCAATCAGTTGTATATACTCCTGCGTTTGAGGTTGACAGAAGTCATCAAGCGCATGTTTTTGACAAAAGAAGCTGATAATGTAGGTGAATGAATGAAGCAATTTATGACCTTTTCCTTTCTATTAACCTTCACAGGTTGTGGGCTCATCAGTCTTGAAAGACTTAGGAATTGATGTTAGGGGACCATTGTGCTGAAATAGACTTTTGCCATTGACTCATAGTGCATACTCACAATACAATATATGAGCAATTTTAATAGTACCATAACTGGGACTTGAATAGAGTGAGAATTCATTTGCCAAATATAAGGAATTTACAGTAATGCATGATGTTTATACAGGGACACGGTAACAACTGAATGTATAAGCTCACATTCAAAATGCCTAAAGAGACTGCACTGTGTACTTTATTTGCCATAATAAGGTTAGAGATTTATTGCACTGTGCAAAGCTTTGGAAGACGGTACAGTGAGATAGCTATATTGCATTGGATGGAAGTGCAAAATAAGTTTTGAGCTTATTGAAATATGGACATAATTACGGGGCTTCAGTTCCCAGTAGTCCATAAGTAGGCTTTTTGTTAGGATTATGAGTAGTACATTGCTAAGTGCTAAGTGAAGTGGACCAAATGACCTGTGGGGACAATTTGGTTCATAATAGAAGAGGAAAAGGCATCTGTCTCATGACTGTACAGTGTGTGCAAAGGTTAAAATGAGCTATATAAAATGTGATTGATCACAGCCTTAATTGTAAAACGCTACATGCTTGGCTTGCAACGCTTTGCAGAGTTCATGGTACCCAGCGATCATACGGCTTTTTGTTCTATTAGCTTCACTAGACTTCAGCAAGACTTCACTATTATCCACTAATTAATGCAGTTCTTTGGTTTTACGTCTTGAACTCTTTTGGAAAAGGAAATGTGTCATTTTGTGTTTATCTTTTTAGTCTGAGCACTGTGTAAATATTCTGTCCTGTTATATAACAAAAGGGTTATTTATTGTCATTGTTGCCATGTCTTCCTTTGTTCTAGACTATAAAATGCTGCTGCATTGTTTTGTATTCTAAAATTGATATAGTATACATTTCAGCAGTAAATGTGATATTTGCCAGTTTAGGATCATACTTCTGTGTCAGGGCATACAGATTTTCCAGGATCTGTGTGAGCCAGATTGTATTTGACCGTGTGATGTTGTTTTACAACAGCATGCACATTTTTGCTTATTGTGTTGGCAGAAACATTTTTATTACACTTTAAGCTGTTAACATGTACAAATGATTATTCTGTCTGGTGTTTGAATGCTGTCAATTTCTGCAGTGGCCTTACATTGTAATTGGGATGTCATTAATATTATATTTTCTATATTTGTTAGAGCAAATAAATTAACTACATTAGATGAAAGTAAACCATCTTTTATAGTTGTGCATTTGAATTCAAATAAGGTAAAAATATGAGATGTTTGGGTTTCATAATGTCTTGTTATTTGTAATGTTTGCTTGTCTTTTAAAAAAAAAAAACAAACTAAAAAATATTTTTTATCTCACTGTCTGCCGTTGCTGTCAATTAAACTGTGACTCATCAGAATCTACGATGATTAAATCAGGCTATCACCCACGTTTGACTGCTGGAGACGTGAATCAAGATGCTCAGAGGATAATGAGAGAAGAAAAGGAGGGACGTGCGTGTCGGGGGTAGGGGGGGAGCAAGTTTTTCAGCCATATCTGATTGGATTGGTCACCAGCTGTTGAATGAGAAGGTAAAATGTACCAGAGCCAAGGATCTCTGTTAACTCTGGTGCTGACACTCAGACCTGTGGTCTTTACACACCAGTGATGTTCTGCTGCTTCATGTGGGGTTACCTTTGTTTTAGAAACATGAGAAAGAAGTCAGCTGTAGTTCTAATTAAAACATAAGCACTACTGAACATCTTCGATTCTGTTAAAAATAACAGCAAAAAGCATCTGTGGCCTACTGAAGTCATTGCAGATGATATGCTCTGATGGAAAACAAGTCAAAATACTGCACATTGTGTCAAATGCTTCACAGACACCACTGTACTTAGACAAATGAGAAGCGGTGAAGAAATCTGTGATGCTACTGTCTTGCACTGCCTAATCATTATCTTTTTTCTGCATATTTGCAAAATATGCAGAAAAAAAGATGCATGAAATATTCTGAAATTCAGTCAATGCATCCACAGAAACCTTCCACCTTGTCGCGGTCTGTTCACATAATGTAGGTGTAGGTTTTGATCCGATGTAGATGCTGCTCTACAGTCTATCGCAACCCATATGTGTCTTTAATGGTAATGCAAAACAAGGCTCCCCATGGTGCAAGTCTTTGGAGATACTTAGGCTTCAGTTGTCAGGGAGTGCGACAAACCGTAGGAGGAGCTACACACGCACACACACACATAAACACTGATTGGAAGCCATTTCCACACTGCATGTCGGTTTGGTTTATATAATCCCAAATACCCAGAACAGCTCAGGAGCAATAGCTGTTGGCTGCATACACAACATGACACACTTTCACTTTCAGGAGGGACTCCAGACAGTGCAGAAACCACGTGAGGCCTAGATACAGAGATAGGATTTCATTTCTTATTCAGCGACACTGCTTGGCATCTTATTAGTGTGGATCATTTAAGTCTTACATCAGTCTGTGTAGTTCTGTCAGAACAAAACTGTGGTCATATTTGCTGTGTGTCATTTCCACTTGGCAGGTCTGCTCATTCTTATAGAAAACAGTTTTTCCAGTGAGCAAAACAAAACAGTTATATGTTCGGATAATTGATTTTATTGAAAAACAAGAAGGAAAATCAAGGTGTGAAATGAATATTTTATAATCTACCAAAAAAAGCATGGATGTGAAAATGCTTCAGTTATACTTGTATAGTTATACTATACAGTAAAGAGTGGAAACAAATATTTCTCCAAACATTTGAGGGGCCAGGCTGACCAGCGTGCCTTGACTTGGAGCCTTTTTTCAGCTGAAAGCCCACTCCAGTGTAAGATCAAGCCCATCTAATCCATGTCTGTGAAACCAGCCAATACAGCATCAAAGGCGGATTACTTGTTGCATATTTGCCTTGAGTCCTCCCTGTTTTTCAATTTGAGTTGGACCTCATCAGGAACTCATTTGTGGGGTCTTGGCCTTTCAGAAGTTATGAAATGAATGTGCTCGTCACCTTCTGCAATGCTGTTGTCTGAATTCAGAATACATCACATTTAAGGTCTCAGTGGAGTTGGCTAAAATGTTCAGTTTTATTTGTACATTTAATAAAACCCCTATAATATAAGACAGTAACACATTAGCTTGTGAATCAGCTGTCACTCACAGTTGCTTCACAGATGATTGTGACCGTGGCTGCTTTGTTGCAGACTGGAGCAACATCAGCTGGTTTCTCTTCATGCTTGAGTTCTGATTGCAGCTAATCTGTCAATAGATATGTAGTGATAGGATGGCATTGATAATTTATCTGTCTGTTCATTTACTCAAGACTGAAATAAGTTGAGAGGATTAATACTAATGATCTAAGTTTGGTTTTCTTTTATTAAGGGAGAGGTCCCTACACCTAATGTGAAGTGATGCATTAGATGACAAAGATGACCCATAACTTTTCCTTGAGCGATATGTTTGAGCCAAAGGTTAAAATGTCAAATTCTTAATTATGATAATAATATGGTGTAATTAAACTGTATTATTTATACAATTAAAGATAAAATCACATGACCTACAGTAAATTAAATTGCTGTCTTTTAGACAAAATGTGATGCATTTTTAAACAGCTATACTGATACAGTTAGCTTAACCATGCTCGACAGGGTTGGGATGGGTTATGACTTATACATACATAAGTGTTATAACCATCCCCTCACACAAAACGAATAATAATCTCTTGATTTTATCCATTACAAAAGCATGCTGAAGCAGTGAGAAAATAAAAAACAAAGGGAGATGAGCCTGCTGGAAATCTTAGAAATGCTGAAAGCCGCTAAAGATTTGAAAACATTTGAGTCGTCTGTATGAACTCATTTGGCAATTCAAAGCCAAAGGAAGTGTGGGCAAAATGTTCCCCATTGCTCTGGATTGTTCTTTTATTGGAAGTCACATCTTTTTGGTGTGGCCTTTGTTTTTGCTTGTCCCTGCAGCAGGGTTGTAATGACCACCGTGTACTTGACAGTAGCACTTAAAATCTGTGATATACTTGCAGGGTTTTAAATTGGTGCCATTTGTGGTTAACAAATGTGGGTATTTTATAGAAAAGTTTGAGAACTACAGCTCAAAAATTTAGCAGGTGCTGAAACAAAGAGTGTTACAACCATACCCTGTCTCCCCTACAGTAATTTTTGTTGTATTGCACTCAAATAGTAGGTTGTTTTAATAGCTTGATTAGAAAGTTATCTACAAAGGAAGAATAAGTTATTCTGAAAATTAAATAAAAATACTTGATTTATCCCCAAAGGGAAATTATAATGGTGTAATAGGAATTTTTAGATTAAAAAATAAAACAAAAAGATAATTAATTGACAAAGTCATGTGGCAATGGCTGCTGGCAGGAAAGACTTCCTATACTGTTCCATACTTGAAGAGACCTTACCTTTCTATACTCTGGCTGAACACACTGTTGTTTCCTTGCTGTGTTGTGTAGAAGGTGTGAAGACATTTCCATTATATTCAGCAGCTAGTGCATCACTCTTCTCTGTACAATCAGCTCCAGCAGCTCCAGAATTATCCACAGCACAGAACCAGCTTGTTTGACTGGGTTATTTAGTTTCTTTAAATGCTGCCCGAACACATGGCTGCATAGCAGATTGTGCTTTCCATGACAAATTTATATAAGACACGCAACATTTTGTTGAAGATATTGAAGGATCTCAGCTTCAAGAAGTAAATTCTGCTTCTTTGTTGCATTTCCAGTCTTGTCTGTTATCTGAATGAGCTTCCAGCTACTTGCATTCCTCCACCACCTCTTCTCCCAGTATGTAAAGAATGCTTTACTTATGTTTATAATGAAATATACAAAATTTTTTTTCATTCTCTACATATCATGTTATACATAAGAAGCTGAGCTTCATATACACATGAGCAATTTGTGTTCTGAAATTCAATTACACACTGTTTTTCTTCTCATGAACTTGAGGTGACACAATGTGTGGATTATGAGGACCCAAATGCAGGACAAAGAAGCAGGAGGCAGACAGGTGCATGAAGAAGGTTTTAATGAAAAGAATTGATGGACTTAAAAAGACAAAACTGGGCAAACATGACAATAATCTGGCAGGCAATAAATTAAACCATGGGTTATATATACAGAGGTGAACTAACAGGGAGCAGGTGAAGCAAATTAAACCAGGTGTGATGATGAACAGGAAGTTAAGTAAACAGAATACACAAGGGGACAATCTACAAAATAAAAGAAACAAGACATAAACTAAGCAACAGCAAAAACTAACAAATCTCCCCCAAAACAGAAAAAAGAAACACAGATCATGACATGATGTACCTGTTGTATTGTTAAGGGTTCTAGCTTTGTTTTTTCTAGTCTGATATACTGATTAGATGATACATATTTTACTCTGAACTGCTACATACAGTTTTAGTCTGCTAGCTTTGTAAACGACACAATGCAAATCTTGTGTGATATCTATGATTCCAGTGCAGATGGATTTAATTAGGAGAAGCATTTCCATAGTGAGATAGAGGAGAACAGTCACCACACAGGTCACACTTGTCTACCTAAAACTTGAGTCTGTTAAGTTTTCACACAGAAAGCAGAGATGGCAGAGCCCAGAAATATGAGTATGTGTTATATGTTGATGACATAGAATCAGATACAAATAGGAATCAAGGCTGCACTCTCAACTGTGGCCTAATATACTGAACTTTCAGATTCTGATGTTTGTCCGCTGCAATTCCCTCATACTCCTTTTTCTTTCACATTCAATGCTAAAGCCAGTCAAATCTCATTGGCAAAAATTACATATTTAGTAAAAGAGAGCAACACAGTCATGTCAGTTCACACCTCGACAGTCTGTGATTTTTCACAGCCTCCCCCAGAGTAGCCTGCTTTGACAGAATACCTCTTAAATGTGTTCCTATGAGATAAAATGCCTTCACAAGTGATTAACGGTTCCACCCCACTCCCATTCATTTCACTTCATCAGATTACTTGATTGCTTACTAAATGGACTAAACCCCCCTCCCCTCCTGGGAAATATAGGCTACTGTATGTATTTTTCTTTGGACGACATGATATGAGATTGACTTATTTTTCCTTGCAAGCAGTATTTTGATTAGACTGAAATCTGTAAAGTGTATTTCATGTTTTGAGATATTTTGAATCCTTTCAAACACATTTGATGTTCAGGTTTACAAAATGAGCTCTAGATTGGTTTTGGAGCTCCATCCATCCAACAAAAGACAAGCAACAACACATACTCCCACGCCTGGTCAGTGCAGTTAAACTAAAATAAAGTATGTAAATAAAGATGTTGGTAAGTTTGAGCACTCGGAGAACATGCAAACTCCCCATTTCAAGGCCCTGGTTAGAATTTGAATCAAGAACTTTCTTGTGTTGAGTCAACAGTAGCACCTAAGCATGCAGCTCCATAAGCACAAAAACATTCAGGAACTTTAAGAGTGATACATAAAAAAAAAAAACAAAATTAAAGACGTTTTCAATCATAATGCTGTCTTGTTGACAGTAAGATGAGAAGATCAGTATCATTTAGAGGTGAAGCTAAGCTGCAAATCTACAGCTATAGGGGACTTTTTGCATGGCATGAGAAATATGTGGAAACAGCTGGCCTTTGCCATGTGTCAACAAAGATGTAAATAAAGACATAAAGTAACATGTCCAAATTACAGTGAGCTCTGTTTCAGTTTGCTTCTGTTATCAGTGCTATTAACAACCCCATTTCTCCAAAACACTGTGATGGAGTGTAAAATATAAATAAAAGCAGAATACAAAGATTTGCAAATCTCATAAAATAATATTGTATTCCCAATAGAACATAAGAAATATACCAGGTGTTGAAATGGAGATATTTTACCATTTCATGGAAAATATTAGCCCATTTCGAATTTGATGGAAGCAGCATAAAAAAAGAAAAATGTTGGAACAGGCCACAAAACCACAACAACTGGGGGAGGATTTGCCATGAGGTAAATTTCAACAGTTCAGTATCAAGACTGCATTAATGGAGCATTTTAGAGAGACGAAGCTTTTCAGAGTAAAGCAGAGGTTCACCTATGTGAACAAGATCCATGCTCACATCTTCTCTGGGCCAAAGCTTATTTAAAATGGTCTGAGGCAAAGTGGAAAATTGTTCTGTGGTCAGATGAATCAAAATTGTATTCTATTCTACAGTCGTTTGGCAGACGCTTCTCTCCAAAGTGACTTACATCTGAGAGTAAGAACAACACAAGCAACAGGATAGGACATCATAATTAAGTGGTAGTCAGACTGCTGTGGGTCCAGTTGGACCCAGGTGCT
The DNA here is from genome assembly GCF_017639745.1 of Melanotaenia boesemani. NCBI lineage: Eukaryota > Metazoa > Chordata > Actinopteri > Atheriniformes > Melanotaeniidae > Melanotaenia > Melanotaenia boesemani. The sequence goes on along the minus strand of NC_055698.1, from coordinate 14,987,275 downwards.
GTCATGTAGTGCTAGAGGCAGTGCATATTTTATTCAGTGCTGAGTTGTGCCAACAGCTGGACAAATCTTTCTAACTCATTTCAACAAGTAAAAGAGTTAAATGAGTCTTTAGCTTGCTCTTAAAAGTGAATAAGGACTCTACAGTTCCTTCCAAAATCTGAAACTCTTTTGGAAACCATGGATACACTGTTCTGCAGACTAAACAGAATCAGCAAACAGTTCAAAAGCCTGCATCTCTAGTATGGAGTTACATTGCTGCCTATGTCAGGGGTGTTTAAAATCTGGTCTTCGAGAGCTGCTGTCCTGTAGGTTGTGGATGTTTTTAGCTGCAGCACACCTTAACCAGATTAATGGGTCAATATGCTTGAGCAGAACTTGAGAAAAAGCTGTTGAGAATAGCCACTTGATTTGAATCAATTGTGTTGAAGTAGGGAAACTTCTAAAACTTTCAGGACTGCAGCTCTTGAGGACCGGAGTTCTGGACCCCCCCCCCCCCGGCCTATGATATAGGCAGCTTACACATCTGTGAAGCCACCATGAGTGCTGAAAAGTGCATAGAGGTATTAGAACAACATGTGCTGCCGTCCAGACAATGTTTCTTTCAGGGAAGGCCTTGCATATTTTAGTAAGACAATACTAAACCACATACGGCATCAACAACATGGCTGGACATGAGTGCTGAATTGGCCTACCTGCAGTCCAGCCATTCTACTAAGAGAAAACAGTTGGTGCATCATGAAGAAAACAAACAAAAAACAAAAAAAACAAACAAAAAAAAAACCAAACAAACAAACAAAAAAACAAACAAACAAAAAACCCCAAACAAACAGACAGTTGTTTAAAGAAGAGGGGATGCATCACCTATCACCTACTCAAGTGTTGCTGCCATCATAGTGAAAAAATTACTCCCCGCTCTCTCTCCTGCTCATTTGCAACTTGGCTTGCAGGGTTGAGCCCTCAGCATGTTAAATAATATTAAAACGAATAATAGTAGTTATAGCATTGTTCTGTATTAGTCCATATTAAATGTTCTGTATACAGGTTTTTCTACGTTCAACCAGCAATATCAACAATGTATTAGGTGGCATCCAAAGACATGCATGTTAGGTTAGGTTAGGTAAACAGGCGTCTCTTGTAAATGAAACTGCATGTCTTAGTGGGACTACCTGTATAAACAAAGGTTAATATTAAATAAATAATGATGATACACCTTTAAGACCACATTTAAAAAAATTTCCATCTGTCCACTATTCCATTTCTAGTCCATCAAAGTAGTGTTAAGGTTTGTGGGTAGGTAGGTAGGAAGACAGGCAGGAACCAGGAAGGAGCAGACAGCAGATTCTGGAAAATGATAACAGAGCTTTATTTAGGGAATCCAGAGCCCTTGGAGGAGTAACAAAACTGAGGCAGAGGTGGGTGATGCAGCGGACCAAACAACGGCTTGTGGTGGCTCTTCCAGACTGGGAAATGGACTTCTGTAAGGTAGGGTAGGTTGACAAGACAAAAACATTAAGAGTCAGACTGTACACAAAACTCAAAAAGATCTCTGAATGGCCGGTATTGTATTACTATGGTAAGATAAAGATCTGGCAACGAATGGACTGCAGACTGGCTCTTATACAGGCTGGCTGAGCCAAACAGCAGCAGGTGAATTGCATCTCCCATTACCACCAGGTGAGTAGAATCTCCAATTATCACCACCACCACCATACCCAGTAGGATCTCTGAATCACAAGTAGCAGAAAACAGAACATGACAAAACAGCAGTAACAAATACAATCCTAACAAGTTAAGTTACAAAACTATAAAGGAAATACCTTCTAGTATTATCCAATAAAATCAAACGTCACATCCCCTGTGTCCCCCCTGGGATTTCTGCCTATAGTTCAATGTGTCAGAAAGATAGAAGTATCAGAAATTGTGACCATGAAAACCCTGTGTCAACTTGCCGTTGCATAAAGCATTTTCAAATTGTTGTTTGCACTGATAAAATTCTGATTTTGTAACCGCAGCATGATGTGAACTAAATTTTATTGAAGCAACTTAAAGACAACATTTGTGCAGGGAATTTGGCTATACATATGTACAACGACCTCCAACAGAGAAAGTTAGAAACAGCTAAATATTTTCTCTTTCTTTCACACAGTCTACACTATCATAAGTAACTCGGTTACCCTCATTCATATGTATGCCTGTAGTGTAATGTCATGCCTTTTCTACTGTAAACCTCTTCAAATGTACTTTTAAAGTCAAATGAACACAGTATATGAGCTGCTTATAGTCAAGTGAGATCTGACTGAGTGATGCTGAGCACTCATCTTTCTCCCAGGAGATGAAATAAGTCCAACACATTTGCATGCTCCTGATTTGAAGTGCTAAAGACACTGACATTGCTTTTCACAGTGTATGATTAAATTGAATTCTGCCCTGTCTTAAGGGGCTTTTTCACTTTAGGGGGTTAGTGATGCAGGTCAAATGAACAGATCCCTTGCTGTCAGGGTGTAGTCATGTGTGAATTAAATTCTTCATCACTTAGCAGAGGCTTTGTCAGCTGTGTAAGTTATTTGTAATGGTCTTCTACATGTAGAATGTACACATGGACTTACATGGGTGTTTTGTTTTTGCACCAATTACAAATGGGCATTCCACTCCCAAAGGTATATTATCTTCTTTTCAGTTTCTTTTTTCAAGTCAGCAGTGGGCTCAGTATGTTTTTTTTTCTTTTCTTTCTAGCAGAAAGTTGTTAATTGTAGTCTATTAATCCCATCTGTTAGTGTAGAAACTGCGAGACATGAAAAACTGGCAAAGGGGGGAAAAAGTAGAGGGAAGCAGTCAGGCTTCAAGCTTAAGCATCTTAGAACTGGCTAATGTTGTTTTAAGAGAGAAACAGCACTTAGAGTTCTTTAGCAGTCGCCATGTCTGGAAGACAGAGAGAAAGAGATAAAAAACTATCCCTTCTTCTGCATAATTTATTACCAATGTGGGGATGATGTGTTTGGTCAGACAGACAAGCAACTACCCTGGAAATGGAATTTTATCTTAGACTGATGCAGCACATACACGGTGTTAATCATCAAAATCATTGAGCTGATGCCTTTTTCAGCCTTGATAAAACATATTCATCAGGGAATGTCTCTTGATGTGGTTGTGCTGCCACACACGGGGTGCATCCCTTCAAAACTTCATTCATGCTTTTCCTTTGATGCCACTACGAGTTCCGAGTCAACATGCTGCTCCCTGCTGATACCGTACAGGTTACTTCTATTCAACTCTTAGCCCTTCTCAGCACATGATAATCAAAACTATTTGACATTCTAGACAAAGGTTATAGAGCTAAACTAAGACAACAAATTGTGACAAACAGTGTACTTGCTTATCAAGCATTGTTAGTATTGGATGCAGATGGAGTTCTTTAGTTTTCAGCATGCAGTTGCAAAGGAAGCTGTATCTTGGCTGCATGGTGCCAGCCTGGTTGAGCACTAGAGCGTTGTGGGTGCAGAGTTCCAGTGAATGCCAGAGCAGAGGGATGTTCCGGCAGTGCGCCAAGTCACTGACCTTTCCAGCGTGCTGATCGATAAGGCTCAGCCTCGCAGGGCTCCGGAAATCTCTCAGTGGAGTGTAAAGAAGCAGAAGAGTCACACAGTCAGATAATGGCTAATTGCTTGTGGTTGCTAACCTCAGAAACCCCTGCTGGGTGGATCACTGTGGTAGCACCCAGCCCTCCTGCTCCAGGGTACTTCCGTGGAGTGTGGAACCCCAAATCACTGGGGGCCATGGGTTAAAGTGTTGTGTATCTACTTAGTCTCAAAAAATGGGATACATAGATTATGTGCACATGCCATCGTGCACAACATGCATTGCAATGACAGTACACTATTCTCTACCTTTTAAAATACACTCTTCCAAGTTACATAAACACAAAACATAAGTCTACATAGAAAAGGGCATATGCTACAGGCACATATTTTTCATTGTTGAAAATTCAACTACAGGTTCTCACACTACTCTATATAAATGCCCACTTTAGTGTTCCAAAGTGACAGGTGAGCAATGCTCAGTGGGTAGTATAATGGAAATTGTGCATGTAGAACTGTGTTCATGAAGTCTGCTCGCTGGTAATGAGCCTGCAGACATGTAGACAAGTAGCAGTGAGCAGGGCCAACTCCTCTGACTGCCTAACTCTGCTTTCATCGCCCTGCTTTCATCAAGCTCAAGTGCCACAGCTATTAGACCTTTGTGCAACGCTTGAAGGGGGTGAAGCTGAATGTGCCAGCGAGGTTGGCTAGGTTACCTCCAAACTGCTTCCCACCGCAGCTCTTTGATTGACTGCACAAAATTATGATTAGCCTTAAGCTTTTTGATTTCTGCAACATTCTGCATGAATAAATGTGGTTCCTTTCTATTTTATTTTTGTGTCATGCTTCACCTTTTAATCCTTCACAAGTGAAGTTTCAGCAGAACAGCATGCTTAAGCGTCTGAAGCAGGGGTGCCCAAAGTCGGTCCTTGAGGGCCGCTGTCCTGCAGATTTTTTTAATGTTTCCTGCTTCAACACACCTGACTCAAATGAAATAGATCCAACAGCTTATTAAGTTTTGCACAATGACTCATCAATTTGAGTCAGGCAGTTTTGGAGCAGGGACACATCAAAAACCTGCAGGACTGTGGCCCTTGAGGACCGGAGCTGGGCATCCCTGGTCTAAAGCATCTGAGGAATCTGGGAGCTGGACTGGCCTGCCCTCAGTTTAGACTTTTCACCAAGTGAAAACGTTTGACGTCATCAAACAGGTTTTAATATTTTTCTCCCATTAATTACGTTTTGCCTCTATATTTGTGAAGGTGATAAGTTATGGATGACATCTTAATCATATTAATTTCTAAAGCCAGCAGGTCAAAGTGGAAGTCTTGATGGGGTCGTTACTGCTGGAGGTACAGTGTGCAGTTTTGTCTCTCTAGCAGAATGCTTTCAGGACAGAAATGTGCAAAAAATGCAATAGAAGTCTGAACACAAAGTCTACTAAGCGAAAAACAGCAGATTAAGGAGCACTTGCGAGACAAGACTTGATCAGTGAGTGGCAAGTAGCCTGGCCTCAGGGACTGCTAATAAAGAGTCTGCTTGCCTCTTAATCGATCCAGCCACATCAGCTGATCTGATGCCCGATTGACTGGAAGACAGGGAGGAGGGACTCAATGGGCACCTAGGGCAATGCACACAGAGGACAGAAACTTCATGGACTATACAGGCGTTTTGAAAGAGGAAATCTAGAAGTGTTTAGTTTGTGAATTAAAGGTGAATTTTGTAACTATTTTTTCAACAGGTATTGCCACATGGGGACAAAGTTTTACCAGACAAAGTGTATGTTTTCTATCCTATTTAAGTTTTATTTGTTACCAAGTCTTTTTTTCAGTCTACGAAGTGGCAATGAAAGGAGAAATCTTAATCATCTCTGTTGACTTCACTACTAACTCTGAACAACTGAAAAATCACTTGGAATTGACTAGAAAACAAACAAACAAACAAACAAACAAACAAAAAATACCAGACAAATAACCTGAAATAAGACAAGGACATCCTGATATGCCTTAATTTTTATATTGTGACTAACACATTTGTATCTAAATTTACATGTGAAATTTACATTATACACTACCAATTTTTTTTTGCGTAACCATGACACCAAACATTTACACTGTATTAATCTGCTGCTGGTTCTCCCTCATATATTCATATGTTGTCAAGGTGATCATCACAGTATCATCTGATTAAAGGTATAACTACAACATGAGCTGTGTTTTACGATGCTAACACCAGTAAGTATTCTTCTGCACCTATACCCATACTGATGCAGAAAAAAAGTTGCATCACATTTCAGTCCATAACTACCCAGGAGTTGTTTCTAATTAAGTAACACATTTTCATCCTATCTAGTGATACAAAAAAGTATCAACATGTGTGCTACTCTTACTCTTCTACCTTGATTTAAGCCTACTGTTAGTTGTATATTTTTATATTTTAGAAACTAAATTTAATTTTATTGTAGTTTTTTATAATTACAGCAAAGCCTCTATATCTTTATTACAATAAAATACAGACCCACCCTTAAATATTGGTTTGTGTATCTCAGCAGCATTGTACATTGGTGTTTTATATAATGCTATAGATAATGGTTTAACCACATCTCTTGATACCTGTAGCTGATATTTTCTCTTTGTTTTAATGTTTTTCCCATATAAAGTACCTTTAATGAGTTGGTAACAAGTACTTTAAATCAGTTTTACACATGCAGGTCAAAACAGGCGTCCTAGTAACTGCACATGTGAGTCAGTTGTTTGATCTTTGATCTTTATTTAGAGTACATAAAAAGAATAGACAACAGCTGTCCACCTGTCTCACCATTAGACAGCATTTCTTAGCCACTGTCCAGCATAACCTACTTACACATACAAAGATGTGTTCCCAGCGCTGCAGAGGACACTGAATTGATTTGTGCGTACTCATTTTATCCAGATGTAATCAGCCACAACTACAAATGATCTTATCCAAATTCTTACCCTGACCCTGAAAATTATTCGTGCTAAAACTTGGAACAATTACTTGTTGGAACTTGCAGTTTTTTCTCAAAAGGATTAAAGAATCCCCACAATGTGACAGTGTGAGCACATTTAGGTCCCCACAGCATGGGTAAAAAAAAATACACCCACAGATACACAAACCTCAGCCATCACAGATGCTTCTTCAAGCTCATTATTTTTGGGACTGACAGTGAGGGGCTTGTTGTGTTGGTTGGGTAATGCATCTTAAGTCCAGCTATCAAATATGAATGAAGCACTGACTTCCTCATCTATCTTTCATGGTTTTCATTTGTTAAGCTATTTGCCTGCAAAAATATTTTTGGATGTTCCCTGTTGTGAATAATGTGCTCAAACAGCAGTCAGTCCATTATAAAATTGAACATAGTTTTCTCAATTGTGGGTGTTATAATGCAGAGGATATTAGGTTAAATTATTTGTGTGAATAGGCCTTTACAATCATAACTGATATAAAAAAGATCTTATCACTGTTTTTAATTATCATTAAGAATGCATTATTTACAATACAATAAACTGCTGTGCAGGTAGGTATAAAGTCAAAATGTATTAGGTCAAAATAAATAAATGTGTGTTTGTCTTTTTCAGGGATTTTTGGTGTAGTATCTTGTTTTTATGAGTAGGCATGTTTGCAAGGCTGCATATTTGCCTGTGTGTGTTTTTATCATTTTCCATACATAAATCAGAGGGTGCGTGAATACATAATGTAGTTATAGCTACTCCATTTTACTAGAGAATATGGCTGAACATGTATTATGTAACCTGTCAATATTTGCATACAAGAGCACCATAGGAAATGACTGTTATGAATCAAACTAAACTCAACACATGGTAACTCATAATTTCCTCATAAACACTGAACTGTAGACAACGTTCAGTTTGAGTACAGGAGCATCTGCTTATTGAGTGAAGTTCAGATGAAAACATGAATGAATTATTTAATGAAAATGTGGTCGATTTTTGTGTTAATTAGCATTTCCTTCCCCCCCTTCCCCCTCACATTTTGGTCAATTTACACCTCATTTTAAAGATTATCCTGTATGTAATTTTGTGGCTTTTTTTCTCTTTGTGTGCATCTCTTTTTTCCATATTGTCTCTTTGAAGGCATTTTTGTGCTTCATTTACTTCACTCCTGTGAATAAAATTGTTTTTGTCTCTCTTTCCCAGATATATATAAAATTTCTAGAATTAGTACCTTGCTGACTCTTGGGGCCCTGCGCCTGTGCCAGTAGGCCGATCCAGTAATCTGTCCATGGATATAGAAAAGTTAGCTTGTAATTATTGTGTCGGAAAAATTTATGTCTTTCATCTACTTCAAAACATACATTTGAGCACAGCTCTTTATGGCCTTTGAAAAGATGCTGTTTTAGTTAGACTATCTGAGGTGTTCTAGATATGAAGAAACATGCAGAAAAACAGCTGAGACTGAGCAGAATGCCTGAACAAGTGCATATAAACTTGACACTGAACTCTGCAGCCCACATTGCTGAGCTACTAAGAAGAAGCTCCCTCACGCAATTTACAAGCAATCAATGATCAATACACACTGTGGTGCTCAGAGAGGTTAGGCATCTCTTGTGTCCATTAATGCCATCACTAGTGAAGAGTAACAGCTTCCCCAAGTGCTCCTCATTCACCATGAGGAGTAATCTTTTTCACTGAGAACCACATCAATCAGCACACACACAGACTCGTGCTTCTCTTTTGTTTTACTAATTCGTCTTTAAGTTCTTTTCTTTCTTCAACTTTCTCAGTTCCCTGCTTTTATTCCCTCTAAAGAGCTTTTTGAAACACTAAAATTTTGTGAGTAGACTGAAAACCATGCAGGAGATGATTGTGAGCGCTAGCATATGAGACATTTTTTGGCTATGCGTTTGCCTGTGAGCATGTTTGTGTAAGTCAGTATGCTGGTGCTTGCTTTTGTGTGAATGCATCCCTTCATACCCACTAATTAGAGTGACAGTTTTTATTAATAGTTTGGAAGCTAATGTGCAATAGCGTGACTCCAGCTTTTTTACTAGCTCGTTTATTGGCTGCCTTGCCACCTTGGGCCTTAATTATCAAGTTGATGATCTGACATCCGACCACTAAAACAGAGACGACACATTGACATATTGTCACTTCTGACTTTAGACTGGACATCTTTAAACCTGAGGTTATGCTGGATTCCACAGACTTGTCTACTGAGACCTAAGCATGTCTGAAAACTGCTTAGAACCACCGTTAGAAAAAAAAAAAAAAAAAAATTGAGTCTATAAGCAATTGTAGAAGTTTTAGATCATTCAAGTCGGAAACTGGAGGTCAGTGTAATCAGCTTTCCTGTACATCTACTACCAAAACATTATCTGGATATTTTCATATATTGTGTGTTGCCATAGTGAACATCAGGAATGCATTTCTTTTATTTTATTTTTACTCATCAGCTTGTAGCTTAGGATAAATTTAAACATGCATAGATCAAAGAATGCCACATAACTTTGCTCCTCACCAAAGACCAGAAATTTCACAAATTCTTGTTTATTGGTTTATATCTATTTTTACCAACCTCTTGCACACTATTGTGCTTCACAAAATATTCCAAGGAAAATATTTTCAGTAAAAATACTTGCTTGATAAACACAATTCTTAACATCCGCTCAGTTTTAATCTTGTTAACCTAAAGGCATGTGGAATCGCTGTTAAAATGATCAGCTTTGCTGGGGAGCAGCTAGGCTGTAGATGACGTCTGAAACATTCATTTTAAGTGTGATTATGTAAGTCACAGTTCTTGCTATTACTAGGACTTGACAGTAATCAAAATAGCGTCCTCCCACAGCAAAGCCACAGCTGAAGCTCTTTTTGAAGGCAGTGTCCTACTTTATACTATCTTCTCTCATGTTCTTGATTTAATTTCAGAATGGAATGAGAGAGGCTACGATAACCTCTTCTGACCAGGCCAAATGTAGCTTGTCTGTGCAAGATTATCTTTCCAGGGTGCATCGCAGAGGCAACCTTTAAATAAAAAAACACGAAGTGCAATTTTCCCCCCTCTCTGATACATTTTCAGGAGGTTGAGCAGTCATTCAATTTTTAAGCTTCCTATCTATCTGCAAACTCTTCACAGTTAAGTTACTGTAGATCCATGCCACCCTGTGATAACTCTTATAGGCTACTCAAAAATATTTGCTTTATCAAGACTGGAAAAAAAAGATAAAAATCAAAGAAGAGCTAAATAAATCTTTCTCGTGTTTTAAAGACATGCCATTTGTCGTGCAATCTTCAGTTCAGGAAGATCGTAACCATGCTAACCCCAGAGAGAAAGATGTTGCTGCTGGTGACCATCGTTGTCTAAGAGATAAAAAACAACTTCACTGTAGGTTACCTGGTTTACGTGGATCTGGACCTTCAAATAGAACTTTATATAAAATAATTCTATGACCAAAATATACAGCTAATATAAAAATTTACCTTACCCCAATCTTAACCAAACTATGACATTTTTTTATGACTAATAGTAGAAGAAACCCCAGCAACATTTAAGAACACTGATGACTCCAACCCACTACAGACACATCCATGAGTCTGTATTGTATTTTCTTTCAGGTTTGACAGTCAGTGATAGTTAATGTTATGGATTCAATCTATGCATTCCCTGTTATGTGTGAGGAAATAGCATGAAGAAGTCCTATTGTATCATTGCTTCATCTGCTTGTAATTCTATATGAAGCCTACACAGGTGGTTTTAATTATACTGTTTTAAAACATTTAATACTTGTGTTTTAACTTATTCCTGAGACGTCAGTGTGAGAAATGTCAGTGTAATTTCTCTCATTCTGCTACAGGTACTTTGAGAAGACAACAAGGATGTCTTTGAACAAAGTGCCTTGAGTAAGTTGACGAGCCTCCCAAAAAATTGGGTGTGTCAGAACTTCAAAAGTACCACAAAATAATTTTTTTCTAATGTCAGCACAATCTACAGCTGACCAAACTGCAGAGGAACAAGGCCACTGGTCTTCACAAGGCTGGCTCGAGCAGGGCAAACATTGCCAGTCAAATGAATGTCAATTATGTCTGCAGTAGCGGTGTGACCTTGCTGGGGCTGCTGCAGTTAAACACTAGTCAGAACAGATGCTTGCTGCTGGTCAAGATCCACAAATTAGCTTTGCTTGTGTATGAAATGGACTTATAGCCACAGACACACACACACACACACACACACACACACACACACACACACACACACACACACACACACACACACACACACACATATATATATGTGTGTGTGTATAGATAGATAGATAGATAGATAGATAGATAGATAGATAGATAGATAGATAGATAGATAGATAGATAGAAATAACGACTAATGCTAATTTTAATGTGCTATTTGTAACACTTATGAATATCCCTAAATGAAATGCCTGGGTTAAAACTGTCTTCATCTGAACTAAAATCTACTGCATGGATGTGTAAATATTTAGTGTGCTTTTGTTAGTCTGATGATGGTAGTGTTATGTAGTTTTTAGTCATTATGCTGCATCTTATATATCTACTCAGCCATTGGATGTTGACTATATGAAGAATTTGCAAACTGTGTCCATTAAATTTAACGATGTCTTAGTACACAACACAGAAACTTTGATCGAAAACATTTAATTGCATAGTTGCTATCCAACTTTACTCAAAGTCAACTAATGAGTACAGTGAAATACTTCATGTTGTTAAAACCACAGCAATGTGCTGGTTTGTGTGCAACAATGGACTGCTTCATTTTGAAGGAGACAAAGGGTAAACAGGTTACCCACAAATAATAAAAATGAAAACATATGTACATTACAAGGAAGTTCCAGGGCCAACCATTCTAGTCAAATCCCATCTATCAAACCTAAGAGAAATCTCCTAGCTACTTGATAGTTGGCCTTGTTTCATGTTTTCCAAGCTCATAAAACATGCATTCTGGAACATGCTCTGGTGGAGAATCACTCTCTAACTTGTTGGTATGCATGGAATTTGCAGGACTGTGACTTCTGATTCTGAAACCAATTATTCAAATAGCTGCCACTGTAACTGGCAGGGCAAGCGTGTCGAGAACAAAGGGGAGAAAAAGAGCTTCTGAGATTCATAATAGAAATTTCCTACTTTGATTCACTTGTAGGTGCCATTTCAAGGTAAAGTCTGTTGCCATTGAGAGGATCAGTCATGCTTGCGATGACAAAACCTAGGTGTTGATCTGGGATAAATGAAGTTTTGATCTATTTTGTACATTTAAGAGAATCAAGATAAAGACTCTTTCCTGCTGTTTTCACTATCATAGATGTGAAATGTGATGTCAAGTCAAATCAAGTCTTGATTACTTCAAGGCAGAATTTTTCAGTGTGTCCCAGGGCTGCTACATAGTAAATTAGTGACATGGATGAATAAATTGTCTAACCTTTCCCCCTCTCCTCTATTTGCACTCTGCAAATATGTTAATCAGAACTACAGGGTGGTGTTATGAGAAAGAAATGTACTGAATGAGTTTCCATGAAACTGACATTAAGTTGATTAATTATCTGTCAGGCCTCTCGTCTGCTTTCTGTAAACAACCAGCTAAAGATGTACATGGATTTTGTTTTGATAAGCAAAGCAATCTGAGCCATGAATATGAAAAATTATTATTATTTTTGGACTGTTTTGAATACTTGAGATTTAAGATTCATAGAGCATCATGTTGTGTGTTGTCAGAGTTGGACAGATGTTTTAAGCTGTTATCACCTACAATTTGATCTTTATTTTGCCTCCTGATTCCTAAAAACAACAGATTTAATAGTCAAACACATTTACATGACTGATAAGCTGATGTCTTATGTACTTCATTCATTGAATCTTTAGTCATGAAAATTTTATCTGATTGCTCAAGTGCCAACATCTGCATAATCATTTCAGTGTGTGTCCTTCATAGCACATAAGTATGTTCTAATTAGTAGTAATATATTGGCTTGACGTCTTGTTTAGTGAGGGTGGGTAGATCGCAGGGCTGTGATGGAAAGCTAAATAATTGATTCATTTACTGAAATGAGATGGACATTTTCATTTGGGACTCTATGGTAATCAGATAGCATTTCTACATGAGCATATAAAACTCTTGGCTGATTGTACCTAGAAATGCTTATAAGTTCTGCAAGTTATCTTATAATATACACTGCAGTAGTAATTAAAGAGATTGTTTTCAAACATTTTCGTTTCCAATCAACTCAGCATATACTTTGTAATTTCAAGTGTTGAATTTGCCATTTGATATGTTCCCCACATTGTTTGCAACTAATATGTGCCATTCTAAGCTGCCTTGGTGGTGGAAAAAAATGTTTTGAGCAGGGAATGATCCTGTCTTGTGCTAAACAAACAGATGGGATGTCAGCTTGACCTACTTCTTCATCTGGACTTTTCAGAGTAGAAAAGAAGAATAACTATACAGAGGAGAAGAAAACAGAGCTACATGATGACTTTATTGAGTGGTTAAATAAACAGATAAAATGCTTGTCTTTATCTTAACACGCTTTCTTAAGTCTTTGATTGCAGCAAACCCTCCTCGGTTGTCACCCTCAGTCATTTTGTTTAATAAGGTGGCTAATTTATGCAACCTCACAGGTCAAAACATAGATCAGTATAGCTATCAACCTCAAATAATAAAACTCCATCTCAGGTTATTTAGGTTGGAACTGCCTGAATCTTTTGTTGACAGAGAGACTTTGTGGATGGGGGAGAGATAGATAGCCCAGCAGGCCTCCAAAGCTACAGCCAGCCTTCTGTGTTGTGAACATGGAAAGCAGCTTTGTAACAAATAGTCTGTGTTTTAAAGTCAAGGTGGTCAGGTCTTTAATTTAGACCACAACAGATTTATGTTTTAAGCCTTTTTATGAAGATGGAGAAAATTCTCTTTGTTCGAGGTTGGAAATAAAATAAGATTTCCATTAGGAGTATTCACCATTAAAAACAAATGCCCAGTTTTTACAGCAAGCCCACAGAGTGAATATAGAGAAATGGAATAACTGCACATACTGACATTATTTTCAGAAAGACATTTAAAATACTTAGCTGTCATCCCCATATCTGAAAATTAAACTGAACAGAATCCAGTCACCTGTGTTTGACTTCAGCTTGAAGTTCACCTCTGTATTCATCCAACAAGGCAATATTTTTTCCCTGTGCCACTTTTATCCCTATGATTCACAAAAATACATTACAACCGACTTGACCTTGATTAGAATTGTGCATGGTAATGTAAGTAGATATGTAAAACTTTATATAAGCTACCTAATTCTTTTAAGACTCATCCATCTGATGACTTCAAATACACATGCATATAATCCCCATGTGGAGCAGAGTTACTACAGAGCACATTTAAACAAAACAAAATATGGAAATACCGCATGTCGCAACCTATTCCAATAATAGCTTTTTTTTCTTCTCCTTCTTCTTTTTTTTTTTTTTTTTTTTTTTTTTTTACATGGGAAATGTAATCTGTATGTATTTTGCCAGAATATAAAAACGTGTATACACTGCCCTGGGGAAACAGAGGCAATGGGTTCGTGTGCAAATATCAACAAAAGTAGAATACATTTTCAGCTGGACCAGAGAGCAGAACAATGCGTTGTAGGATTCAGCACCATGGACAGCGCAAAAAGGCCTCGACCCATGCGCGCTCTGTCCGTGGCTTTCACGTTTTAAATCATGGCTGAGGATAAGTTTCTCAAATATTCTTTTTTATATAGTATAGAGACTTATACCGGAATGGCTTCTCCCGTTAGGTGAAGTTCACTTCATGAATCTTTCTTGGGACAGCCTCAGTATGTTTGAGGTAAATGTGCTTAACTGGCATCTCATAACATTCACATCGGTGACATTTATGCGGTGAGGAATATTTGCATCATCAGTCTTGGTGATAAATCTCTTTTCCTCCAAAGATTAAGAGGCGTGCGTCTGGCTATTGTAAATAATGATCGAATATACTGCGGCAGATGCAGCAGGTGAATAGCTACACATGGAGTCAAATGATGCCGGTGGAGACAATCTAATCTGGAGGATCAGCATTCTAATGTGTACTAAAAATATATCTCGAAAATGTGTCTCTCTTTGATGCAACTGTTATGAATGCGTGAATGCAACACGCCACAGCTATGGCATAGCTCTGTGTATTTACACTTGTCTGCTCTTTTTTAGGCTTGAAACGTTGTCTTTCGCCTATAGAAGCCCAGCAAATTACACTTAGATGTCAAGCCGCTGAATCTGCCCTGCATAAAGCCTATGCAGCCTTTCCACCACGCTCTTGTATCCATCTCCCCTTCCCCCCCTCCCTTCCTCGTTTTCTCTCCTCCTCCACATTCAGTGCTCCCTCTTGCGCGCACGGTGAGTAGCAGCAGCAGCAGCAGCAGCACCGGATTCAGCGCTTCTCTGACGCACTCTCGGAGATGAGCATCCCAGTCCCGCAGGCTGTTAAGACAGAGTCTCAGCATCTCCACATCGGACCTCTGCGGTCAAGCTTTTAACTTCAACTGTCTGTTTTCTGCAATCCTCTCTTATCGCGATTGTTTTTTCTTTTTCTAAAATTTTCATTCTGAGCGCTGCGTTTGGCGATGCCCACAGTTGACATCTCTTGGCTGGGAATTTACTTCGGAGGAAAGAACTGTCAACAAGAGTGATTGATTTTTATCTGGATTCAACGGCGTGTTTTTAATTCATGTTTCTGGGGCATCATTCAGAACAATCTCTGATATTTGATTTAATCAAAGGTGAGAAGGAGTGTTAATTAGAGAGGCTATGACGGAGTGGCTGTAGATCTCCATTTGCAACGCGACTCTCTGAGCCATTGGAATATTCTTACAGAGGTGCAGTCGAAATATTGTCTCAATTCATAGTCTTAATCCACACAACCGGTTTGCCCACTGCAGGGGCCTTTGCAGCTTTTTCTTAAAAATTCGAATTTCTCTTGACGGGTGGGCGTCTGAGCATCCCGGACGAGCCCGATTTTGCGATGCCCAAGCAGTGAGGACACGGTGGGATTTCCATTGGTCACTGCGCACGATAGCATGGCTCCAGCCCGGAGGGACTGCAGCGGCTGGGAGATATTCTTCCCTACGGGATGCCTGCTCCTCTCTGTTTTGCTATTTCACCCTGCTCTAGCTAAGGTGTGCAACGACCGCACCAAACACGGACAGGACAACAGCTGGTTCACCAGGGACGGAGAAAAGTTGCCCATAATGGTTCTTATGCCCATGAACGAGTCGGCTCTGATGAGCAGCATCAGCCAAGGGATCGAACCAGCGGTCCAGCTGGCTATCCAACACATACGGGAGTCCAGGAAGTACTCTTTCTCACTCATCACCAAAATCTACGATACCGAGGTAAACATGCTAAATCCTATCACACAGCTGCTACTGGTTGGCTCGGGTGTGCTTTTACCACTCAAGTGGTTTCTGTTAGTGTGTATATGTGGCTGTGTTTGAGCGCACGCGTGTTGCTTGCTTATGTGCACGTGTGTAAGCGCGCATTGCCCTGCTGTCAAAGGGAAAGCGCTGCGCGCTGTTATGTTTTATTCCTGCGCAGTGTAGGTGTAAGCGACTGTTTCCATGGCGCAAAGTGATCGCTGGTCGTTTGAAGTGCATCTAAATGTAACCTGCCACCATAAGCCACTGCATTACCCAGGCACTCAAGAAACACCACTTTGGTGTTCCCGGTCAAACCAACTCAGTGTGCTATTCGCCGTGTTCGCAAAACTGGTTCTGAATCAAACGTTGAACTCTTTTTCAGTAAACGTCACTTTATTCAATGACTTTTCAGTCACGAATCAGTGCATCTTCCTAAAGAGTGAAGGGCTGATTCTCGTCTTGCCTGAAGATGGCGGTAATTGGATACACGAATAGAGCGAAATCCAACCGCATTCAGGCCGCACAATGAGAAATATTTATTTTATAATACTTACAACTCCAGTTAAATTCCTGATGGATTCCTGATGGAATTTAACCATTGATAAACCTGTTTGGTTAATGATAATGATTTAAGCAACATGTAACATTAATTGTTTGAATCGATGAAAAAGTCACCATGGGGCCCATAAGCTTGTCTTTTAAAGGCACATTGCAACTTAAGAGTTTGAAGTTTTGTATCATCCAGTAAAACATATAGAAATTCTGACAATTTGATTACTTTAAAAATCAAACAAAACAATATACAAATAGAATTAAGTGACTTAAAAAAAAACAAAACCAATTTTATTTAGTAATGTTGATACAAATTTGTTTTATTAAAGCATCTCTCTCTTTTTTAACTTGTCCGAATACATAATTAGACAGGATTTATTTATTTATTTTTCTGACCACCATGCATCCGGTATCTTGTATAAGCACAGGTGTCTTTGTGTGAGAGAGAGCACACAAAGCTCTAGTGGCCGGGGTAAGCCCTCAGAAGCAGCATGCGCTGAAACCATGGGATTAATATGCTGTTATGAGAGTTATGATTTTTCTCCTCCTATCCCCTGGAGTGAAAGATGAGCTGGAAGCAAGAGGTCAGTGGGCCAGCTTGACATCCGCTTGTTGGGCTGTCTGACAGTGGTGCCAGCTTTCTAATACTGCCAATCAATGGGAACTCATGGGATTAGTGTTATTTGGCGACGGTGTAGTACAAAGCTAAACTCTGTTGCAATGGCAATGCAATCCCCTGTGGCATTTAGGTTAGATTTTGAATACAGACTGAAAAAATACCACTGAAAATAAAAAATTGATCATGTTTTTGGAAATTATAATAACAAAAATAATGTTCCTGCACTAAAAACAAACATGTATTTGTTTCCCTCACTGATATTCTGTTTGTTATTACATTGCTATAAATAATATCACAAAGAATGTTGGCCTTTTGTAGCAGCATGTTTTGCTTAAAAGAACAACATAGAAGATTTCGATAAATTACTGGAACTTAATGTTGGTGATATTATGTATTTTGGAGAATAATTAGTGAGTAAACTTTAAAAAAAAAAAAAAAAAAAATCCTATCCACACAACATACAGAAGCTATAATGTAAAGTTGGGGATGCCAACAATTTACCATTTATTTACTACTATATAATCTTTGACTTACACATGATTAAAAGTCCAAAGCACACTGACTTACACACGAATGCAGCTTTCCACCTACCACATGCTTGTGTCAGAAAACAATACATGCATGAGTGCATTTGTTGCAGCTAGCAGCAGGCCAAATGTGTGCCTGTGTGCTGTATGTACTTGTGTGTCTGTGTTTATGTGTGGGCACTGGGATTTAGCCTGGCAGATGTAAGTAATCAGTCCCTGAGCAGAGGCTCTTTATCCCTTTATCCCCTGTCAGTGGAGCCATCGGTAGACTGAGCAGGCCCAGTCTATCCCCTTGGTGGTGTGGAACTGGATGGTGGTACTGATGATGATGGGGATGTTGAGGCACTCTGGAGCTGTTTCAGAGTTAAAGGTCTGAGAGCTAAGGCTAGTTAGTGTTTGAAGGAAGCAACTACTGGAAGAAGAGCAAAGTTCCTGACAGTATACTTAGAGATGAGGATCTAAATGAGATGATGCAGAACTAGAACAATGAGACTGATGCTGAACTCCTCAGATGCTTCAATACTTTAGGTTTTTTGCACATTTGCCTTAAAAACAGAGCATTTGAGGTTGAAAAGAAGCAGGAAGGGTTATATCAACAGGGAGACTTAACAGTGAAGGACAAGTTGGTCCTCTGCTCTAACTGCAGATGTGTAAGCGTGGGTTTTAGTGTAACCAAGGACTGATACCGTAACTCTACAGGCTTAGAGGATCAAAGCTTTGGAAAGGACAGGAGGCATTGGAGTAGGGTGGAAGGGAGACTTTGTCAGTGAGAGGGTGCTAGGCTAAGCTACGCTAGTTCACCAGCTTATAGGATGAGTGACAGGCCCCTGAAAGAGCCCTCTAGGGAAAGATCACATTTTTTAATACACCTTGTATTCAGCTAGATAACCATACCATATAAGAAATTGCTGCCATTTACATTTTGAATGAAACATTTTAAACAATTTTACATGCATTATACTTGTGCAGTGTGAGGACACAGATGGATTTCACTAAATATGAATGTATTTAGAAATGAAGCCTTTGATTATCAGTTACATTCAAGCAAATAGTTATGTTCATCTGAACAGAAAATGACAGTTTGTCCATTGCTTCTGCGTTGATCCAGTCACCTTTTGGTTTGATCAGAATCTCATCTGAGCCTACAAGCAAATTAGTGTAGCGTCTTGACCACTTTGCTCCTGTGATCACTTTATCAAAAGCATTTCCCATTTTGTAAATAAAATCACAAATCCAGTTCTTAAAGGTTTTGTGCTGTTTAATGTTTATGTTTCTTAGACTGTTTTTGTCAAAGAATGATTGTTTGCAAATTTCTTTAAAGGCAAATCAGTACTACCACAAAGTGAAAGTCTCCAGCTGGAGGTGCACACCTTGCCTATGTGTTATGTACTATGTACAGTATGAGGGAAGTATTTATAGTATATGACTGTCCACATATGCAGTACTCTGGATCTCCTGAGACTACAATGGCAGTGACCTATGTGCAGATTTCCTGCACACTCATAATCTGCCTCCTCTGCGCCTTCTTAAAGGACTAGATGCAACATGTCATTTGTGTGTGCATGTTGGCAAGCCTGAAACCACTGTTCAGTACACTTGCTCACAGGAAGCTGAACTCCCCCCTGAGCATATGTAAGGCTTTCTGTCATTTTGTCAGAAGAAGTTAAGTTTTCAGTAAAAAGGGATTACCATAATGGAGGTCAGTGCTGCTAAACATAGGTCTTGAGTGAAAGTGAGCCTGTGCAAGTTGTTGGTCTTCTTATGGTTTTGTTAAATTTACTTTGGCAAAGTGTCATTTGTTTATAACATAAGCTGTTTGTTCAAAAAGAGCATCAAAGCGTACCCTTCAACCAAACTTACTGGTTCAATAAATATAACTTACCTTTGAGCTTTTGTGTAAAAGATTCTAACATGTATCCACTGAAGCAGCCCTGCTGAACATCTTGCATGTTATCTAAATATCTGACATCTATGTTATATTTAGTGTTATGGCAACTCAGGAGGGTCAACAAAGATTGCCTGTCACCCCTCCCTGGGAAAGGTTGAATGTTCAAGCGGAGTTGGGAAAAGCAGCAAGTGACAGTTCGGGTACACTCCAAGCATACAGAAAGTGCTGAGTGCGGCTGTATTCACTGACCCGACACAGATAGTGGGGATCAGTGTGCAGCAGCCCTTCTCATGGAACAAACAGGATCTCTTGGGAGAATCAACCAGAGAGAGGTGAGAGACAGAGATATGTAGAGCTATGAGACCCCAAAATAGGTTTGTATCATCTTGTGTGCAGGAAGAGGAAATGGCTACTATCTTAATTCTTACTGGATCATAATGTAATGCCATTTGCGTTGCTTCTCTGAGGCTAAATACTTAATGGCTACTTAAAAAAGCAATTACTGAATGCAGTGAGGTATGAGCCGTAGATCTGTTTAAAGGATTTTAAGATCTTGTGTTCTTGTGTCAGCTATATCACTTTACATTCTTATTATAGTATACTGTTTATTTTGGTGTTTACTCACTCTTGGTCACACAAAATGAGAACAATATTGGTCACATAGTGAAATTAGTAAATCAGAGCGGTAATTACTGACCTTTCTCTGAGTCAGGCTTTCAGTGGCTTGGAAGCCTAAAGCAAGACGATCATTAAAATGAACTGTCTTGATAAAAGGTTCTTATGTACCCTGAAGCTAGCTTTAAAACAGATATGATGACACACGTGCACACACATGTTAATTTCATATAATTGAAACCCACAGAGAGACATGCAGCACATATGATCACAACTGTTCAAGTGGCATCCCTACAGCAATGCCTAAGGTCAGGAAATTGTGGTCATTTGAGCATGACGTTTTGTAGAGCTTCATTAGAAATAGATTCATCACATTGTGCGGCCTATTCTCATTCCTTTATTCCCACCTCTCTTTAATGTTGGGAGTTGTCAAAATATATGGCAGGAGGCGCTCCATGTACAGAGCCTGAAGATTCTTCTTTCAGTGAACCAGAGTTTGAGTCCCAATCAATCTTCAAAAGGCTAATGTTGGAGTCAGAATTTGTTGTGTCCATCTTTATTACAAACACATAAAAAAAAACCCCAATACAATAAAATTAAACTAGTATACAATAATCAAGGTGAAGTAGTAGTTAACAGTATGCTGTCAATGATTGTGCAAGAATGTTGACCAATATATATATATATATATATTCTTTGTTATCATGCTTTAGGGCCTTATGTGTTGTGTAACTTGAGAGCTGATTACATGAAAGGCAACAGCTGTATTTCAATTCAAGATCACATTAAGCAAGTCCTGTTTGTTACTTGTAAAGCTGTCAAAATGTGTATTTGTGCCTGTCGGAGATTGGCAAAAGATGGAAAAGGAAGCTGAGTGGATGTGTGGGCACAAGCCCTTTTGTGAATATCTCAGTGGTTGGTGAATGTTATTCTTCGAGATGGACTGAATCATTCTGCGCTGACATTGTTAAAATCAAGCAATGCAATGAATGCTGTTGTTAAGGATGTTATTGTCAATACTTAAGATTTTTCTAAGATATTTTTGCTGATCTGCCTTAGTAAAAGAAAGGAATCAGTGTGTGATGATGCGTGTATGAAAAGGAGTATGATCAGGTGTGGTATTGAACTTTGAAGTTTTGTAGTTGAGTGTGTGAAGGTTTGTGTTTTTTTATATTTTCAAAATTTGTTTTTATTATGTTAAGCACTTTGTGCTGCTTTTGTATGAAGTGCTTTATAAATAAAGTTTGATTTGATTTGATATTCGTACTGTACTGTGCAGCATAACTTTGGTATTATTTGAAACAAAAACTGTGCATCGTACCTTACAGGAAGAAAACTAATTACAAAATACTCACCTGACACAATAATCTCATTATCAAGCAATGCATGTAAAAAAATTAAATAAATTTGTGATCATATGTAGATTTTAAATTAATTTGTCATTGTCAAATTGTGATCATCTTTCATTTATGCCATCCTATTGTGTTTTCCCCATAGATGCAATGATGAGACATCTGTTGGCAAGCCCCCTCCTCATAATATAACTATCATCGTGATGCACAATGACTGCAAAAAAGGTGGCAAATCAAGCATCTGGTTGTCATTAGCATTAAACAAACAGTTACTCTGTGGCTGCACTGCACAACTCAGAGGGACACCCACTGGGAAATAACACAGGAGATACAAAGAGGGCGGGAGGATGGATGAAGAGCTGTGTGAGGCCGGAAATGGTGACTATAAAATGGGGAACGTACTGTACAGAGTGGAGAAATGGCTTATGCGCTAAAATACTAAAAATGCTACTTCAATGAAGAACTGCGATATGGATAATAAACTCCCACCCCCTTTTTTAATTTTTTTTGGGTACTGATGAAAACCATTACGGGGGCTGCTGCTATGTCAAGTGAAACACTAAGTCAGACTGTCTGACTTCTTCTGCTGGTGCATCTTCTGTATGAAGTTGCCATTTACATCCAGCCAAGCCATTAACACAGACAGCTAATACGGCAAATGTTTTTTTTGTGACTATCGCCTGTTTGACAGTAAACTGCTGAAGAAAATCACTTTTATCTCCAAAACGTAGTGTTAGCATCATGATTTTTACGATCATCGTAAGTTGTTAAGAGTATTCATAATATTTGCCATGTTGTTCTCAACATACCGAGCTCTTTTTTTTTTTTTTTTAACAGACAGGAGAATATGTTTGTGCACTCATGGTTACCAACCCCAAGAGAGAAGCCCTGCTGTAACATGTCTGGAGAATTTCCATCACTAAATTAGTGCATATATGCTTACAGTATAAATGATAGAGACTGGAAGATGAGTTTAAAATGTTTAGCATCTCCTCTAATACTGTTTAACCTTTAAACAAAGCACATTCTGACCAGGTGACCTTTTTGAAGTGATGACTTGTTTTCAACACAATATTGCCTTTGTCAGCTGTTATTATGTCTCAAACGTGCCATTTTTTAATACATCCTATCACCTCACCATCACTCCATTTATAAAGGCGTACTCACAGAGATGCCACATTTACCTTTCTGCCTGCCTGCTTCTCTTCTGTGAGTGGAGAGAAATGAAAGGATTACAGTGGAATGGGTCTGCTGTTGTCATTAGAGATTGGACAAATACTCTCTGCATGTTCCTGTCTATCGTGCTCAAGGGGACATGGAACAGAGCAATAAGCAGAGACAGTGTGTCCTTGTTGCTACTGTAATTACATTAAAGCTCATATAATTCTTTGCCAAAAAACAGTTAGTCAAATGTAGCCAAATTTTTGTGTGCACATGGATACACACGTTTCCTGCATTTGTGTGAAAATGCTTTCTTATAAGAAGGAAGTTGCCACATGCTTAAGTCCCCGCTTGTGTTTGCACGCTTGGCTAGTTGCACGATTCTATTAACATAATGTATGTGGTTGTAGCATCTCAAAGGTCAGGGGCATTTGACACTTTTTCTCTGAGGACAACCAGATGATACAGCTGGGATGTATCGAGATTCAAAAAGGTGTCACCGAAGAATAACAGCCTGTCTTGCTCTTCTCTCTTCTCATCATGACATGTGCATACACTACATCATTCCTTTCTTTACTGCACACACTCTTGTTACACACACTGACACTTGCATAGCTGTAGCTGGCTGTAAGTCATGTGCTGAGTTTAGTAAAAACACTTCCTGTTGATAACATTTGCACTTTACCAGGCAAGGTGATTTTGAAAAAGATTAAATCATTTTCTTCTTTATTGCTCAAATTGTATTGTAATGCTTTTTAGACCAGTAGATATTAACCAGAGGGTCAGGACCTCAAGCAACCTGATAATTATTATGACAACACAAGGTTGAGAGCCACTGTTTCTGCACATTATTTGTACAGTCCAGGTTTTTCTATATTGATACATCCATGCTGTGTTTTTTTCAGATTGTATAAAAATGATGCGATCTTTTTGTGGCTGTAACTCTTTGGCCAGCAATGTTTGACATGCATCAGACATTTGTCTACTCATTGCTCATGGTGACTGGGGGAATGGTGACTATTTCCTCCATCCCTGTTTGCTGGGTCTGTTAGCATAATATAGTCAGTGAATCCATTGTGTGCCTACAGCAGTAAAAACATACAATAAAGTCACAGATGTAACCCACACACATACACAATTCCATTCATACTTTCTCAGTGCCCATGCCTGGTAGTAACGATATATACATGCCCATCCAAATCAGGCAATCATGCCACATATGATCACAAAAGGCTGTGCCATGATGATAAGAGATCATTTCCAACAAAGCACTAACCACTATGACTCAGTCCTAATCTTTCCACATGTGTATCTGTGTATGTGTGTGTGCATGTGCATGTGCATGTGTGTGACTTCATGGTTGAATAGTTGGATAAATGGATGGCAGGACAGATTAAATTGTTTGGTTTTATGTTGTATCAGTGGAATTGTGTTTTATCAGAGCATTTTGTTTTGAGCAATCTCAACTATTTAGAAAATAAATCCCAATCCACAGCCCTAAACCGACACACACACGCACACATACACCCTCTCACATCACTGCACAATAACATAGGTACACTGTGAACGAATGTTGCTCTTAGTTTATCTACATGATAAAATTAAGACGTTTCTCTGTAGTAAAGACGCCACTAAACTATGCATGTTGGAGGATATAGGAATAGCAGGAATAGCAGGAATAGCAGGAATTATGGTGTTAAAAAGTAGTTAATGTAACAGAACTTGTGTTACACTTATGGATAAGGATTATCCACGTACTGATTGTACATACCTGCATACACACACACACACACACACACACACACACACACATATATATATATATATATATATATATGTGTGTGTGTGTGTATCCGAGGATTATTAAAATGCTTGGGTTTAAAGGCGCTTACAGATTGTGAAATTTCAGAAATCTTATAAATTAATGGCAAGCCACACTGTGCAAAACACATTTAATAAACTTGAGTATGACATCTCATGTATAGGTCTCACGTACAGATACCTTATAAAATGTGTGTTTTTACAATTTTCTTTCTTTACTCTTTTTTGTCTCCATGTTACATGTCATGATACCAGCTGGAGCACACGTCAGTCAAACATGAACGTAAGCTGCTGACACAGCTCAAATTTAACTTTCTTCTTTTAGAGTCCACAGTATTTTTTATAACCTATTTAAAATAGACCAGATATCCTTGAACTGATAACAAGCCAAGAAACTGGTTGTAGAATAAGGTTTTGTATTTTGTTTTTTGTTTTTTTGCCTGAATTAGATCTATTATTGGGGTGAAACAAAAAGAAACAAACGTACTTAATATTTTTTTGCCAAATGCGTGGATGTACATTTGAATAAAATGGATGCAGTTAAATATCATTCAGCTCACAATCCAAGAATAGGAGGAGCTCTTAACTGCCTTTTAAGCTTTTTGCACACTCCATTCACAAACCACTGGAGTCTCTGTCTCCCTTTATTCTTTTATTCCTACCTAGATGTCAGATTGAGTCTGAGGCCATGTCATTAGTGCTCTCTCCGTGTGACTCTTGCATCAAATTCAAATGTGCAGCATGCAAATTGATATTTATTATGCACAATCACTTTCTTGACATCTTTCACAAATAAATGAGAATCTCAAGACTTGAAAGAACACCTCTGCATACTTGACACAGGAGGATGCAATCTGTACTGCAAGAGGTACACTTCACCAAGCTGAGTGCAATCATAAAATACACTTTTTAACCTGCTTTGTGTGTTCTTCCTCCCTTCACTAAAAAGATGATACTCTACACTTAAGTGAGAGCATTTGAAAGCGCCATTAGCTGTTAAAAACTACTTAGCACAAAAATTCAGACATTGTTAACCATTTGAATTTCATAAATAAGATGGAAAATAACTGGGTTGTGGAGAACACACAGTATAATGACTAGGGCATTCACAGTTTCAGCTGTCACCGTGAGACATAGACTTGTTTTGACATTCATGCAGACTTCTCTTACATCATCTAAGAAAATCTAAAGCATCTCAACAAAATGAATGAAAACATGTCATTGATTTTTTTCTTCGTTTTATCGTGAATACAGAACAAAATGAAGCCCATTAAAATCCATTTCCTCTGCACAGATTTCTAAAGAAATGGAAAAATGTGAAATCTGGAGATCTAATGTAATTAACTTACTAACATACTGAGGGGTTATATTTAGTAAAATCTAATAATCCTCATCTCAGATGGTCTCTTCTGTTTATAGCTCCATTTATGATTCGATGCTTACTTTCTAGAAAGTAGTTCCTCTGTTTGTGCAGACCAAGTGTGCTTTGATTTTACTTTCATTACTTATACAATCAAATTTGTCATGATTTAAGACATTGAATGGTGTGCTATTTTCACATGTTTTGTTTCAGGATAGCTTTTATGTGATGGGAACTTTCCTATTATGTGATGTTCATGGCTGCAGTCAAATGCTTGAGCAATGCACTCCTGGGGTTTTGGCTGCTGCCAAAAGACATCAGTGGTCATTTCCTCTGCCAGCAATCTTTTATTGAACACTTTTATTATGCTTGAAATTCCAAGGAAAAGCCCATCTGTGCTCAGCCTTAGCATATTCACTCGCTTTAGGACTATACAAGAAAAAAAAAAAAAAAAAAAAAAAAAAAAAAAAAAGGACTATACAACATAGATAAAGTAGTTTAATCACCATGTAAATGTATACAATATATTGTCTTAAAGAAAATACTTTTATTTTATTTTAATGCAAAAACATCCCTGCTTTGCATCATAGCTGCTTTTTATAGTCTAATGGTTATTGACTCAGTTGTGTGTGATTGATATGCCCATTGGACAGACATCACTTGTTTGGTTGATGACACCCCGAGCTGTTAGAAGGAAGGATGCCTATCATGTTAATTTAATAGAGAGCAGTTGGATGGTGAGTGAGATTTCATTATGCCACGTAAAGCAGATAATTCCAGAGGCCATCTGGATGGATGGAGGACATTATTCCTGTGCTGTATTCATATCAACTTTTCTATTCACATATACACAGCTATCACAGCCATGTGCTGATGGAATTGTAAACAAGTAATTGGAGAGCCTGATGTTAGGCGAGTTGTTTTGGATCTGACAGAGGACAGTAATAAAGGTCAGCCAACTGTGACGTTCTTGGCGTTGCAGTTAAGTGCAAAGTTTGTTACTATTAAGCCTAACAATCCAAATGCTAATTTTAAATGTGCATTCCCTGCCAGAGATTTCAGTCCCATTTTACAGGCTCTTTAAAAGACAAGTCCAGCTCTTGTGCACACTGAGCTACAGTTCATGTTACACTAATTACTACCCTTATTAGTATTCTACTGGAACACAGAAATTAGCATAGCCATTAAAACTATAAGGATCCCCCTTTGAAGGAAAACAGATAAGGAAGATGGAATACAGCTTTAACATATATGTTAAAAAACATTTTTCTTTCCAATCTGCTCTGTTTCAGCACACTTTCACCTTTTTGGTTTGGCAGACAAATGCAAATTGTGGAAAAGAGAACAATAATTAAGAGTTAGTGGTGAGCACATGCTGCGCATTCATTCATGAGGTTGGTAATTCTGCTAATTGTATTTAGTAGAGATATCCATTATGGTGACTGTTGCCTGAATTCAAGTGAACACAACTAATAACATGGACACACTGGTCTGTTGTAGCTGAACCTTACAGGCAGGCTTGCAAAGATATGCTGACCTGTGTGAACAGGTGTGTTTTTGTGTGCTATAGATATCTGAAATTTTAAACAAAATCATGCAAAAAAAAAAAAAAAAAAAAAAAAATATGGAGGGGAACACATCAATATTTAAAGGTAGTATATTAAACAAGTCTCCAGTGCTGACCTGTTGCTGGATGTATCGCTTTTGAAGAATTTAACATGCCTTATATTTACAAGATCACAGCTTTTAAGACGTGTGAATCAGAATTATACATGGTCCCTGGTGGAGACTGGCCGCCTCCTTCTACATAAATATTATCTGTATGCCCCGACTCTGTGCTACTCCCTGCTCTGTTGACTTGCTCTTGCACACAGGGGAGACTCTATTGATTTCTCGAAGGCCTTCATGCCGGCATCTTCAGCTCACTGAAATCACATTTTTAGAAATGGGCCTTCCACCTCTCTTGGTGTGCAGCATTCCTTCTTGTCTTTTGTGTCTCTTGAAGGCTGCAGAAAGTTTTCTTCATCTAGCTTTTGTTAATGGATTTTATTATTACGTCATCTATGTTAATACCACTACTAATTTGTGCAAAATGTTTTCAATGAATCCAGTGAATTTTGTCATGAACCTGCTAGGAATCAGTTCAGGTAGGAACACAGTAGATGAATTATGTCAACAGAAATACAAAGCATCTTTGTTTGGTATAATTAGCAGTATTAGATTTCCTTGATTATTGAATGGACAACTGTGCTTATTGGCACAGTGCTTACAATGAGCGAAGGAAAATAGCAGAATGAAAAAAATCATTTATCTAAACTACAAAAAAATGCACAGAGTCTAAGCATTAAAGCTGCTGTATTAAGTGTTTGCATACTTTTTTCACACACTCAAGCTGTCAGCAATGATGAGAGCATCAGTGTTAGCTCGGTTGTTCCTCACGGCAGAATGTGTGTGAGAATGGGGGGGGGGGGGGGGGGGGGTGTAAGGGTTACGACCATTCTTCTCTCTTTGATAGGGGGCAAATGTAAATGTCAGCAATGTCTGAAAAAGAAAGGTCTTCTAGTCTCTGATGCTACATGGAATAAGCTGTGACAGATGGAAAAAAGTATTGCAAGCTTCAATTTATCAAAGCAAAGCTGAGAAGGAAAGAAATAATAGAAGGGAAAATGAAAATGTGGAAACAGAAATTGAAACCACTCTGTGTATATATATATATATATATATATATATATATATGTATATATATATATATATAATAAAAGCTATTTTTAAACGATGTCAACTTCCATTCAAAATCCTGTTTGGCAAAATCTGTGTTGGCCATCAGTTTTCATGCAAATCTTATATTGATTTTGCTTTGACTGTATACTTATTTGTAATTGTATACTGTGAAAGCTTTAGTCCATCTCGGACCCTCAGTAGTGCTAATGATACTGGTGATAAAGACTAAAACATCTCAAGTCTAAAGTACACAAACATCTTACTTGCCATAGTTTCTGAAAACGCAAACATTCATCGGTTGAAGTGATTCATAAATGAAAATGATTTGTTGTAATAAACAGTGGATAGATATTCCATCCACATCTCACAAATCACAGTGGGGTTTACTACCCCCAGTCTGAGCATATAAAAAAGAAAAGGTGCTGGCAGAAGTCTTGTCGCATGTCACAGCTTCCTCCCACCTCAACAAAGACAGACCTAGAATAATGTTAGCACCTATTTAATTTATTTCTTCATGAGGGTAATTGAAATATTAACACAGCTTGTTAGACACCAGAGACTGAGTGTCTTCAGTGCTCAGAATCCGTTCAGCTCACCAAGGAAATCATGTCTTATTTACACATGGACTCCATTCATCACGCTATTACCACCATGTTCGGTAAAAGTGTATCATAAAGATCTCTGGGTGTCCCCCCCCCCCCCCCCCCCCCCCCCCCCCCCCCCCCCCCCCCCCCCGTGACTACAAATGTGTTTGTTGATAGAAGATAAATTACCAGTAGTTACAGAGGTCTGACATGTGATACATAGCTCAGAGTGAGAATATGGTAAAAAAAAATAAAAAATTAACACAGAAAGACAAAGAACAGGAGCATATGTTAGAGCAGTAAGCACAGAAGACACAGGTGAGGAGAAGGGAAAAGTTGTGGTATGAGGATGGTTTACAGAAAAGGGGATTTAAAAAGGGAGGGTGGCTTAGCTACGACAGCTGGATGTGACTGGTAATAACACAACCTGGCATGTTTTCCCCTTCGAGAGAGAAATCTGAAACAAGGTGTGTGCAGAGAAAATCACACAGAGGCACATTGTTTGATCTAAAGCAGCACATGGCTTCAAGCTCACCTACATGTCTGCATCTGTGTGTCATTATGTGACTTTAATTGCTGTGATATGCATCTAGACATATTGAATGAGGTGCTGTGTGCATGCGTGCACCTCTGAGACAATCATTTGCCGTAGCTGGCTGTGGAGTGAGAAAGAGCATGACAAGTGTGCCAAGCTTGTTGAGGGGTGTTCTCAGACAGTTGGGAGAGACAGGCCTATGGAGTATTGGGGTGGAGGGTGGGAGTACTGGGAGGCCATGTGCTGCCACTGTCACATGTCGCGTTTGGCATGATAGCGGGCGAGCGGCAGGTGGGCGAGGAAATCACCACCTACTGAGAACTGTGGGCGTGGGGGCTGGGTGAGCAGAATGGCTGTGGAGCTGGCGCATTTTCCACAGGCTTTATCAGAGGGAAGAAAATAAAACATGGAGAGATAGATCTGCCATTAACACTCCCACTATTACTTTGTGATCCACAGAGGACAAAGATATATAGCTATATGTGTTATACATAGAAACCAGATATGTATGCAGTGACACTTTCTTTCTTTTTCTAGTTTATTATATGAATGTTTACATAAATCATTTTAAAAACTGTAA
Source organism: Melanotaenia boesemani (assembly GCF_017639745.1). NCBI lineage: Eukaryota > Metazoa > Chordata > Actinopteri > Atheriniformes > Melanotaeniidae > Melanotaenia > Melanotaenia boesemani. The sequence continues at coordinate 14,956,988 of NC_055698.1, read as the reverse complement.
TGATTTTAACTTTGTGTTGAAATTATACCACTGCTAGATTTTGTTTGTTGATTGATTATCCATATTTGGACACCACTTGAAGATGGCTTGATTAGAATTAGAATCATGTAGAGAACTGTGGTCTCCAGACTTATCTAAGATGGAACATTCAGACCTATACTTAAACCTTTTCTGCACTTATTTCAGTGCCTATTCCAGCTGTGGTCCAGAAATGACTAGCTTGCTTTTATCTGGAATCTGATAAGCATGGATGCAATGAATTATTTTTAATCAATTCCATGGATCTTTTTTGAAAAATCACCAAATGTACATTAAACTACACAATGCAGAAATGTGGAAGGAAAAAAATAAAACAAAAATTACACAGAAATAATAAATAAAAAGCCAGACTGAAAAATGAAACCCTCTATTTGCCACTACCCCCTCTTTGTCAAACTTGTCCTTCTATAGCAGGAAACAGAAGCCCGCCCATCCATCCATCCATCCATCCATCCATCCATCCATCCATCCATCCATCCATCCATCCATCCATCCATCCATCCATCCATCCATCCATCCATCCATCCATCCATCCATCCATCCATCCATCCAGGCGAGAGGCAGGGTACAGCCTAGAGAAGTTGCCAGTCTCTTACAGGGCAATAGACTTTGAACAACTGGAAGCTGTAGAGTTAAAGAAAATCTGTACTCAAAAGAACACAGTAGATATACGCCCACAGGAGATGATTCATTCTGACCAATTAGTAACTTGTGTTTTCACATCACAATTATGTAAAAATGGCTAAATTAAAAGATAAATAAATAAAAAAATAATAAATAAATAAATAAATAAAAATAATAATAACAATAATAATAATAATAATAAATAAAGTTTTAAACAAAAGTAACAGAAGTGGGGCTGAAATTTCCAGAGATCACAAATGACATCATGTGAAGTATTGGCAGGTGAAATCTCTCAGGATACAACATAAATGGAAATTTACAGCCAACATGTGGTGCTCAGAGACACTCTTTCCCTCCAGCATGTCCAGGACCCAGCCTTTTCTTTTGACAAGGTCCAGTCATCACACGCCAAATGATATTGCATTTTATTATGAGACATATTTTGTAGTTTTGCAGAGCAATATGAGATATGCACAGCGAGAAGATGCCACTCTGCACTGTTCTTTAACCCTAACCCTGACAAAATGACACATGAAAAGTGCCTGAAGTGGCATGCTATTTATATCCATTGCCTTGAAAATATCTTGTCACTACAAGATTCTTAGTCACTGAATCTGCTTTTTCTCCACTAAATAAGAGTTGATAAACCTTATATCTGTGTTTGCTGAACAACCAAACAAATGCCCTCTTTTAAAAAAGACCCAGGATTTGCCTAAGCATCCATTTACTAGACAATTTTCTAAAAGTTGAAAACAGAGCCAAGAAGTGATGCAGCCAGAATCTCTAGTTCCTTGCACTCTGCAAGCATCACTTTATGTTGAATAGCTATTAGGGAATTTTTGCTTGTAGAATTATAGCCCACAGTTACTTTTTTTACTTGGAACTGAAAATATTTCCAAAAAAGACTCAATTAACTCCTGTTTAAGTTGATATTCTGAATAGTTTCTGATGAACTGATAATCTGAATCAAATGGCCTAATGTGTAAGGTGTTTTCCAAAAATCATACAATGTATTTTTAACAATTTAGACAAAAGTTAACAAAATAATAAACTAAAATAACCTTGGAAAAGCATCATTCTCTCACTAACCCTGATTATTGGCAGGAGCATTGCTAATCCATTTTTGTAGAATAAATTATTAGTAATTATAATGATCATTTTAAATCCTACTGTTAATTATTCATTAAACATTAAACTGACAACATCACATTACATTTTCAGCATAAAAAGTTGCTTTAGTCAAATCACTGCTATGAAAGATCAGAATTGAAGCATAAACAGGTTTTGCGTCACTGACTCCAAAGAGGTTGCTCTGTTGTTTTATCCTAAATTTCATGTCAGCTGTCAACGGAAATTTCACCAAAGTGTTTTTTTTAATCATCATGCAACCCAAAAAACTAAAATAATGTTTTCTTCCTTAAATCTGTATTATTAGCACCTCAAGTGTACATTTAGCTGGGAATGTCACATGCCACCTAACTACTAATCAAACACCACCAACATTATTCCTGAAATACCATGACCACTATTCCCAAGTAGAATGCAAATTGCTCAATGAACCAATATCAGGATTGCAGGTATTTGATAAAGATTACATACTGTGATGTTCCCTAAAGTTGCACTAGCTAAGATTAGGGATGTATTTTTACCTGGGACACAGTCTGGCTACTGATTTGTTTTTACTACACTGCAGTGACGGACAGAGTGACTTTATCAGCTTTGTCCTTATTTCCACTGAACATAGGGGACAACATTCAGATAACAGTTATCCTGGAACCTCGACACCAATTGTATATTAGACTCTATTGGCATGCATTTGCTGTGTACCACCACTGATTTTAAAGACCAACTTTATTGAATGCTGTCAACAATGCAATCTTCCTCAAACAAAAGGTTCTCCCTGTATCATTGTATAGAATGTATTTGCATTTGCATTTACTTTATTTTATTTATTTATTTATTTATTCATTTTTACATTTGACTGCGGTCTTTTTGCAGTCCACAGTTATTGAAGTAGCATCTTTTGGAGCACAGAAATAAACAGAAATATTATAAGTTGGACTGATGTATTGTTGTTATTGATGTTTGAGTGATGTCAGATTTTTATCTTTGAATTCTGTCATACAAACCCTATAATTTCACTTAAATCTGCCATTGTACATGCATAGATTATCTTAAAAATAATCTTTAAACTGTACTGTTTTGTGAGGTGCAGGCCTTTTTCTAAATAATGTCCAGCCTAATTTAGATCAAGGGGCATCTTAAGGAAGATCAAAGGAGCCAGATACATCTAGGCTCACTGTGTCACAAAAAAGGAGGAATATATTTAGTATGTAAATGAATTATTTCTGCATTTCAGATTTAGTTTAGAAATATCTAAAAATATAAAGAGAGACCGGCAGAGAGATACAGCAGGATTAGGGAAAGTAGAATTAAGAAAAGCAGAAAACAGGGAGCTTTTTAATCTCCAGAGGAATCCTGAATGCGTGCATTCATGCTTTCTTGAATGTAAAGTACATGTTAGTGCATTCAGTGCATGCATTAATATGCAGACATGGTTCTCATCTGTCTTTTTTTAAAACAAATAAACACACTGAGTTGCTTCACCCACATTTCTTTGAAGACTATAGTTTTCTATTACCCTTTATTCCCGCTGTTTAATCCTCAAGGTAACCAGCAATCCACATCGCCTTACTTGTTTTACAACGTCCCTTGTTCCCTCTTTAATTTCTTCCTCCCCATCACTCCTAACCCTTGTCTCCACTGCGTCTATCCTCTGCTTGGTAATGATGAATTTCTTCTGTGCGCTACGTACCGCAGCCTGGAGGAAACATTCTGTCACGCATCATCATTATGCGCCCAAGGATGCTTACTTTAAGCCCAGAATCCTGGTGCTGTCATGTCCCCTGATTATATTGTAAAAGATCGATTAACCCTCAAGTGGAATCAGCTGTTTTCACCATGATGGCAACTCCCACCACTCTCTGGGGTGTCACTTTGTAAATATTTATCTCTCTTTCACTCCACTTTACATTAAACCTGTTGCAATATTGATTAACACACCCACAAAATCAGTGCCTTACAGGTAATGCTTCTGTTTTTCATATGTATCACAGCATGAGCAAGGTAGCAGCATCAATAGATTTTTTTACATAGGTTTGCATGCAATTACAGGAGACTTTAACTGCATGCAAGCCTGTGCATTATTACTCGAACAAATGCCTCAGTGTGTACAGGAAATTTCATTTAGACAGCACAACAAATTTTTAAAAGATTCTACAAATGCAACTCTGGTTTTTTAACAACTATTAGGCCTGGATTTTTTACAACTGCATATGGAACATGCGGGCAAATGTTTTTGACAATGTCTATTGAGATCACACCTGTCAGTATTTTAAGAAAGAAAACAGATTAAAGGTTAAGTGCAACAATTTAATTCAGTTAATATATAAGTAAAGAAGTAGCATTTGTTTAATACACAGAAAACAAAAAACACAACAGACGCCCACTTGATCTCATGCACCAAAATAGAAAACTCAGGAGGAAAAGAGATTTCTTGGATTTAATCTGCTTCTAACTTTCTCTGAACAGAGCATTAAACTGCATGGCAATGTCTGAGTGAGAGTCAGTCCTTGTCTAATCTGCTGATTTGACCCTGGGTGAGATTAAGGGTTATGGTTTAGAATGAGAGAGAAAGAAAGCGAGAGCAAATAACTGCAGAGATGAGATGGCAGACGTGTGAATACAGACAAGAAGGCAACGTAGTGGATTAGAAGAAGAGAAAGAGAAAAAAAAAACACTGCTTTGTAAATTTGTGGGCCATTTGAGGTGGAGCTTCTGGTAATGGCCAAATCTTAGTGGAGGTCAAAGTGTTCTGCTCTCTTTTAATGAAGGTGTTGACAGCTGCACAGCTGCATTTATTCTACAGGCTAAAACTCACTCAGTATTTTGTCATTACAGTATAATAGCTGCTAAGCATAACTTGCACTTTTTGAATACTTAATGCTGCTGGTACAGTAGTTACACCTGACAAAGGCTGGTGAGATACCTATTATTTTCTTTGCAGCCAGTCACACCACAGTCTGATGAATAAATATCAAAACATTTACTTTTAGACATTGTACATGGCCTTAATGTCCAATTTTATCTTGACCTATGTCCTATGTCATAGATACATGTGTGTTAATGACTCACATGTTTTGTGATGTGTTAGAGAGACAATTTTACACATTAATGTTATGAAGGATTAAATAATGTGTTTAAGAACCTGCTTGCAAGCAAATACCCCCACCTCATTTTACAGCTTTATTTGTCTAGCCTGGCCAAGCCTATTCATTTGCCTCACATCTGCCATTAGTGCGGGAGTGGCACAGTTTATATATAGCTACAATTCAAACCTCAGTCTTCTGCTTGAGTAGCAATACTTGCGTGATTTATGGTGTAAACATAAAGTAGCATTCCTACTGTTTTCTGTTTTCATCTTTATATATTCTTCTTTGTCTTTCATTGCTTTATCCCAACATTTTCTCCTATATACTTTTGTTTGGCTTGTTCAAAAGATAGGCAGCGTATATTCTCTCACCACACAAAGTGTGTCCAAATTGCTGCATCCATAAAAACATGAAAAATGGAGGTCTCTAAAAAAATTTCAACACGGCTGTTTGAAGCACAACTAACATTGAATGTTTTTAACCTGCAGGGCTTAAACAGAAGAAAACTCTAATGAGCTGGGATTTCTTCTGAAGTATGTGTTGTATGTGTCTGCAGTCATATATTTTGTCTGCGTGCATGTGTGTTTATTTTATGAGTGTGTTTGAGAGACAGTAGAAGGATGCTCCTGCAGTGTTTACACATTGCTGTTAGGAAGAAAGCAAGTGTGTTTCTGCCAAGCTTTGTTACAAAGTTTTATTAACTTAGGTAGCTATACCCAAAGCTATGTAGCTGTAGAGTGAAAAGATGCAGAAAAAAATAGTAAAAACAGCAAAAACAAAGAGTGTTTGCAAGACCATACACACACCTGAAACCATCCAGAGGGGTGCATTTCTGGCAGCTGAGGCTGCAGTTGTAGCCCACAGACAACCAAAATCAGACAAGCACAACCCCCAATCCCTTTATACCCCCCCCATACACACACACACACACACACACACACACACACACTCTCTCTCTCTCTCACTCTTTCTTAGCTCAAACCCTCAACAAGCAGGGCCCCGTTCCACACCAGTGGCTAAAAAGATGGGCAGCACAGCTGACACTTGTGCTGAAGAGAGGGAGAGCAAACAGAGCCAACTCCCCTCCATTCCCTTCCCTTTCCAAGTGCTGCTATTGCTGCTGCATTTATAGTCCTCACCACTTCTGCCAGTCATTTAACATTTTATAACAGTAATGCATGGACCTCTCCTCGACTGAAAGTCACAGCATTGGTTTATTCATGAGACCTGACCAATTTAGCTGGAAGTGGATAGGCAGATTTCAATAAGGAGAAAGATATTAGATATTTGATATATTTGATGTATGTTTGAGTGGCATTATTTATTTATTTTTTTAATTTATTAAAACTAGGTTTTCCAAAAACGAAAATAAATCCTGTGGCATATTAAAGATCATCAAAGTCGAAAGACCTAAACCCCTACAGACATGCACCGCTTTCCTATAATCTGACAAACAGAGCCTATTGGCGTCAGATGTCAGGAATTTATCTCATTTGTGCTGACAGCTGCATGAGACGGGGCATCTAAAGTTTTCATTTGCATGTTGTTTCATTAATTAACAAACACACATAGCAGTGGTAGAACTTAAAATGGCAAATGATCAGCTATGTGGAGGAAACCTGGCAGATCATGTGATTACCAGAGATTCATTAATAATAGGGCTGTACTGAGTTTTCAACTATGTTGTTCTCTTTGTTTTTTTATCATATGCATACATTTCTTTATTGAGTGCCTTATGTTTGAAGTTACTATAGATGATCTGCGAGGAACTTGAGGGGGATTTGAACCTTTGTATTTTACCATCATCTCTACTTTTTAAACTAAAGTGATTAAATTGACACTTTAACTCAACCGAACTTACAATAAAAAGTGAGAAAAACAAAACAAGACAAAACAAACAAAAAACCCAAACAAAAACTAAACAAAAAAAAAAAAAAAACAACAACTAAAGTTGAAAGAAAACTAGGTCTCAATTGAGATTCAAAAGAAGAACGCAATTTTTTTTTCAGTCTTTCACACAAAGTGATTTATTCCACATCCATCCCTCCAACCTCTAAATGCAGCCCATCTTCAGGCTGATGGTGCTTATGGATGATAAAGCGGATTTTTATGTGTCACTGATAATAATTAACCATATAGTTGGTTTCAAGAAGCACCAAAACAGTTGAGGTAATAAGACAATGCCATCTTGGTTTTGGTGGATCTCTCATCTACAAATTTAACTACATCACTTTCATTCTATACATATTACATTCATATTATACATACATATTATAGTCATTACATTACATACAACATTACTGTCCTTTCATAAACACTCTTTAAAATTTTCTTCCTCCTGCTCTCCAATTAACGTTACTGCTCTTCCTCCTCACCTCATTGTTTTTTTTTCTGACTCCTCTGTCAGGAGGAGTATGGGGAACTAGTGTTTTCTCATTAACTTAGTGCTACACTCTAATATCTGCCCAGATGCCCATTAGCCCAGCAGCTTGGTTTTACTGATGGGAACAGAGATCAGAGGGCAGACAGTACAGGTCCCCACTGGCTCTGGCTGATAAAACATCCTGTTTCCCTGGCAGCATTCAGCAGGTTTTGACAGAGCCACAGAGAGGCTAACTTAAAAGTCTTTCAGGGATGGTAAAATGGTAAAAACAATACAGATTACCAAATCTTAAATGCCATGACACTTATTTCCACTGTCACCGCAGCAAAAACCAAATGTATTTCCTACCTTTCTGTTTCTGTATAATACTTCCTTCCATTAATTTCTCTTTCTTATTCCTGAAATGTTGATGATTTGAGTTCAGTGTATTTTCCTGTCACAGCTGAGAGATGGAGTGCAGAAAGCCAAGGACTGAGAGAGGAGTATACACAAAGATCAGTGGGAGTTGGCAGGGTGAAAGGAAGTCATCCCGGACCCCCAGAGCCTCATGATTCACCACCAAAACGAATAAATCCCATAAACACACACATTCACGAATGCACACAGATACACACCAGCAAACAAATGTGCACTTGCAAACAGACACAGGTTATGTTTTGGGAGATGTCAGGACACATCATTGTCACAACTTTTCCACGTCTTCCTCTAGAAAGAGAGGACACGCCAAAACTGGTGATGAAAGATGAATTTCTTTTCCATTATAGGCTAATTGGAGAGCTTTATAAGTTTTATGACATTAATACTTGTATGGAGAACCTGAATTATTACATTTCAGATTTAAAGAAAGGAGTGTTCTGTCCAGAAATAAAAGTCTTTAAATAAGATAATGAATACTGAGATTGTTATGATTATGAGAAAACAGCTGGAACAACAGAAGTGACAATCCTACAAAGAGTTTCGATGACAAGATGAAACCAAATACACTGACTTCACAGGGTCAGGTTTTTTTTGGCATGTTGTGTAATAGGATGCACAGAGGCACTTTTTTCTGTTTGTTCATGTACTCAAAGGCAGACACACTCACTTAAAACATTTGTACTTGTGTTGATCTGTGAAAGAGGAGATTGTTATTGATCCCTCTTGGTGCCACTGTGTGTGAGTGTGTTGAATAAGTAAAGCATTCAATTGCACTTCCCTTGAGAAAAGCTTTTTCTGCATTTCTGTTTATTAGCAGCAAGTGTAGTGTACAATAGTTATTCTTTTCACCCAACAAAACATTCTGAGTAATCCCTGTTCATGCTGAAAACCATTTACGGTGCTAAAACATCATGAGCTGATTTTACATAAACACCGTCTACTGTTCTTGCTGTTATGAGCTGTACCCTGGTCACCGTTTCCCAATGTGCATCATCGGCCCCTTTCCAAGCTCATCATCTCTATAAACTGTACACAGTATTAGACAGTCACTTCCAGCATCCCTGCTTGATGTGCGTGGTTGGATTAGATATATTGTACAGTGAGAGCCTTAGGCTAACTTCTCTCTTCACTGAGACCAGCTCCAGTGACACTATAGAGAACAGGAGAGTTAAAAACACAAGTAGGGCTTACATGCCATGTTAGTGTGTGCATCACCAGCTAATAAAAATAATTACATTAACAAAGCAAATAGAAAGAATTTAAGCATCCTTAGTCATAGTCAAGTCAGACTTTGAATCCTCCATTAATAAATTTACATAAATGTAAAATAGAACTGATTTGGGGTAAAACTGCAGTCTTGCTCTCTTGTGCTTGTTGAAGGTATTACAGATAGAGCTTCTGTGCACTAAAAAATAGCCTGCAAATAATAAAGTTTCCTTAATCGCTGTATTGTTCAGACTGAGAATCAGTCAATAGTCTCTGTAGAAGATCAACCATATTAGTTAATGTGAGAAAAGAAAATGCAACTAACAGCACATTAAATCCGTAGAATGCCCAGTTGTAATCTTAATAACATAGTGGTTGTTTACCCCTGGGGACCAGTGAACCCTGGGTCTTGTAGTGCAGGTAGCAATAGATAAATAAATGAATAAATAAATAGACAAGTGTGAAACCCTGGCTTTAAACATTTTCAGTGATTTCCATCCACTTCAAAAAATTTCTATTGAATTTTTTTCATCAGTGACTAACAATGAAAAGGAAATTGAGACAGGCAGTGTTTGCAGAAAGATGTTCCTCTGAGTTTTGTTCAGTCTCACTTCTTTTAATTTGACATCCTGATTGACTTATTTAAAAAATATTCATTCTTAAGCTATTTTATGAGTTTTTCAAAGGTCTATTTATCCAAGGTAGATCTCAAATAATGATGCACACTTTGATATAAGATATTGACAGCTATAGTCCTCAGCCTCCTTCAAATTAACGTCACCTGAAAATCATAAATGGTTATTAGCATTCAAATCAGTAGTTTTGAGGTGAAAGTATTGCTGAAGAAAATTAGGTCAGATTCTTTACTTACACACTAACTATTTGCACATTCACTTTTATTTATTTATTTTTTCCTGGGGTAAAATAAGTCCCGTGTAATTATGCTGGTTGATTAAAGGGTGCCAGCTGGTGCAGTGTGGACGACATGCGGCACCGGGGTTGTTGGGCTTTCAAATTATAATTTCTAATTACAGATATGATGATAACTTATGAGTCAATGTAAAATGGTGGCATATTTCTCTGTATAATGAAATACTGTCTGTGATAGCAACGACAGTGTGACACTTTCCAGACTTTTTTTCTGAAAAGGTTTATTTCAAGTAAAAAGTTCTGAGCTTTTGACCTATTGGGAACTGTGGATTAATTAATTTGTTTTTACACATAATAACTGGAGATTTTCAGAAGAAAGTCCAGAGAATCGGGAACAATCAACTGATGTTTACACAAGCCTTCATACTGGGAGACTTTCTTGTGAAGATGCACTCTGATGGAAAAACATGCTTCTCTTAATATATATTACTTTTAGTTGGTTAATTATTTAATTTGTAAATAAAAAGCTTATTTTACAGCACCTGCTCACTTCTAGAGGAATGAAATCCAAAATTATAGTGTACAGATTCAGATGAATATATGGTGCAGCGTTCAGTTTCGTTGTCATGCATAAAAAAGCAGATTGTTGATCCTGGTGTGTATGTTTGTGTGAGAGGGCATTGCATAGTCACAGTCATACATCAGAATGCAACGCATGTGACAGACATAAGACACATTCATAATAAATTGATCTATTTTAAATATTCTGCAACAATGCAGACAGCAGCATTCACAGATGAGGCTCTTGTTCATTGTCACTCACACTCCCTCTTTTAAATCTTGTCAGCCTCAGTTTTTTTCTTTCACATGCAGAAAAACGTGTAGACAAGGAAAGAATCAAACACAGTGCTGGATCACACAAACACAAGTACACAGACAAACGCACACATTCCTGTCAGTGGGCCAATTCAATTCTGCAAACACCGTCACATGAAAACCTCTCTCATAAATACCAGTGATGCAGTTAACCCCTTCAACAAGTTCTTTGTTACCATAGCAACGTGCTGCAGGCTGACCGATCGGCATGTGAGCGAAAATCCCATTTCCAAGGCGACCAGTGGAAACATGCAGAAACATCAACTAGTGTATGTGTGGTTATGTAAACAGTGAATGAGCCTTAAATTGTTTATGTGGGAACATGCTAAGATGCTATGAGTAAACTATGCCACCCTGCTCTGCATCTCAGCGCATGCATTAATGATGAAACTGATTGAAAGCCAGAGGTGGGATTGCCCCTTGGTGATTGACATGACTTGAATGACTCACTTGCACACATGTATACACAATCACAGGCAAAGTTCCCCCTAATGACTGGTGCCATTAATATCGTACCAGTGGTTTGTGGCTGTATGTGAAGGCATGAAAGGAGAATGGTCTCATGCTCATCCTGCATCTCTGTGGATGAGCTGATGTGAGGAGAGTCAAAGAAAGAGAGAGTCATGAGCCAGTTCCCTCTGCATTCTTCTCTCCTATGTACTATCTGCCCACGCGCTGCTTTCTACCCACATTATTGCAACACTGATGGAACTTTTCTGCCTCCTCCCTTGCTCGGTTTTTTATTCTCTTTTTCTTTTTCTCCTTCTTATTCACATGTGCCTCTGCCATTTCTGTCACGCTTCCTGTTGCAATTTGCGTCTTCATTTCTCACTCACTATCAATTTGGCATGCCTGAATTCTGCCTTCTTCATTCTGCCATTTTTTATTTCTGCCCTTCAACCCTGCCATCTTTTCTGAGGGAGGGCACATTTTTAATAATTTCTATGCATGTCTGCATCAGCCATTTGCCTCCACTCCTGCAAAACTCTGGAGAACCCATGTGAGGGCCAAAGACTGTCATCGTAATGTCATCAAAGAGTCCTCATGTCTCATCTTTGTCTTGTAATGCAAACCTGTAGAGCCAATTTAAGGTTAGATAGGAAGATGGAACATCTGATGCTACTCTTATGAAAAGGCAGAGATATAGTTAATTCATCTACAATTACAGTATTTGTCATTTCTTTACCGTATAAAGTATTTGTGTAAAAGCTCAATATTTTGCCTGTTTTATTCAACACAACCCCTTCCACTATCAGAGTTCTTGCATAATTTCTATGGGCAGATGCGAATAAAACAGGAGCAGTTTTATCTGATCGAAGGTGCCTCATCAAAGGCCTTCTGCCCTGGTGTGCTCCCCTGGGGGTACTGCCATCCTCCTGGAGACACATCAAACACATGAAAGAAGAACCTCCAGAGTCACACTCTTCTGCCGCCATCACATTTATCATCACTCCTATAAGGCAGTTATTTCCAATTATGCTTTAGACAGAAACTCCCTTTTCTTTACTTGGCTTTTCAAGGTGCTCTTAGTCTATTTAAATGCTGCAAAAGTATTAAATTCTGGATTTGACCAGATCAGAAAGCACATCAGATGACCTATTCCCACTGGGAAATATCAGACACACACTCAGACACAAAAATACTCCATTTTGCGTTTTAAAGTACATGTTTTTTCTGATCACAGTAGGTTTATTTTCCATGCTCTAGTCTGTTGGGAAAAAAGGGTAATAGTACTTCTCCATTTTCAACCACTCAGCAAATTTGGATGGACATATTTTTTGCTCCATAACATATTCTACTGTACCTGTAATGTGCTTTTTTTAAATTATATTTACAAGGAGGGGGGCAGAATTGTAGCCATTTTGGAGGCATTGGTGAATGCTAAAGTCTGTCTGATGAGTTCACAGAGGAAGTAGTTCATATTCCTTCACTCTTATTTTATTCATTGCAGGTTCTCAGAGAGCTGTACAGAAACACATGCGTTTAATAGAGCATTTGAACACAGGCAATCGGGTGGGCACATAGAAACATGCACATTCGTGTAATATTTGTGTTTATTTTCTTTCCTTTCTTTTGTTCTAATCTTGTCGGTTAATAATCTTTGTCTCATGATGGATACTATCATTTATTGCTCTTTAGATTTATATGGCATGCCGCATAAGCTCATTACAGAGACTTGAGGCTTTTGAAAACATCTTTAAGTAGTAGCTTTGAGGCCATCTGAGAATTAAGTAATAATGTAAGAATGCTGTTGCCTGCAGTGGCAAACTTCTGCTTTGTGTTTTTCTTTTACTTTGTCAGTTTGAGATGAACTGCTTTGGCTCAGTAGTAGTAGGGTCAATTAGGAGTGAACCCTTGGGCACTTGCTGTTCAGGATTTCTCGATTTTTTCTCTCTTGAGTAAACCGTAGCATATTTGAAATACACATTTAGAGAAAAATGAAAAACTCAGAGTGAAAAGGTAGCAAACACAAAGAGGCAACAGAGCACTGTACTCAAGCCCTGGAGGTGTCATTATTTCAATGTTGCTGCTTGGTCATTGTATGACATGTTACATGAAAAGGGGTTTTTGGATCACTCTGCGAGAAAAGAAGCCAGTGGACATTATAAGGTCTAGGGGAGGTAAAGAGGAGCAGGAGTATTTTGTAAATGCCTTGTAACCCATGCTTACCAGAGCTCAGCAACTACTATTGAGCTCAGCTGCCTGCTTTGTAAAAGTTTAGGAGATTTCAACTAAAAATGGCACCTATCCACTGCAGGCCTATATATAGTACATTCTGAATTAGATTCTAATTCTCTGGCATCTCCCTAAGAGTAGGTTTTAGCCTTATTGCTGATCAGGTTTGCTTATTTTTCTCTGTCAATTTAAGGACAGTTCTGTGCAATGCAAATTGCTAAAACACTGAAGATAAAGTGAAAATAATAAACTTAAATTAATACAATTTTATTACCTCTGGTGTTAGAATTGCATTTTTGTACTTTGATTATATCTGTGAAATTACAGTTATCCAGGCCATGTCGGATATAAGACCAGAAAACATCAATAGCAAGAGGCCTGTCTTGATAATGTTTTGCCATTCATAAAAACAACAACAAAAAAACAAAAGAAAAAAAAAAAGAAGAAAAGACATCCAAGAAACATATCACAATACCCCAACCCCTCCTTTACAATGCTCTCATTGCTCCCATCACAGCCCATGGAGAGCTGTTATTTTACTTAAATTCATCAGAAAATGTCAAGAAAAGCACGTTCAAACATCAAGTGGGAATGCCATTATAGATAATGTGTTCAAACTCATATTCACTAGCTTCAGCATTTATCACTTCCTCTAGACATAAGCATGACAAAGCTGAGTCCTTGCTTTACAGACAGAATTGTTTGCTTCATCCACCGACAGGTTACATCAATCAGTTTCCTTTTTACATTAAGTTTTAATCATATTCCATAAAGTCTCTTTTACTTTATCATTTCCTCACATTTTGTAATCAGCTGGTGATATGCTGCCTCTTTTATTTTTATTACACACGCTTGTGTAATATCTAGGTTTGCCCACAGCTTGTGGACATGGTGGCAGACCCAGAATATGTCCCTTTGCAGCAAGTTTGCCATTCCCCATCGCTCCGGTCACTTTCTTGCATCTCCGAATGTTGAATAAAGGCAACTAGAGATCCAAATGAGCAAGATTAGAACCTGAGCCAGCTGCATAGCCTCTGTATTTGGGGTGACTGGGAGAGGATTGTACATGTTTTCCTCTTCTCTTATTCCCTTCACATATAGACACATCCTTTCTATCTCTCCCATATTTAATATTGCAAAATTTCTTTGGCTGAGAAACTGTCAATGACTGACATAAATTGATTTATTTATGAGGAAGAGTTGAACGTTGGCTTTAGGCTTTTCTTTAAGGCTACCCTCTTATAGTGAGTTTGTATTTGTTGTCTTCATTAATATTACATTTTGACATCCTGGCAAGTATTCATCCCCTGAGGATGAAGTTTTCTGCTTCACCAAAATATTCTCAGTACTTTCACGTTAAACTTTGACAGAAAAACAATTATTCTTTCTGGTGTGGTACAGTGCAGATTTCACTGTAGTTCTGACAAAAAAAAAACATATTTGAGAGTGAAAATTTGTGAGAATTTGTATGGACGTTTTCTGGAAGTGCTTCTGAACTAACTGGTCATGCCAGGCAAAAAGGACCTTTTAGGATGGCATGAAAAGGGCAACACATTCATTTTAAAATGCATGAGGTCAAACTGGCTTAAAAAAAAAAAGGAGCCATGGTAGGCTTGACAATAAGTAAAAATAGACATTGTAAGAATAAATAAATTGAATAAACTGGTTAGGACTCTGTTTTATTGATTTATATAGGCAGTATTCAGTTATAACGGGTAATATTACACGTAATTTTGAAAGGGTACTTCACTATCCTTTAAATTATTCAACCATCCACCCACACTCAAATTACACACACTCACAAACACACACAAACACACCTGAGTGTGAAGAGTCATTGATGATGACGGTCATTTGTGATCCCACGGGTGCCTTGGTGGTCAAAGATTTGGAGGTAACAGAGGAAGACTATTATGATCTACTTAATTATTCATTTCTGCATGAAATCTATACCCAGTCAGAGAGAGAGAGAACTTTGGGTTTCCAGGAAGTACAGCTGCCATTTGCCCTGGCAAAGATGTTCATATTTAATTGTGACAATTAGAAGAACATTCAGAGCTATAAAATACAAAAAGAAAAATTCTTTTTAAAACTAATATTCCTAGTCATTAATTGAATTAATTGATGATATACATTTACAGTGTTTAGATATTACTGTTTAACCATGCAAACAGTAAACAGATCTATAAACCACAGCAAAAAAAAAAAAAGCACTGCAAAGTATATCTTTATTGCTCCTCTATTTTCAGGAGGCATGCCCAAGCTTATCTTACCTGTACTCACGCTGTACCTTCACTATTCCCCTCATCTGACAGTGGAGTGTGTCTTTAGAGATAGCATCTTCAACTAGCCTATAGCTTTGTTGGTGGGAACAAAAATGCTTATCTCACTTTTTATGTGAACCTAACCTAAGCCATGCTCTTGATATTTTATAAACCAAGAACACTTGTACCTATTCACTAGGTTGATAGCCAAAAAAAAAAAAAAAAAAAAAAATTAAAATAAAATAAAATAAAAATTAGGAGCTGTCAGCTGCCAGAGATGACATTTTTTTTTATCCCATCTTGATTTTACATACCAGGAGGACCACCTTTGATGGGATTAGAAGCTCTAAAGATGCGCTTTAGCCAGCCTGGGAAACTGCTAGCAGAGAATGTGCTGGGATTTATGCATTTTTGATACAGTGTGGGGAGGAGTGGAACTCTAAAAAGGCTGCATGACCTACTTAGAGAGCCGTAGAATTCAGACAACTCGTCATACCACAAAAAGAAAATAATCTGCCTCTCACTCTCTGTCTCTATGTTTCAAAGAGAAGAATGCAAATGGGGCTCTTGTGCTCCTTTTTTTTTTTTTTCCTTCGGCTGGTATTTGAGCAACCAATGTGGCATATAAGGAATCTTTTAGTTTCATTTCCCACTTTTCAGTTCAATATTACCTTTGGACTGGTGTGTGCAACTTGCTCCATGGGATGTATCTTAGTTTAAACGTTCTTTAAGCCTATCTGTTTTATTCAAAAATCTCTGTAATGAAAAACTCTTCAAACATCCTACAACACTTCAGCCAAGAGTCTGCTGAGATGACATTTGGCTGGCTGTAGGTATGTGCACATTCACAGAAATCCACATAAGCACAAGACCAACATCAGCTTCTCCCCATGTAAAAGAATAAAAATTGCAATTTTCTTTTGTAGCATCTGTACACAGATTAATTTCCTTAGCAGTCTAAACCCCATCTCTCCCATACCTCTTTGTCACCACTTTACTCTTTCATGGTAGCTATAGCAACACAGTACTGTATGTCAGCTTCTCAAACAAAATGGCATTGTCCAAATGCCCTGGCTGTCACATTCCAGCTTTATCGTGGCTCTGTAGGGCGGCAGCAAGGGGCGGGGCTCTAGTGGCTTTCCAGTCATCTCAATAAAGGCTGGTCAATAAGCGATTCATTAGAAAAGACAAGCACTCACAGTCACTGCCTTCAAATGGAGTGTTTATTTGAGCCGGAAATGAGCTATTGTGAGACAAGAGCCGACCACCTGGTTGTATGGTTTGTGCATGTGTGAGTATCTGTGTGTGTGGGGGGGCTTGTAGCTCCTCATGATTAATGATTGTTTGTGACACTGTTGGCATGGCCCCCAGCCTGGTTAAATATGCACTGGTTGATGAATCGCAGAGAGCATCGTATTTGTGTGGAGCCACATCTGCATGTGTCGGTGATAGCAAGTGCATGTGTATTTGTGGTAAAGCAGTGTCTGAGTCTGAAAACACCCAAAGAACCTAAAAATTATAAAAAGAAAAGAAGAAAAAAACCTGTGCCAAATTCTGTGCCATAATTTTAAAATATTTATTGCAGTTAGAAATTAAGTTAGCTAGAAATATTACATGAAAATAAATTACAACAGTACTCATCCTGATCGTGACACCCTTTTCATCCTTCAGTAGTGTCATTATCCATTACCTTTAAAACCTAATCTGAGCTGTCCTCGTTGCTTTCATGCTAACATCTACAGTATTAAACCTGTTTAAGCTAATAAAATCATTCATAATGAGTTTAGCTTTACACACTATATCAGTAGTATTTTTTAAAGCAATCCTTACAGTCAGGCTATTAACTGAGAAGGTGATTAGACTGCTAAAGCAGAAAACAACAACAGAAGATGATGCACTAATGATGCAATACTTACAACCACGAACCTTAACCCTAATGTTTGCACTATGAAGAAAGAAAAAAAAAATTAAAAATGTTTCTTTGCAATTGCAGCAATAAGAGGAAGGGTTAGAACAAAAAGTGTTCTTTACTATAGTAGCAATAGTTAAATGAGCAAAACTTGAAACAGTAATGGAATAATAAACATATCCAAACCAAGTAGTAGAGATGACTCAGTCAGGTTTACCTCCACAAAATTTTAATGAGTTTCATTATAGTTGCTGAAAAAGATCTCTACCAAACAACAGAGCAGGCAGTTAATGGGTTAATAACTTTAAGACATTTGAAGATGAGAGATTAGAGAAGAGATAGAAGGAATAAATGAGAAGTGGGAAATTGTTCTAGAGAAAGAAACTTGTAGAAGGATGAAAAGAGGTGCAGGTATCTGTCAGACAGGAAGACTGAGTGTGTAAGAGAGTCAAAAGGAAAGAATAATGACGAGGATGAAACAAAGAATAAGGCAATGGCTGGACAAAGATTTTGAGAATAGAAGAGAGGTTCAAAACCCAAACAGAGACAAGGCCAGTATTCCTCTGAGGGAGTGTTCTGCTTTAACAAGATTGATGTGCATGGACACAAGAATCCTTAGGCTGCAGAGAGAGACAACCTGAAGTGTGCTCTCTTCTATCCCATGAAGTGCACACACAGATAAAAGCACACACATCTCCTTGTACTACGTCACATTAAAAAAAAGTCCATGCTTGCACTTGCCAGACTGCCATCTGCCCTCCGTAATGTAAGGAGTTTATTTTGCTTTAAAAGTTGTCAATATTTGATCCTTCTTATTTGAAAATGGATAAACAATCTGTCAATTTCTGTCCTGATTACACATCAGTAGCATTATCTGCATTTTCCACTCTCTACTTAGACATGATAAAATTAACCATAGCTTTATCTTTGCACAATTATTGCAAAATGCCCTTTCAAAAAACAATATCTTTGCAGTCTGAAAATGTGTTGGCATCAACTGGCAACTCAGCTATGAGGACAGCAAGGTGCAAGTGAGGTGAGATGGCTTGGAAGACAAGCTGTCTCCTCATGCTGTAACAGCAGATGACATGAAGGTTTAGTTTAAAATCTTAGGAATTTCCCAAATTGGGGAAGATTGACTTCCTCAACCTGGGAAATTCTTGTGTTACTGTGTATGCATAAAAATGTAAACAACAATAGGCCAGTTAAAGTGGAAATAGCTAAAGATGACAAATAAAATAACTCAAGAAAGGTAAAAATAGTTAAATATATGATGAACAGTTAAAGATGCCATGCCATAGAAAGAACAGAAATGGGAGCAGAACAGAAAGACCGTACTCATGCAGTTCAGTTAGTTGACAACAAAGAGAGAAAGGACAGCAACAATAACAGACAGCACTGTATATCTTTAGAAAAATCCTCAAATTGGAAGAAAGAGACTAAATTGTTATCTAAGGTAAGAACAGGTCACCTTAATTGATGTAGCTATGGTGATAATCATCTCAAGATTAATAATAAACTAAATTTAACCAGTAATTTCCCTTTAGGAATGAATACAGTATCATTCAGTTTGTGTAAATTAATATAAATTCTCTATTGTATGCAAAGTGGGTTGAAGGGTAGAAGAGAACAGATGAATTCATCCCAATTTTGAAAAAAAAAGGAAAGAATTCAGGCATTGACACAAATTCACTTACACACACAAAGCTCCTGCATTAATGGTCATCTTTTCATACTTGTCAGTCCCTGCTCTGTTGTGTATGTTTCAGTTTCTTTTTTATTTCCCATCTCTAATATGAAATGAAGGTCTCCACTCTTGTAGACCTGACTTTATGTGGTAAAGTTGCTGATAAGGCTTTTGAGGTGAATTCTAAAGCAGAAAAACAGCTAAATCTAGCACGACTTTTGTATTTGAGCAGCTAGAGCTTTTAGGTTGGGAGGTTGGGTTGAAACTTGAACACAGTTCTTGCCCGTAAAGCTTTCATACCCCCATCTGACAAGAAATATGAGGGATTTCATCTGATCTCTTAGTTTTCAGTTTATAGGCTGCATCAAGCTATAAATCTGAACTCAACCCAACAAGTGACTTGAAGGCTTGCAATTTTTTTTATTTTCATATCATTTTAGGTCATGATGCTAGTGATAAAAACTGAGGAAAAAAATATGAGGAAGTCTAAATTTACTATGATGCATTTTACTGCAGGAAATATCACAGTGCCCCATATTAAGAATAATATTGGGGAAAAACTGCTAACAAACTAGCATAAATGGCTCTTTTTCTCCTTTGCTGCAACCTTGGATATCTACATCCGAATAAAATTGGTTCTCTAATACTGCACTCATTTACTGTGTTTTGCTTTTAACCAGAGTCTCTTTTGTTCCACCTCTTCCTATTTTTCTGCTCTGCTTTACTGAATTCATGGAACATAGTGGAAGACCTTTGGGGCCAAGAGACAATTGACTTGATGATGGACTCACCCGTCTCTCTTCTCCCTACTTGGTCTCCACACAGCATGTCTCATCATTTCTCTCAGTTACTGCCTTGCATATTTGACACAGTGTTAATGCACAATTACATCTTAAAACCCACTAGAAATATATGAGGGTAGCACTGCCGACTCCATTTTTCTGATTTATTATTATTATTGAGCCACGCACACATATTAAGAAACGCACAAGACACTCCAGTTTTAGCTGAAATCTCATCATGCATTATCAGCTCCGGCTTGAAATGACACTGATGGGAACACAACACCTGGGTGTCCATGTTAACCTTTACTGAGAATGTCAAATTATTATGTTTTTTTCTTTATAAAAAGACATTTACTGGACTCACATACAGGCTCTGAAACTGACAGCAACAACTTGCGGAAAAGAGAAAAATACAAACTTCGAACTTTAACTTTTTTTTCCCCACCCTGCAATCCCACAGATTGAGTGTCTTACAGTCACATATAACATGGACCAATCATGGATGAGCATTTCCCCTTTGGAGCTTTGTGAATGGGTTTGGAAAGGTTACGACTGGCATGAGCAGGTTACACTTTCACTGGCCGTTTTTTTAGACACAGACACAAAAATTAGGGTTTGGTTTAGAAAAAAATGCAACTGATGTTTATGACATGTTAGAAGGCACCATCTTCTATGGTTGCCTGTATGATGTATAAAGAGATTTTAAAGAGGTTTTGCACAAGACTGCAAAAGACCACTAATTTTAGAAACATAACTCTGAATAAAAGCAGCATGCGGCAGGACAGTAAGATCATGCAGAAGACAGCATGCAATCATTTATTCACTTTGTTTGATTTTTAAAAATGAAAAGATCTGAAAAATATTTCAGCAACTAAGAGCTTGAGATGGTGCATTTTGTAGCTAAAGAAGCAAATGTTTACCTTGAAATAAAAAACCTCTTCACACTATCAATCTACTATCCTTGCTAATTTTACTCTAAGAACACACACAATGTGAAACAGAAGGCTTCCTGCATTTTGTTAGACCCTCTTGTTGGTTCCCTCTATCCCCTCCTCTCTTCTCTTGTTTTGAGCCCAGTGTCTCCTCAGGGACTTATCATTTCAGTGGGAATATAATTTTGGTCTGTCCCTCTCACTGGGTGGCACAACATGTTCCAGCTGTTGTCAGGCCTCGTCAAAAGCACAACATTCTGTAATAGGCTTAACACAGTGTCTGCTTTCTGCACTGCACAGATTGCTAATAAAGGTGCAATGTGTTCGCTGGGATTTTAGCACCATCGGCCAAGTTTTAGCTTATCTCTCACTTGTGAGAGAGCTAATATGTGCATTATTGTTTGCATGTTTGTCAGAGATTGCATTTTGGCATGCATTTGTGTTAGGAGGATAATTTGTCTAGTGAATTTGCACATTTGTGAAGAATCATGAGCTCAAGGGGAGAATATTTTGTGTAGGAGTGACAGAAAGTGAGGACGAGTGAAAGAGACTTGTCACCACGCAGGAGGCTTCCAACATGCCATCATGGTTATCCTGGTGGCCATCTGAGTTCTCCAGAAAGTAAGGGATAGATTGAGTGTAATAACAAGAGCCAGACTGCATGAAGAGAGGAGGAGATGGAGGGCAAACAGCTATCAGCTTGAACAGCCTAGTCAGTCTGTCGCAGTGGATTTTAAAGGCCAAAATCTCCCCAGACAAGTGGTTAGTTCCTCAGTTTTTCTTGCTCTGTGTGTGGCAAGCATGAAATGTGAAGGGTTGGAGAAAAAAAAAAATAAATAAAAAAAACTCCATCAATCCTTCCTGCTCTCAATTTACTTCATCCACACTCACTCAATGTGTATTCTGTTCAGGTACTCCAGGGACTGCTGTTTAAATGTTACCACAAGAGTCTTGACGCTTGCTGCACACACAACTCAGCTTTATTCTTTCCTCTTCTTTCTAGTTGCTTTTTTGCAAGTACCTCTGAAAGCTTTGGTTATTGCTTTCTCATTGTTTCTTTAAGACTGAATAGCCTGTCAGCCATGTCTTCCTGGTCGTTTAGAAAGAGAAAGAAAAGGCATGGTGGGTGATGTGTTACACCCGGGTGGAGCTCTCGATTTCCTTAGGGTTCATTGATGGGGAACAAATAGCCGTAGCTTCTTAAAGATCTAAAGTGTTCGTGAGATGAGTTTGCGAGTATTAAAGTTCAGTGAGAAGTGTGGAGCATTGACCTTAAATAACAGACTAAAGATCCCGGTGACCTCTAAGGAACTTTATATATGATTTGAAGTGAATGTGCTTACATGGCCTGTGCTATGACATAGCAAAATTTTACTCATCTGTCATTGCATATACACAACAAGCCTCAAGTTCTCCCTCCTCTTCTAATGGTAGGTAGTATTGGCTGCCATGACAGAGTTTAGAGGATTAGTTGGGTTTTATACATGGAGAAATAGATACTCTTTTTTGAATCTGACCTATTGGCTGCACTCTGCTGACTCTATAAGATTTTATAACACCCAACATATGTTTTTGCAGTTGCTGGATTCAGTGTGGCTACATTCCCTCTCCTGGCTTGGGGATTTATAAGGTGGTCATTGTTATGCATCATGGAAGATAACAGAAGTTATGGAAGTAGCAGAGGACTCAGTGACAGTGTTTTTGTTTTTTTTGACAGTGCACAGCTTTACGTTTTAGCAGAAAATAAATCACAAAATAAAAAGACTGAGACTGGTTCTATCCTGATATTTTTTATACTTGTATATGTATATGATGGCAATTTAGGAATTAACCAGAAGTGGGCACTGTAGCAAAAAATTGTACTCAAATACTAGTAAGATTAACTCAAAATAACTTTCCTCAAATAGAAGAAAAAAGTTATCATCCACAAAATGGCTCAAGAACAAAAAAGCAATTTTGTGATCTGATAAATATATTTTAATTTATTTAGTTGATATATTTGGGCCCAAAAATACACAAAAATGTTTAATCTGATCTGAAAAATGTACTATTTATTAAAATAAATAAACACATTATAAAACCACAAACAACAGTTTCCCCTCCCTTTTACTATTATGACTATATGAAAAGAGCCTGTTGATCTTGGTTTTACATTCAGATACTATTAATAGATAATATATTCGTATAATTTAATAACAAATATCATTTCTCCTATTTCACATGGTCTATCCATATCAAACAAAAACTGAAATTAAGTTTTAGACGTGAACTTTTAAGTGAAGCAACATCAGGATAACTTCTTTTGGTTTGTTTATTACAGCGATAAAAATAATAATAATAATAAAAAAAACATAAATTCTATCATCTCAGTCCCCTAGTAGATGATGTCTCTGTCCCCTCACAAATGAACAGTACAACAACTGAGAACAAACTAATTTATTTAAAAAATAACCAGCCAGTTAGTGCACCTCTATCACGGTTATACTTGGATCTGCGATCAGGTTGGCATGGATCACGTGTCATCATCACAGCACAACAACACGACTGGGTCGCGTGGCGAGCTGCTGTTAGCTTCACGCAAAAGTTCACATCTGAAACTTTGTAACATGTTTCATATATGAGGTCAGAAATGTTCATCCTCTTTAGTTCTACTATTTTTCATGTGTTTCATTCCCTGTTCCCGAGGTGTGAAGAGTTAGCGCAACCATGGTGTGTGTGTGTGTGTGTGGTCCTGTGAATACATAGCTGTGTTTGATTGGTGAAACAGAGTCATGTGGTGATTGTTACTTCGTCCGATTGGTGAAATTGGCAGCCAATGAAATGTTAAATTTTGAAGGCGCTACTACTTTAGATCATTGGACAAGGCATGCATGATTTCCATAAAGAATAAAAAAAATTCTTATCATGAGATGTTCTTCAGTGTAATATATCCAAGATCCAGCAAGCAGACTTTGCCATTTAATGTCCAGTTTCTTTTCAAAATTGAGCCACTTTGTTTTAATTCAACATTCATTTAGCAACACATCCACATTAAGTCTTGACCTTTCAACCTTACACCGTTAAAACATTTCACTTATTGCGACAGAAAACCTGGAGAAGTTTCTACATCCAAGGGCAAAGGCTTTTTTTTTTTTACTGAACTGCGGGAAACACTGTGTAGTTGTAAATGCTGCATGAGCACAGACAAACTTCTGCAAAACACTGCAAGTGAACACATTACATTGCCTCATCTACAGGTACAAGATCTACCATGAATACATGCAAAAAAATAAAAAATAAAATAAAATAAATTAAAAAAATAAATAAACAAACAAACAAAAAAAAACTTGCAACATTCTCTAAATTCTTACACATGAAACTTTTCTGGTTTTGTAAAAGCACAGTTGATGCTGAATGATAAGCTTAGACCGAATTCGACATTTTAGAACAGCATGGCTTCATAGTAATGGTTTGGATGCTACTTTAGCCTTCATGTAATCTAGGTCTCTAAACCACCCACTAGAAAGATTTAGGTTATTAAGACATAAAAGCTATGACAAAGTAGGCTGTGAGGAGTTGAGCATCAGAAATCATGTATTAAACAAGAATGGGAAACATTTAGCTCAAAACTACAACTAGTCTCATGAGTTCCATAACACAGTCAGTTATAACAGTGGTGCTTATGTTTCAGGTTTTTGGAGATACTTTTCTGGCAATAGATTCAAAATAGTTAAGTATTTATAATATAAATAATAATATAAATAATATATATTTATCATATATAATATAACACTATAAATGTTCAATTTTGACATTTGATGGCTTGTGTTTGGATCATTTTCGGTTAGTTTACCTGATTCGCAACTTGTTGCATCCTGTTATTATTTACATTTCACAAGAGCCATGTTTTTTAGAAATCAAGTTGAAAATGATCATTCTCTTAATTTATAAAGTGAACATGAAACACATTCAGTCCTAACACTTACAAAGATTTGTTTTGTGGGGGATTCTTGCAGATTTTGTGCTGTAATCCTCTGTGCTGTTGGTCTTGTTATGAACAATCCTAGTATGTTAGCCAAAGCAAACAGTCTCTGATAACATTTCAGACTCTCCTCCCTGCTCCTCTGTGTGGTCCTCAACTTTTTTCCCTTTTTCTCACATGTGTGCGTATGTGCAATATTGGGCCTCAGGCTGCTGATTTGGGGGCAGTAATTGGCCATTAGACGAGGGGACAGGTGCAGCTGCCTCTGTTTTCAGCACTAACAAGACATTTCATCATGGTTAGCTTCAGCCTGGTGCTCTGATCAGGTCTTGTTTTTGTCACAAGATCACATATACACACAAATGTACATGCAGACGTAAAATATTCAGATTCACACTAGTGGTGTCAACAGAGTCATGTATAGATGGTAGATTAGAGGATTTGGGTCTAAAAACTGCCAATGTGATGTCTCAATTTATACCAAAATGTGACTGACCATGTGAAGAGAGGGCTGTTTAATGTTCATGGAGAAATGAATTAGGCTTGTTTTTATATAACGGCCCCATTTTTTCTATAGTTTGATTTCGGCATGTAAAACTGAATTTTACTGTTTTCCATCAGGTGACCTGTTTGAGTCACAAAGCTGTTGTGAAGAAAAATGCTGATCTTTTTAAAATATGCTTAGTAAAGATGTGGTATTTTGATTAAAAATATAGCAAAAAGCAATTTATCACACACACACAAAGCTTCTTGTGGCTACTTCCCAGAGGAAGGCGTTTCCTCATATTTATTCTGTTTGGGTGTGATTTATCAGCAGCACAACAACAGGCAATGTTATCATGTACTGATCAATAAGGATTAATCTCAGTTGATTTTTGTAAAGGTCACTGTGAAGGAAATGTAATTAAGACAAAGTACTGAGGTGTATTTTAAATAAACTGCTAGGGTATTTAACTACTATTTCTACCAAAGTACTCCAGTCAGCCATATTCTTGTGTGTGGATGATACGCACACACAGGGTGACTCTGTGGTCACCTGAAATTACTTTTAGGGTTTTGGATCAACATTAGACAGAGTTACATGCATCCCCTGAGTTTCCATTTCCAACTTCTTTTGCCATCAGCCTCCTCCCTGCAGCGTCTCACACACACACACACACACACACACACACACCTTTCCTGGCCGTCTCCCAAGGCAGTCAAACAGATTACTACGGGCGTTAACCTCATCGATCTGCTCCAAATGGCCTCCAAATGCCAGGAATTACATTTCAGACTGGAGGAGAAGGAAATAAAGTGCTGTAGTATTTCTCTCTGCTTTGCTTTAGAATTAAGTGCTTCTATGCCTTCTTGATTGTGTAGCATTGCTTTATCCTCAGGATCTATATGTATTTATTTTTGTATTACTATTACTTTTGTTGTCTTTTAGAACAGTGATATTTGTCACAGTTTATATCTCCTTCGAAAATTGTTGCAAAGTAAGGTGTCAGAAGTGGGGGAAAAACAAAAAGAGGGAGAGGTAGTTTACGTGGATTCAAATAAATCATCATTAAGAGATCTAAACATTTAAAATCTAATTACTTAAGAGTTACCATACATTTGAGTTTTAAAAATATCCAGTTTTCCATACTAATGGACTTAAAGCAGTGCTAAGCATCAGATCCACTGAATCCATCTTATAGTTATGAACTCCTCATTTCAGAGGTAAGGAGGGCCGGTTTACAATATTGATTGTACAGTTAATATCAGACTAATATTTCCATCCTCCTGCCTTTTTCCCTTTTATAGACTTTTTTTTCCCATTTTCCCCTTCACTAACTGCATGTCTTTTTACACCGGGTGTCCCATTGTATTCCATTACTTTTCTCCGCTCTGTCCCACTTTGTCCATTCAACCTCTGCTGCATCTCTGTAGCTAAATAGGTATTGATTAATATTGGAGTGGTTGTGCTACCTAACAAGAGGCTAAATATAGCCATCTCTGCAAGGGTCTTGCTGCGGCATCCTCCCTCATCTAGTGCTTAGAGTGTGAATACTCACACCGTTGGCATGACAACACACTGGTCAAGGCTTTATGAGCAGTTACAACAGATTGTGCGCTCGTGTGCATGTGTGCCTCTCAATGGTAATAGAGGATGAATGAAGGTGAGGGGAACAAAATGATTAGCTCATGAAGTGAATACTTATGAGAGGGAATTCTTTACGAAGAACTGTATTATGGGCACAGAAGGTCTGCATTTTTAGATTGGATGAAGAAAGGAGGATGGGAAGCTGAAAAGGGACACATGCTACGATTTGGACCTGGTTGTTTTGAGGGTACTCAGCCTCTGTTTAAGCACATTTAAGCTAACTAAGGATGATTCCTAACTATTTTTATATTTACTTGATAATAAATTAATCTGTAACAAACTAGTCTGGATTTAGGATACAGCCTTTTGTGATATATTATGATCATTGGTATGGGATTAATGGCTGGACATCACAGATGGGATTTTTTGTTTTTCTTTTCCTTACAGTGCAAATTTAGAAACATTTATTGACCATTTTATAAGTAGCTCATCAGATAAAAATAAAGTTCTAATTCTATTTTGCTGCAAAAAAAGCAGCAAAGACCTTTAATCAAAACAAACCAAGTAGGTCTTGCATTCATACTATTTGACCCACTACAGAACTTCTGCAGATTTTCTCAGTGATGCACTGCCTATCAACGGCTAATTCAGCATCCATCTTGCATCCTACCTGTACTGCGAGCTCTCATCAGCCAGTAAAAGTGAGTCTTATCTTGACTCGTCTCATTTCTTGCTCTGTCCCTTTCTCATTTTCTTTTCCTCTCTTCCTCCAATATTGTCTTCCTGCTTTTCTTTGCTTAATTAGCCACGGGGCGCATTCAAAACGATCGGTATTGAAATCTTCTTGCTAGTGTGTAACACAGTGGGTAAAGCTAAACTCAGCTGCAATGTCACATGGCATCCAGAGAGAAAACGTTGTGACGAGTGGGTTCTCAGCCTCAGGAAGGCTCCAGAAATGTGCATAATGAATGTCACTGTGCCATCAAACAAGTCAGGAATGCAGTTTTAAGGTCAGAAAGTTCTATAGTGCATCTTTAAATATGACCTGTAAAGTTGCTGTTACTTCTGTTACTTTCTTGTGTGTACAAGAGACAAATATAACATTTGTTTCTTTAATGTCCCCTAAATTCTCTATTACAACTCAAGACTTTGGTAATACTTTTTTTTTCTGTTGTCTTAGTAACACAATTTTCAACTTGAATGTTTTGTGTGGCCACACACACAAAAAATGACAAAGTATTATTTGACATATGACTTGTCAGTTGAATGTTTCTTTACATGGTCTTTTTTGTCTTATAGGGCCAAAAATATTCTAGTGCAAACAAACAACATTATATGGTCACATACCATCATATATGAGTTTTAAATCTCTTGTAGTCCCCATTATCTGCCATTCCCTATTTAAGATTAGCGTACAACTGTTTAGTCTTTGTTAGAGGCTGTTAAGGTTTATTGCATTAAAAAAATACTAACATTTCATTAAAATCACTCTCTTGTGTTCACACATTCATGCTTGCTTATCCATAACAGGTGTTGCAGATAGTTTTACTGCAGAGGGAGTTAAGACTATAACAATTAACCACCTACAGCATATTGTTGCTCTCCGTGCTAAATCAGCTTAAACCTACCATATCACCAAGTCCTATTGTATTCACTATGACAAGTTGAGTTGCCCACACTTATTTTTTGTTGCATGGTAACCACTTGAGTCACAATCCTAGAGTACCAGCCCACCTTGTTTTGCCAGTTGGAGAGAACTGAAAGATAAGTGTGCACTAATAGCATATCTGCTTTAATGGCCTACTGTTTCATTCAGCTGTGTGGCCAGGATAAGGAATACCAACTGTGTCTAATCACATCTTCTCCCTTTCATTTCACCTGAGGCATATCTGCAATCAAGGCTATTTTTGACCAGCAATACACATTGCTCTCTCCTGGCATCTGTAGGAAAAAATCCTATGCACCAGTATTTGGTCTTCTACTGAAAGATGAGGTGTTCAGTTAAATCCAAGCACATGATAAAATCTGAAAGTGGAGAGGTTTGTATAATGCAGAAACCCAGCTGATCAGTTCTTAATGTGGCTTACGAGGAATGATAAGTTGTGTATGTCCTTGACTTTAACTTAGAAACTAATTGAAGGACTCCAAGACTATCATCTTCCTTTTGGAATTGAGAATGACAACAGATGACTGCAAGAGTCTTCAGCTCAAGTTTACTCTTGTGTCAATCCTGCAGCCATTGCACCTGCTAGTGCACTTAATAAAGTTGCTAACAGATCACAACGTGTAGCCTCGTATTTCTGTTTGGAATCTCATTCCTCCACATTCGATTTTCAGTTTTTCAATCTATGTTGAGGAGGGTGCTCTGTTGTTCAGTGAAAAATCTCATTCAGCTGCTGGCTGATGGCTAACAAGGTCAAATGACTCTCCAGATGAGAAGTACTGTGTCAGAAGGCACAAACACACATACACACCACCTGCCATTCATTCAGTCTATATATCAGCTGTGCACAGGAACATCCTGAATTGAGAGGCAATAATAGAAAACTGAGTGGGGAAGTGTTTTCTGCTGATAGGAATATCATTACAAGCTGTGGAAATCGGGGAATCACAGCAAAGCCAGTTAGCCAGCTCATGTAGCAATCGATAATAACCTACACAGATTTTTCCTTTTCTTCTTGTTTTTTTCTCTCGTTTCACACATCCTTTCTCGGGTTGCTATAGTGATGTGAAATGGCTGCATTCTGCAGCACTTGATCAGAGCGGAGGATTGCTTTTTGCAGCCAATAAGCTGCATTGTTTTACGTGATGTTTTCAAGACAAACACTCTCACACAAAGCTGCAACCATACGTACCACAGTGCTTACAGACAGTTAGACGTTGCATATTAACTAAATGCTATGTTGTTGTTCATAAAAAAAGCATGCAGTAAGCTGACACCAATGAGTTTCCTAATTTTACAGTTCATTCATCGAAGCACGCTGAAGTTCAGTGAATGTAGCAGCTTCTCTTTCATACATAGCAATCGCTGGCTTTTAAAGTAGAAAGTTTCTGATTTTAGATTTTGGGGTTTAGATAAGTTTAACAAAGCATTACGGTTACATATATCCACCATTAGCCTCACTCAAATGTGATTTTCCTGTTACATTACCTAATTAAAATTTCCCTTCTCGCTGTCTTTCTCCTTTCCCTTTTTTCTTACTCTCACCTTCACATCTATCTGCTTCTGCAGTGTGACAATGCCAAAGGACTGAGGGCCTTCTTTGATGCCATATGCTACGGTCCCAAACACCTGATGATCTTTGGTGGTGTCTGTCCCTCTGTAACATCCATCATTGCGGAGTCCTTGGAGGGCTGGAATCTGGTCCAGGTAGGGGTTTTACTGTACATGTCATCATGCTTTTATATATTATCCTGTGTGATTATAATGCAAGGTGTAACTTGCTATCACTGGGTTTCTCAGACTGCAATCAGAAAACCCAAGTTTGCTGCTTAAGTGAGTTTTAAAAAATTCTTGTTCCTTAGTTTTGCTTTGTGTAGATAGGTCATAGGTTACAAATAACTAAACTCATGGCTAAATCCCACATTAACTGTGCCAGGGTGAATGTCCAAATCAGTATGGCTTTAATCCATGGAATCCCCTCCATATTACAATAACAACCCAAGTCAAAATTATTTAAAACCATAGTAAAAAGAAAAAAAAGCCATTGTTTAAAATGTGAGCCTGACATCCCTGGACAAAAAAGTTTACTACATGAATAGATGCAGGTTGAGATGCCAGATGATAGGTTTTCATTTTATTTATTTATATTTTAATAAACATGCTTCACCCACATATTTCTCCCATATTCTAAAATATGCACGCAGGGTGTTTTGTAATTGGTATAAACTAATCAAACGTATAACCGCTCAGGTCAGAGGGAGCTAATCACCTACATTCATATGTGGCCATTCAATTATTCTTGTTGCTAAAAGGCATTTACTGCTGTTAATTTAGTACATTCTCATGACTGCTCTCTGTTGAAATGAAACATTTCTAATTCTTACATGTGGTAAACTTTTGACCCCTCCAGTCACAGTGTCTTTGACTTCGTTTTGTATGTATCAGAGAGAGGAAAGGCCTTCTTCCAAATAATACATTTCATTTGCTGAAAACCCAGTGCAGGTTATCAGGCAGAGATAAGAGAAAAGGGAAGCTTGTGCTTCAAAGAGAGAGCATAATTCAAGAGGCTGCGTTTTGAACTGAATGTCACATATCGTGTCATATTTCTTCCGCTTGCAGTTACTGTGATTCTGCCGCTTTTCATTTTCCCTTTTTCTCGATATCTTGTTGGGGTCACTTACGAGTGAAAGATCAGCAGGATGAGGTGATGAAAGAATAAGTTATTCTTTTGTTTTTGAGTTAATTTCCTTGCGGTAGTGGCGTTACTAGTTTAGAAAATAAAGGTTGAAGTCAAGTTGAGTTTTTGTGTATGTGGTTTGTGTTTGTGTGTGTGATGTCCTGTCTGTCTATTGGTTTTTTAGGCAATGATACCTCTGAGAGGCACAGTAGCAATCTTCTGCTTTGCAGAACACTCTGTTTGGTACAGTTTGTTCCCCCAGAGCACTTTACCAAGGAGGGTCTTTTTAGCTATCAATACACAGACTGACTGGCTAGCCTTTTCCAAAAAGAAAGAAAGAAAAAAAAATCTCTCTGTGATGCTGCCTAACACATTACAGGAATTGAGTGGGAGTAACATGCAGAGGAGCATGGCTAATGCCATGATAAATTTTATGCAGTTTGCATATGAACAGTAAGACCTGCAGAACTGTATGTGCAAGGGAGCAGGAGCTTACAAATATCTTCCTCTTACATGTTAAGTGATGTTTGTTTTTACACATCCAGCCAGACAACCAAATTACATCAGGCTTCAGGCCACAAATTGTTTTGTGACCTGAAGCTGCTAATTTGCGATCAGCAGCTGTCCAGTTGTGTTGAGGCTTAACTCAGGTATCCAATGAAATGATAAGTTGCTACTATATGATGAGAAATTAGGAAATGCCATTAGTCTATGTATTTATACACTAGCCCAACATTCTTGGCTTTAGTTATGGCTCTGTAACAAAAACTTATGTTTCTAATTTGGAATGCAAAATATCATTTCAGGTCCTCATCAAAATCAAATCAAAATCAAATAAAAAATTATTTATGTGGCACTTTTCATACAAAAATAACTAACAGTCCTTAAAACAAAGCAATCAAGTGCAAACATATACATGCACGGAGACCAGAGTAATGATAAAAGCATAACACTGTGCATTAAAAGCAGCCTTCTAGCAAGTTCTTTTTATCTACACTATATTTATAAAGAAACACGTCAGTGTGCATTTAATATCGACAGATACATCGGCCGGCCGATATGTCGGGCCGATATGTAGTTTTTTTTTTTTACTAGTTGGCCTATAGTAGGTATTAACAGAACAGCGCAAAATCCCCTGTGGTGAAAATAACCACCTGTGGCTGGATTATGATTAGTTTCTCTGCTTTACATACTAAACATTGAAATTTGTTTTGATGAAAATTCATGTAATTTTAGGAACAGTCAGAGAGCAGCAAGGCTTCGTGATTTTATTTGACAGTTTCTGAAAGTGTACGTTTGAATTTCTTTTGTTAAATCCAAATAATGTATACAAAGCAAAGATTCAGTACAGAGTTATATTCATCTCTTTATTTTTATCCTGAGGATAAAGTCAAATGTGACCATTTCTGTGAGGTGCAGATGTGAGAACAGCAGCTGGTGGTTCTCATAACACATGACTGCAACGTTTTCACCTCATACTGTTATTCATGTTATTTAATAGGAGTTTCTCGGCACATAGACCAATTTCTGAGGAGACTGATGAGGAGGGGAAGTAGTTTACGCAGCTAGATCATTACCTATGGGTACAGGCTCATGGGAGAAAATGCAGAGCATCTCTGTTTCCTCCATTATAACCAGCAGATCCTAAACTGGTAGGATTAAGATCTTTTATTTTAATTAAATGTTCTTTGTTTTTTTTTTAAATGAGACAAGTAACATTGTTATTTTTGTCATTTTATATGTAAATTGAGGGCACAAAAGCAGTATTGGCTCCAAATATCGGCTCAAGCAAATCTGCAGCCTGTATCTGCTGAAAAAAATTGCCCTAAAAAATCCATATCGGACGATCCCTAGTGTGCAATGTTTTTCCTTAATTTTTAATTATAAGAGACACAGAGCTCTTTTTTTTATGTCAGCTGTGGTGGGAGGGGTTTTGTCTTATTGTAGCTTCAGGCTAGAATAATGCTTTTGTTTGAGTGTGGGAAAGAAAAGAGGGATTGATGTAAGAAAAAGAAGAGCCTCCCTGAGCCAAAGAGAAAGACGAGAGAAGAGGTGAGACTACTGCCAGTTTTGAATTCTGCACCCCAGAACTTTTCATGTGCCACATTAGTGGGAATCTGTTTTTAAAGCTGTGAATTCTGTCATGCTGTGCATTTATTACCTTGCCCTGGCATCCCTTCCAAAAAACTTCGGTTTGGAAAGAAATGGAGAATTTTCCATGGTGATTTTAGGGGCCAGGCTTAACAAGCTCATCATTTCCACATCAAAACAGGGAGCTGGCAGATACTATCTGCCTAGCAGAAAGCTGAGAACAGCCACGCTTGAAAAAAAGAGTTCACATACATCCATAAAATTAGCATCAATCAGTGTTGGTGCCTAATGAAGTCAGCATATTTGAAAAGCTCAGCCAAAATGAACTCACAGTATCTGGTATATCTGGTAGTTATGATGTATACAAACACATTTAAAGGAAATACTTATACTAAAATAGAGCAGTTTAATAAGTCAGTGATTTTTTTTTCTTGGCATGTATGATGATGTCAGGAAGGAAACATGTACTGTGATCTTCAATGTAAAGCACCTACAGACGTGGAGAAAATTGTTGATACCCTTCAGTTAATGAAAGAAAAAGTCACAATGGCCACAGAAATAACTTGAATCTGACAAAAGTAATAATGAATAAAAATTCTATGAAATTTAACCAATGAAAGTCAGACATTACTTTTTAACCATGTTTCAACAGAATTATTTAAAAAAATAAACTCATGAAACAGACCTGGACAAAAATGATGGTACCCTTAGAAAAGACTGAAAATAATGTGACCAAAGGGACGTGTTAATCCAAGGTGTGTCCACTAATTAGCATCACAGGTGTCTACAATCTTGTAATCAGTCAGTGGGCCTGTATTTAGGGCTACAGGTAGTCACTGTGCTGTTTGGTGACATGGTGTGTACCACACTCAACATGGACCAGAGGAAACAAAGGAAAGAGTTGTCTCAGGAGATTAGAAAGAAAATTATAGACAAGCATGTTAAAGGTAAAGGCTATAAAACCATCTCCAAGCAGCTTGATGTTCCTGTGACTACAGTTGCAGATATTATTCAGAAATTTAAAATCCAAGCGACTGTAGCCAACCTCCCTGGACGTGGCCGCAGGAGGAAAATTGATGACAAATCAAAAAGACAGCTAATACGAATGGTAACAAAAGAGCCCAGAAAAACTTCTAAAGAGATTAAAGGTGAACTTCAAGCTCAAGGAACATCAGTGTCAGATTGCACCATCCGTCGCTGTTTGAGTCAAAGTGGACTTAATGGGAGACGACCAAGGAGGACTCCATTGTTGAAAACAAATTTTAAAAAAAGTCACATTGGAATTTGCCAAACTACATGTTGACAAGCCACAAAGCTTGTCCTATGGACAGATGAGACAAAAATGGAACTTTTTGCCAAGGCACATCAGCTTTTGTTTACAGATGGAAAAATGAAGCATATCAAGAAAAGAACACTGTCCCTACTGTGAAACATGGAGGAGGCTCTGTTATGTTCTGGGGTGCCTTGAATCTGTGCAGGTACAATGAAATCTCAAGACTATCAAGGGATTCTAGAGAGAAATGTGCTGGCCAGTGTCAGAAAGCTTGGTCTCAGTTGCAGGTCATGGGTCTTGCAACAGGACAATGACCCAAAACACAGCTAAAAACACCCAAGAATGGCTAAGAGGAAAATATTGGACTATTCTAAAGTGGCCTTCTATGAGCCCTGACCTAAATCCTATTGAGCATCTTTGGAAGGAGCTGAAAGATGCTGCCTGGAAAAGGCTCCCTTCAAACCTGAGACAACTGGAGCAGTTTGCTTATGAGGAGTGGCCAAAATACCTGCTGAGAGGTGCAGAAGTCTCATTGACAGTTACAGGAATCGTTTTGATTGCAGTGATTGCCTCAAAAGGTTGTACAACAAAATATTAAGTTAAGGGTACCATCATTTTTGTCCAGGCCTGTTTGATGAGTTTATTTTTTTAAAATAATTCTGTTGAAGCATGGTTGAAAAGCAATGTCTGACTTTCCTTGGTTAAATTTCATAGAATTTTTATTTACTATTACTTTAGTCAGATTCAAGTTATTTTTGTGACTTTTTCTTTCATTAACTGAAGGGTATCAACACTTTTGTCCATGTCTGTATGTATAAGAAAATGGGTAAGAGTCAAAACAAGAAAGAGGAACCATAAGTAAACCATCCTCATCCATCATGTCACTTAAAAGAACAAAAAAACAAACATACCATTTCTAATGTGATTATATTATCATTGAATTTTTCAATTGTCCCCAGAGCTCTGTCAACGGAAATTTTATAGTAACTTTGGGAATAACATCCATCGCAGAATAATATTCCCAACAGAAAATCATTCCCTTTAGGCATTACCAAAACATCATCATACCCTCAGCTGGTGCAACCAGTAAGGTTACGCTGGAATTAGCCAGTAAACAATCAGTTTTGTTTTCTTTTGCTTGTTGGATTATTAATCGTGATCGTTCCTATGCTTTTCTTACTGGTATGTTTCTAGACTTTTGATGCGTTAACAATTATATGAGAGACAATTGAGTTTTAAAGAGACCGTCTTATGTTTTCATTTTAGAGTTAAATTCAGAATAAATGTCTCTGTCCCAGTGATGTGCGATCGTGCGTGAGGACCTGACAAGCCTCTTGTAACATAAAATATTATTTGTCCACTGATCTGTATTATAAATGTGTTTTCTGTATGATTCCAATTATATTTACACGTGAGCTGGTTTGCTTGTTTTATTTATTTTATGCTCTGCTATGTCCTCAGATGGAGGATTAACTTAAATGAAAACATTGAAAACATACATACAGGTGTAATAAGATAGATCAAAAAGACTTTATTCTTTGGTCATCATCTCTACTGAGGCTGAGAGACTCGTAAAACTACAAGAAAATGAGAAGGACTTTTACAACTAAGGAGGATAGGCACATGGACTATATATACAAATAAAAGGTAAGACCACAAATGGATATCAGTTAAAAAATCTATGAGACTAAATTAAAAAATAAAAGAAAAATCAAGGATATCAAAAGAAAATTTTGATCTTAAGAATTTTCCTTTTTCTTGTTATCCTCTTGATGAACAACATGAATTACAATTGATTAAATGCCACAATTTAAACTTTTACAAAACAAGACTTTAATTGAGGGTCAAAATTGAATTTGTGTTCTACACAACTACACCAATGCGTGTGAATTGTTTAGAACACATGAAGGGTGCATAGCAAATTTTCTCTATTCATTGTCTCTTGCTGCTATAAAATAAAGTTCCTTCTTGGCCAAGTATTCCTGTGTGTGTTTGTGTTGGTGTGTTGAATTTGAGTTATAAAACATTACCATTTGTCAGTTGAATAGACACTGACTAATACGTTGAATAGAGACACTGAATAATACATACATACATTTTATGTAGCTTGCAACTAAAATCCAATGCTCAACATGTCAAGTGTGAATACCAAGAGACATAGAATGAAATCCAGCTACAACTCGTAGATTTTAAGGGGGTGTACAAAGACTCATGATGGTCCATTTCTTCTGCAAGTAGAAAATGGATACAAACAGCAATTTTAAATGTTTATATTAAATGAAGTAGTGCATTCACGTAGCACAGAGTTAGTCATGTGGTGCTGTTGAAATGGCTCATTTTTTACTTCCCTTTATAAAGCAGTTTTATATGGACTGTACTTACGCTCAGTTTTTGTGATCCAGATCTGGAGATGAGCTAAAATGACTGCCCAAGCAAGTTAAAATAGTGGAAAGTTTGCTTTCAGGGCCATTGAACAGATGGTGAAAATGAAATAAGGGAATAAAAGAGGAATAGAAGACTGCTCCTGTGTGACAATTCCTCTGTTATTTCCTCAATATACAGACTTTAGTAGCATAAAACTGAAATTCAAAAAGGGGTGAACTGACACAGTTGTGTTTATGAACCACCATCATCTGTAGATGCCACTGATGGCTGTGTTTTTATTTCTGTGAGACAATGAAGGCTAGAATCATTTACTTGGCAGACATGTTGATGTGTGATTAGTGCTCACCTCACCGTACTAAATGAATCTAAAATGTGTCTGGCAAGCTTTTCAGATAATTGCAGGCACACTTATCTGTAACCAGTCAACATTCATATACTCTTTACACACTTTTTAAATTTCTTTTCCTCCACCGTTTTGTATAAATGAATCATTGATTACCAGAAAATAGCCCTAGTCCACCCTGCCTCCTGTTGCTGACCGCTTCCCTTTCACCAGTTGGGCTTATCAGTGGTGTCACTGTTCATTTTCAGCCACATCAAGTGTGTAATGAAGAGTTATGCTCCCTGATAATTTTCCCCTTGTGACTTGGAAAATGGAATGAGATCCTTACTTATTTATACACTGCTGACCACAAAGAAAAAAAAATAGAAAAAAAGAAAAAACTAATATTTCATTAGACCATCTTTAGCTTTGATTCAGCAACATTCACTGTGGCATTGTTTCCACAAGCCTCTGCATTTACAAGATCTTCTGCAAGATCTTGTATTGATGATGGGAGAGTCGGACCACTGCAAAAAGCTGTCTCCAGCACAAACCAAAGATTCTCAATGGGGTTCAGGTCTGGACTCTGTGGTGGCCAATCCATGTATGAAAATAATGTCTAATGCTCCCTGAACCAGTCTTTCACAATTTCAGTCCGATGAATCTGAGTATTGTTATGTTGGAATATGCCCGTGCCATCAAGGAAGAAAAAATCCATTGATAGAATAACTTGCTCATTATATTAAGATATCAGCTGATTTCTTCCTTTGGGCACATAATGTAGCTGAACCTAGATCTGACCAACTGCAGAAACCCCAGATCATAGACTGCCCCCATAGACTTGTACAGTAGGCACTAGGCATGATGGGTGCATCACTTCATCTGGTTCTCTTCTTACAGTGATGTGCCCATCACTCTGAAAAGAGTAAATCTGGACTCATCAGACCACGTGATCTTCTTCCATTGCTCCAAAGTCCAATCTTTGAAGTGAAGTCCTTTTCTCCAGCCAGCCTCACTGATTAGTGTTTTTCTTATGGCTACACACAGTCCCAATCCCTCGAGTTCCCTTCACATTGTGTGTGTGGAAATGCTCTTACTGTCAATATTAAACATGAGTTCTACTGGTTATCTTTTCTATTTGATCTATCTTCTCTATCTATTTGATTTCACCAAAAGTGATCACCAATCACCATCATTCAGATTGTTTTTCTGACCACATTTCTTCCTGGAAGACGATGGTTCCCCACCATCCTTCCAGTTTTTAAACAACGTGTTGGACAGTTCCTAAACCAGTTTAAGTCCTTTCTGCATCTCCTTAGATGTTTTCTTTGCTTGATACGTGCCAATGGTTTGTTTAAGAGATGAGAAGATTGCATCAGTTGGGGTTAAATAACTTGCCTACTTCTGGCCATGCAGTGTATAAAACTGATAATTTCTTGAGTTGTTATAGATTTTTAGATGCCTGATCTTTCTTTTTTAATTCATACATCAGCTCTCTGTTATTGGTGTTAATATTTTAGTATCCTCTTGACTTTGTCTCACTGTAAGGCTTGCAACAACCAAACCTCTGATTCATTTATCTTTTGAAGACATTGAATAATGACACCAATATTTAGGAGGAGGGAAAGTGGATGCGCCCTTTTAAGGTATTATGGTCGAGACCTGGACATAGAGGTAATATTTATCAGTGTATGAAGCTCATTTTTCTTCTGTACTTGCTGTATTGATTGTCGATGCTTCATTAAACCAGGCAATTTAGGGACAGAGAAGTTGCATCCTTCCTATGCCAGTGTATACTTGTTTCTAAACCTTCACTATCTTTTTAACATTTCCTTTTCCCCCCTCCTTATTTTCTCTCTGGTTGAGTGCACTGGTACTTCAATAAAACATGTGATGCCTAGCACTGCAGTAGTCTCCCTCACTTATGTCAAATCCTCATGTGTACCATATCAATATTTTATCACTTCCAAAGTTTAGGCTGAAATCTCATAATGAAAGTGCAGAGCTGTAAGCATCACAATAAACCGGCACATATCAACATCTGTATAATTGAGATTTACTTCTTGCCAAGCTTTCATCCAAAAATTTTAAAGACTCCTCCAATCCATTCATCTTCATACTTGCCCTTTATGTGTGTTTACTGCTTGTGCAACTGGAAAGTATAAGGTCAACTCTAAGAGATAAATTTCTGACCACCTCGGCATCTCTCTGTGAATGTGACTCTGAACTGGGCCATGGGGGAAAAAGACAGGATGCTTAAGAGAGCCAATTAAGCCTGATTTCTTAGTGTGTCAAAGCTTCTGTGCAGCACTCACGGGAAGGTGGAAGTGGTGTCCCTCACTTTCTG
This sequence comes from Melanotaenia boesemani, assembly GCF_017639745.1. Taxonomy (NCBI): domain Eukaryota; kingdom Metazoa; phylum Chordata; class Actinopteri; order Atheriniformes; family Melanotaeniidae; genus Melanotaenia; species Melanotaenia boesemani. The sequence continues at coordinate 14,917,322 of NC_055698.1, read as the reverse complement.
TCAGCTAGCCCAAGTCTAGATTAATGTTCTTCTACAAGCTGGCTGGAAAGACACCTGATATAATTGCAACTGTGTAATGGAAAGAGACGTGAATGGTTTGTTTAATACCTATGCAGCATGTGGTTAAATTTTTTTTAGATGCATTAGATTATGACTTATGGACAAACTCTTGGCTAAGTTAAAAAAGGCAAAATGACATTTGTAGCAAAGCTAATGCAAAGGTGCACAAATAAAAACTAAATGGCTGCTTTTTCTTAAAAATCTGCTACCATCTGTTTTTCACAGCCAGTAGCAAAAAAAAAAAAAAAAAAGAAAAAAAATGCCAGTAAAAGATTAATCAGGCATTTTTTTGTTGTGAATGCTGCCTGCACATGTAGAATGCACCAGCATTGAGTAGCAGAGTTCGCACACGTACAGATTCACAGCTCTGAATGCATGCAATTTGACAGGCAACACAGTCTTTAGCTAATTAGTAACATTTGTTGAATACAGCCTGTTAACGTGTTGCAACTGTTTGTGTCACATATTGAATAAACATACAAGTTCAGAGACCCTAATAGGAACAAAAGCTTAGACAGGAACTCTTGCCATTTTGGTTTTTTCCAACTAAGTAGAAACCAAACAAAAATAACAATGGCCCCAGTTTCTTTCTTTTCACCACTGACACATCTCTTCAACACCAAGGCAAGTTAAACTGGAATACAAGATTGATACATACTGAATTCATCCATGCATTCAAGTACTATAATTCTCCCAGCAGTTTTCTGAGGGAGGGCGAGTAAATAGAAAAACCAGTGTCGTTATGTGCTGCACTAATGAATATGGGAGACCTGCCAGTCACCAGCAATAATAAACTAGGCACATTAAGAGTTTGAACTTGTTTTTGATTTTTCGCACAGGGATTTTATACCACACGCTCATCTTGAAGGCCAAGATTTTTTTTTCCTGCTGCCCCCAAATCCTAGTTTTCTTCCTGTTTCTCTTTGCTCTCTTTTGGGGTTTTCCTGCTTTGATATCACTTATTTAGGCCATAGCTTCTATAGCACTTTAAATAGCTATTTGGGTGTATACAACTTCGATTTCTAGACAAAAATAAAGCTTTGAAGAAGGCATTAAATGGTAATTTTATTAGTATCTAACATTAATTAAGGTCACGCTATGATGCAAGAAAAATTGACTTCACTGTCAGAAACTAAAATCCATAATTAAAAAGGAGTTTAAACTCAACCAATAACTTTTAACAACCTCCAAGATTAGCTGAAGAAAGATTAAAAATAACAGACTCCAGAGAGAGAGAGAAAAAAAAAAAAAAAACTTTATAAATTTATGTCTAGACACATTTACAGTACTCCTAGCATAAAAATGAAAATATTATCTGGTATTTTCCCCTAACCCAAACCTTTGGACAAAAATTTGTTAAAATATCTTCTCTATTACAAACAACAAAATTTACAACTTATACGACACAAAATCATTTATAGGACACATATCACCACACATATCAGAAGATGTTTAAAATGGGATTGGTAGACACGGACACTTCCCATAGTGTACCTCAGGATAAGACTCCACATGGACCTGCTCAGCTGTTCACTCTTCCTGGATGACAGTAACTGAGAAACTCTTCATCACTCTGAGCTGCTCAATCCCCCCACCTCCTTGCTCGGAAACCTCATAGAAGTTGATGAACTCCCAAGTAAATATAGAAATCCACTCCTTATCACTCTAACTATTGCCAAGGAAATAATTCTTCAATAACTTTTCAATTGCACAGTTTAAAGCATAGAGGCAGAATTCTGCAAGAACTTAATACAGCCATGTAGTCAAAGATGGGTTAGGGTTAGGAGGTTAGGAGGAGATGGGGGAGGCATATTCTGTGACATACATTCATGTATTACCTAATACATGCAACATTTTAAGAGTGCTTTAATTTTTTTTGTAAAGTCTGTACACTTGCATAATACAGACTTCTTTACAGAATGATTACGTGACAGTACTAAATATAATTAGATTATTTCCTATACTTCTTGTTGGAAATATTAATTGTCTGAAAATTATGCTTTTTGTGTTTGGATGATGTAATATCATAAGAATTATAAATCTTCAAGGGCAAGAAATTCAGAATTTCTGCAAGAAGATGAGAAGTATAATTTAATAAAAGCTTTTAACTTCTTAGTTTCATCCTCCATGAGAGCATTTCTCTCCATATTGTTGGACAATATGTGATCAAGTTTAAAACTGTGTGAGTCAGTGTCTCTCTTCTGCAATGTTTAGTTGGCAGTAATCTTTTACAAAAATCCAAAAGATAATCACTGCCTCGCGCACCTTTATTTCCAATGTAGAGACAGTTTAGATTCTCAAAGCTGAGAAGCTTATTGACCCAAAGAATTTGTGTCGGAAATGTGCTGCAATAAGGCCGATATTAGGGGGATCCTTCGAAACTCTATCAAAAACAAGGGCTTGCTGAGCAATTGGACATCAAAGAGGACCCAGCTCCATTACAGGCCATTAAAACCATAACGGCTGCTTGGAAAGATTGAAGCGTAGAGGATCGATAAAGGGCAGTTTAACTGTCTGACACAGCTCACTAATATCTGAAGCATCATCTCCCATTCAGAGGCAGACAGAGGAGACAAACTTAGTGGATGAGAGAGGAAATGGAAAGAGAGAAAGACTCTTGAGATTATTACAGAGTGCTTTGTATCCTCCAATGCTCCCCTTTGTCTTTTGTCTCATTCCTCCCTCATGTACATTACTTGAGTAGAATGGTGATCTAACCCCAGTTACAAATAGATTTGCATTTTGGATCATTCAAACCCCATACGCACAAGACACAATGAAACTAAATGGAAATATGAGTAATGCCTCCTAAAATTACCTCAGAAATACATGTTTTTAATTAATTATTTATTTATTCTTTGCATTTTGGGTAAAAAAATGTACAATTAAATTGCATTTTTTTTAGATCATCATGTAGAGGAGTACTAATATTTGTATGATAGCTAAATCTATCTGAAATACACCAACTAAACATTCCTACAGTGCATCCAGCTGCATCCATCTCAAAACTGATGAAAATATTTCATGTGACAAACACCAGCTGTAAGGTAAAAGGCCTCAAGATTGTCTACCTTCTTACATGATTAAATTCTTTTTCCTCTTTGTCACTCTCTTCTGGCTCTTTTTCCTCCCACACAATCCTCTTTAACTTTATCAGGGCATCAGAATACAGAAGCATTAAGCCTCCTTGGGATTGATACTGAGCTCAATGATATTTTCATTCCCTACTGGTGCAGACATTAAGTACCTCTTTTTTTCCCAACCTTTGGCAACAAATGGAATTATAAGTCATGATAAATTATTGTCTCAGTAAACATTAATTTACTCCCCAAAGACATAATCTCAATAGAAATGGATGTAAACATTTGAAGAATTGTAATCATGTGGTATAAACTTCAGGATCTGGATCATGTTTGTGTGATAGTTGGTTGATCCAGATTAGGGGTTACTTCCTTTAGAGTTGTTAGTTTCAGTCATATTCTGAGAATACAGAAAAAACAAATCTTACAACAGTCATTTCCTAACCAGCATAAGGTGAAGGTGTCATGTTAGAGATTTGGCTTCTGTGCTGATTTGCTTCTGCCTGAAATTGTGATATGTAAGTTTCATTTTGTCATTTGTGATAGACTTGGTTTCAAAGATGTATTCCTCTTTTTAGAGATAGTAGGCCAACATTTTCTCATCTTAAATTACAAAGTCCACTGCCAGTGAGTGTCTTCTGTGCAGCTGTGCCACTCAGGCTTAAACTCAGGCAGACAAACAATTGTTCAGATGGATAAATGAACAAGCCTATACAAGCACAAATGCAGAAGCAGATCTGTAAGTGTAGAATTTACATGCACTGTCTTAGGCTTGCACGCTCCAACATCTTTTTTCTTTTTAAACCCTGTCAGATCTCTGTGTTCTTCCTAACCCTCTTCCCTCTTTGCTGTCTTGATCACTTCTGTAACAAAAGAGGTTTTCTTTTTTCAAAGGGCCTTAGAAACCCTCGGGCACACAAAGTAGGAACTGCTATAATAGGCAAAGGCGGGGTTAAGAGTTTGGCATACGGAAATCCTTTATCCCGTTTATGCTGGCAGACATGGACTTGCTATTTTTTAGGGCCCAAGCAAACATGGCAAGGAACTTCTCTCATGAATACTCATTATTTGTAGCTCATTGCTGTTTATAGTGTCACATTTGTCAAAATATTTATTTTTGTTTTGAAGCTGAAGCATCACATTTACATGTAAATTGGAAACATGATGTGCAAACTGAAAATGACAACAGTGCCTTCGTGTAATAGTACAACAGACGTTTTTAAATGGCATTCTTTATGTTTTTAACAGCACTGTTAGGTTTCTGTACAGCAGGTCATTTCTTTATGCTTCTGTCCTTTTAAATGGGCTAAAACAACATGCAGTATATGTTTAATCCTGCACTAACAAGACATCGCATTTCATCTTTCAGAATATTTGCACACACATCAGCTGCTTAATGTACATCCTCAGCTTGTGTAATATCATGTTAATAAGTGTTATAAGTTGTCTCAGACTTACTAAAAATGCTCAACAACACAGGCATGGCTGTACCACTCAGGCCACTACAAAATGTGTTGACTGGTAAAATTTTGTCTGCACAGCTGTAAGGAAGATTCTGACCTTGACAGACATAAAAACTATATGAATCTTTTGCTTGAGGTTACGTGAAGTGTATTTTATATATAAATGTCCTGAGATGAAGGCTGCACGGCACATCTGTTTAAAATTTTAATTCAAACCTTTTAGTGGTTAGCTAGCAGGAGGGCCTGAGAGACAAAGCAGAGAGAGCAGCACAGCCAGCTCATTAGTACAGAGTGGAATTTATCTGTCCTTGAAAATCACTTTCTCGGATACACACACACAAAAATAATGTCACACAGGAAAGATTGCCTGAAGCAGACACGTGAACACAAAGAGATACAGTGATAATTCTACATAATGAGTTCAGAAGACATACACGAAGTGGTGATGACCACTGAAAAGGGGTGGGGGGGCGGGGGGTTTCTTAAACATCAAGCACAGAATATACATGGTCTGATCTTCATAAAAATAGATATACACACCTACAGAGACACACTATCTAGGTAGATGCATTCTCAACTTGTACCATCCATCAGATTTATAAATAGTCTACCTCTATCTTCTGCTTCGGCTTCTGGATTTTTAGCTATTTCTGTCTGGTCTGTTTACATAACTTACCTTCAAACACACATTCACAACATACTAATACAGTTTTTATCGGATTGAGCTTGTTTTTGTTTTTATTTAGATTCGATTGAGCATTGTTGCCATTGCACAAAGCAAAAGTACAATTTCAATGAAATGTAGCTAATTAGCATCTAACTGCAAGTTCAACAAGTGAGTCAAGGACATGTTGTATCGCACAGAAGATGGCAATGTGAAAACCATAAGAAGTTTAGACCCTGTAAAGATTATAGGTGAAATTTTTGTTTGAATATGAAACAATGTATCAATTAAATAGACAAAAATTCTGTGTTTGCCAAGATCACAAATTCTACGAATACAGATATGATTTTTATTTATTTCAGGTCAAATGCCAGCAATTAATCTGAGACAATATCACATGTTGGTTTAACACAATCATTTCCATTCACGTCAAATCACAAAAAGCTTATTCCTGATCTCTAACATAAAAAAAATACCAACAGATTATCAATGTTTATTTATACAAAAATAGACTGTACTACATGTTGAACTTTAAAATGTCAATTGATTGTAAAAGAAAATTGGAAGAGTACATTTTTATTTGTATATGAGTTAGATCAATATGCCATTTAACACTTTCCTACATACCAGGTATTTTATACATTGCCTAGAAAAATATACCAGAAACATTTCATACCATCCCTGAAAACAAGATGCATTCCATATATTGCTGAGGCATTCTCCTCTTTTCACACTTTGGTAACAAATACATTAAAGCAGGATATAGTGTAAGTCCAATTATAACACAATGCCACACAAAATGTTTGTAGAACTTTCTCAGTTATTTGCCATTTCTTATTCTGGAGGAGAATATTTGCCTCCTAAGGATGAGGATTGGTCATCTAGCAACTGTGAGAATGATGCTTTTGTTAGAAATCACAATGTGTCCGTCCACAATAATAACATACCCAAAGCAGTACATGTGGGAGATGACAACTCCGAGGCTTTATCTAGCTGAGGTCGGGGGGGGCCAGAATTCAAATGTTCAGGAGAGTTTGTGAACGTGGTAAGGCAGCACTATAAATATCGATGATGATGGCTGAGTGTATTTGGAAAAAAATGCCACACAGGTGGATCTGACAGTTTGATGAGACAACTAAGAGTTGATAAATACAAAACCTACAGATTCCCAGAGGGGCAGTTGCTGAGTCGGCTGGTTGTGAGGAGAGGAACAAGTCCATATAAGCATTTTTCAGACACCATTTGGCAGCAGTAATGCATCGCTATAAAGTTTTTTCCAACTGCCCAACACACCCTAAACACTCGCATATAGTCTTTCTTTGAAAAAATTGCACAATTTCTACAGTTGTGCTTGTCTTTGTTCTTTTTCTACTTTTTGTTACCTTCCTGATCCTCTTCTTCTCTGGTTTGTTTCTTTTGCTGGTCACATGTAAGCTATTCTGCTCAGCACTGCCTCTGCGATTTCTGGTGGTATTGCTCTGCCCTCTGCGTCAAGTAATGGATAGCTGGGCTCCCTGAAGACCAAATTACAAATGTAACCGATGCAGGAGACCGAAGAAACTGTCCTTCTGTCTGCGTATCTGTCTTGGGGCCTTTAATGGTGCAGTTCTCTCTGCCCAAGCAGCATTTACAGTAAATGGTCCCTCTGATTAGTAATTGAGTGCTAGCGATCAGGTGGGCAGTTTTTACCACCAACTGATTTGCTTCATGGTTTGATAGAGAGGCTAATGCGCTACTACAATGACATGTAGGGCTCTCATTGGGAGTGGGGGAAATCTCCACCAGTATCCAGGGACACAGATGAGTTTTCATAAGGGCCTGCTGGAAAACAAGGTGCTGTTATGACTGTTTGAAAAATGTGTAGCAACAGTTCTGTTAATGTTCTGATAAATGGATGTGAAGTGTTTAGTGATTGTTGTCAATAAGTGATTGTGGCCAGTTCTTTTTGCAATACAAAGTTTACTTTGTGTAAAATGTCTTCACTTTATGACAGAGATAATAAGAAAAATATTCTACTGCATTTAACTTTTCTGTGGAGTGAATATTTACTAAAAAGATTAAATTACAGCTCAAGAAAATATGATGACAAAATGGCCTAGCTGGGAAATTCATCTCTACTGAAATAAAAAAAAATGTGTGCATAGAGAATAGGACAAAAGCTGAGAAAAGGCTGAGTTTTGGTTGTTATGAAACATTGAACGCAGCATAAACACATGATTCCTTGTTTAATGGTGACAGATTGGCTTTTAAACCACTTTCATTATGTTGCACTCCTTTCTTTTGCTCTGTATGTTGTCAAACTTCAACCATGTTAGCACAACAACATGCTAATAATGTTATTTTTTTGACTTATTTTGTCTCACTTTGGTCTCAAACAACTTTTTAGCTTCACATCCATTTTATGTGGATTAGTATAATATTTTGCATTCTTAAGATAAAATTTTAAGTGAGCAGGAGACCAATACACCACCGCAGAGTTTAAAATACAGTAGGTACTGAGGTTCTTAATCTCAAGGACTACTGTAAAAGGTTGGAAAAGAATAAGTGAGATGTGGAATTTCCTTGGCCATGTCACCTGATATTTACCGCTCAATAGGTTAACGCCATGGGGGTCACTGCTGCCTGTGGCGGGACGCTGTGCATTTTTAAAGAGACAGCACAGACTTAGCAGCAGGATGCCAGATGCCTCCCTCAGCATTAGGAAAAGCACATAAACACAGCACTACTGACCTTTAGCATCGATAAACACCATTAAATATGAAAAAGGATATAATTGAAAGTAACCACTGGCACTTTATTTTTCCACACCCACCCACACATACACATTACGACTGAAGAAAATCTTGAGTCATCCACACATCATCTGCCTTACTACCAATAATAATCTTGACATTTTCAGTGGTGTCATTAGGACACCGTGCAAGCACAAGTCAAACCTTTGATGGTGCATGAAAATGCAAGGACTCTATTTCAAACAATCAAACCAGTAGGGACTTTACCCCTTGCCTCCTCTTATCTATTCTACAGTGACTTATTGAATGAAAAACTGCAAGACAACCTGACAGAATTCATAGAGGTCACAGAAATGCTAACAATGGGTCACTGGTGACTAAAATGTTTGTTTTAGCTATTGATTTTTTTTCTGTCTGTCTGTCTGTTTGAACCTTCTAACCTGCTTTCATGAATGTAACAGAATAGCAAAGTAGCAGAATAAGCATAGGAACGCTGTAGATATTTAATTTGGACTATTTGAAACCTTTTATTTCTGGATCTACTGGCTAAAAATACAGAATTAAAAAGAAAAAAAACAAACAGAACCAAAGAAGTTAAGCAACTTGAATGAAACACAAAAACCAGGTGTATTTGGCATCCACTGCAAGTTCTGATTAACAAAACTTGGAAGGCAAGGACTGGCCTTTAAATACAGGCATGAGGCGAATCAGGTGTAGCAATTAGACAATTACACAGGTGAAGACAATCAAGTAATCTCATGGGAAGAGGTAATGAAAGACAAGACACACAAATCCCTTATCCCATATCCCGTTTTGCACAATCTGATTTCCTTACCCACACCTCCTCTCATCGTAGTCTCTCCCACCAGCGATATAAGTGGAGGAGATGAGAAAAGACTGAGTTGACAAGCATTCAACAAAAAGAGTTTTCCCGCTTCAGTCATTGTCATAAACTGACATCAGTTAAACAAGATGTGTAACACAGCTGTATGATCAACCACTGCTTTGTTGCAATCTACTGGTATTTTGAGTTATTTTTGTCAGATGAGCAATAAATCTGTTTGTGTCAGAATATATATTTACTTTTTGATTTATTTTACATTGTAGTGTTAACATGTCTGGTCCACTCCAAATATCATAGATAGCAAAGGACACATTAGGTTTTATAAGGAAGTGGAAAGCGGCCGTTATCGGCTATTATTCTTTTTTTTAATGATTATCTCAAGATAACGAGGACCGTTTTCTCACGACAATGGAAAATTTATCTTGGTATCACAAGAAAACAAACTTTGTTTTCTCGAAATAACAGGATGATTAAGGTGGGCTCAAAAGGAAGTGTGAGACACTCAATTTTGATGATCAATGTTGTTCAATAATCTCACCATGTAAATAGAAATAAATGAAATAGATTAGCTTCTGTATAGTCTACAGAATAACATATTCTACAACTGAGACAATACAGACTCACAATATGAAATGCAATATTCCATGTATTTAGAAAACAGTATTATTCTGCATGTGTACCACTGCCCTGCAGAAACCGAATATTTAAGTTGTGTTCAAACTTTGGCGCCGTCATGCTCAGGGGTCTTTCATGTTTCTGCTTGTTGCACTGCCAGACCACCTCAGACCTTGACCATGTCTCTCTCACCTCCCAGGAGATGGAATTTTAAAAATTTACATTCCTCTTTGAGCTAGCCTTTTGGCCCCTGCAGGTCTCTGGAAATTGAAAAGTCAGAGAGAGTAAAGACGGGAGCTAAGGTAAGATAGAGGGAGGAAAGCTGTGAAACCAAGGGAGACTGTTCTGTGTTTCTGAACAGCCTTTGTATCATCCTTACAGCAAGTTCTTGGCCATCTATTTTTCTCTTTCTTTCTTTGCTCGGTGGAGTGAGCCTCTACAGCAGAAACTAGATTAGAAGATGCCATCACTGAAAAATTCTACCTGTGTTGAGGGAAGTTCATAGAAATGAATTTCTCAGACCTTTTCTTGTTCTCAAACTGCTCAATAGCATAATTCACATCTCAATCTGTTTCATGGCTACTGTTCAAAGAGTAATTGGAAATCCATGGCTGATTGACTCACATTCTTGGTAATTAATTTTCCTTTAGTTGCAGGGTTTCATAACGTAAAATCCACCCTCTATGGCGAACACACTGCTAGTTTGTAAAGGTACATGAACTTCACACACATGGATGTGTTCAAAGATTTGCTGTTCTTCCTATTGAGCTGACTCTGGTTAAGTAATTTATGTGTTAGTTATTAGGTCTGTAAAGACATAGATATTGCATTACAAATAAATGGCTATGATGGCTATGAAAGAAATTTTACCTGCAAAATGTTGGCATGTTTACATTACAAAGTGTATGATATACTTTTGACAGATAACCTCAAAGCAATACTGAACTCTTACACCCTCAAGTGTTTTAAATACAACCTGTGTATTTGCGCTTGGACTCCAGCTTTTCTACCATTTTTCTTCTCTTTCTGCCTTTCCTTGTAAATTAAGAAGAACAACAAACTTGAAATTCTGTAGATATATTTATTTAATCACAATATGAGGGCACCGTCTTTGGCTCAGTTCCAGTCATGCTGTTTAGTTTTCTTAGCTTGTCTGTTTTTAAGAAGCTAATAGCTAAGCTAAAGGTGCTCAAGGTGCCTTCTGCTTTGCTATTTCTCCATATGGCAACAGAACAGTTGATCAACAGGGATGCCTTTTAGAGGTTTGGCACACATCCACCTGTTTAGAAACAAGCTTCAACACTGCTGAAGGGCATTTGGATGAATTCATTGCTGTTAAAAAAAATAGACATGTAACCACAGCTCAATTGATGATTAACAGAACAGAAATATATTATAAGTATAAATTATCTTCGACCACAAGAGCAGAATATTCTTGCTATTAAGTGAAAGAGGGCACCCTGAAGTTTCAGTCTTATGCGACATTGATGAAGACAGCCTGTAGACCACCAAATCCACCTCTGCTTTCCACAAGAAAACATCAAAGGAAATTACATCTACACAGGAAGCCAGAAAGGAGTTGCAGCAATCACATCTAAGAGTTCCAGCAAAGAAAGGGGGGAAAAAAGAGAGGAAGAAACCTAATGGCATGTCTCACATTGAGGGACCTTGAAGCCTGTGTCTTAGAGATGAGCTGCTGATATACACCCAGCACGCTTAGTGTGGGAACAGGCATTTACATCCAAGTCACGTTTGCAAGAGAGCGTTGTATGGCAGTATAATCATGGTCAGACTAAGTCAAAAGAGATAGAGGAGGAGACAGAAAAGGTGTCTTGGCAGACTACTCTTTTGAAGGTCTTCTTCCAAACAATTCTTGTAGAATAAAAAGGCTTTTATTTCCGCTGATGAGCTCCAGGTTGTGGTTGACATTTAGTTTTGTCTATTCTGAATACATTTAGATAAAACTATTATAAATTGTGTGGGTGTTTTGCACTCATCTGCACATTACACCAGATCTGAGTCGAAAGTGTAAGGTGAGTAGCAGACATGCAGCCTGAGCTTAAAATCTTGACACAGAATGAATTGTAGTTAAAACACAGCAACATACAATAGGTAAGGTCCTTTCCACCAGCTTCACTGGGGGGCTAAGAGTTCCAAGAGAGAGAAATTTTATCCCACTCAAAATCCACTGTGGTGAAGCTGTAGTATTCCCAGTATTTTATTTCTGTCAACCCTTCTTTCAATCATCTCGTATTAATCTCCCCCATAGCTTATCACATCTGTTCAATTTTTTACAGCAAACTCAACATTTGTAACTGGTAAACAGACTTGTGCTTATATAGCGCTTTTCCAGTCAGCACCCTGATAGGCACATCAGGAGGCTATGTGGGGTTAAGTGTCTTGCCCAAGGACACTTTGAGTCAGGGGGGAAGCCTGGAATTGATCCACCAACCTTCGAGTTGGAAGACGATTGCTCTTCCTCCTGGGCTACAGCCACCGGAATATTTAATATATGTGGGATGTTTGTTTATCCATCCATCCATCCATCCATCCATCCATCCATCCATCCATCCATCCATCCATCCATCCATCCACCCATCCATCCATCCGTCCATCCATCCGTACGCCCGTCCCTCCGTCCATCCAATCATTCTCCTATGCTTTTCTGGGGTTGGGTTGCAGGATCAGCTGCCTAAGCAGGGAAGCCCAGACTTCATTTTCTTCCTGCTCATCTCGGCGAATCCAGAGGCATTCCCAAGCCAGGCGAGAGACATAGTCCCTGCAGCGTTTCCTGGGTCTTCCTGGAGCCCTCCCTCCAATGGGATGTGCTAGGAACCCCTCACACATTCTAATCAGATGCCCAAGCCACCTCATCTGGTTCCTCTCAATGCGTAGGAGCAGCAGCTCTACTCTGTGTCCCTCCTGGATAACTGATCTTCTCACCCCATCTCCAAGGGAGATCCCGGGCACCCTGCAGAGGAAACTCATTTCAGGCGCTTGCATTTGTGATCTTGTACATTCGGTCACTACTCACAGTTCGTGACCATAGGTGAGGGTAGGAACGCAGATCAACTGGTAAATCAAGAGCTTTGACTTTTGGCTCAGCTCCTTTACCAGAACAGAACGATGCAGAGTTCACATCACGCCACACCGATCCACCTGTCGATCTCCCGCTCCATCCTTTACTCATTTCTGAACAAAACCCTAAGATACTTGAACTCCTCCATTTGGGTCAGGAACTCATTCCATACCAGAAAATTGCTCCAGTGACAGTTGGAGATCCCAGCCTGATGAAGCAAAAAGCAGAGACCCAATCTTCAGTTAACCAAACTGAATCCCCTTGGCTGCACCTAAAACTTCTGTCCATAAAATCAGCAGCCTTGTAGGAGTCCAACCCTCACTGGGATTGAATCTGACTTACTGCTGGCAATGTGAGTCAAGCTCTGGCACCTGTAGTACTGGGACTGGACAGCTTGTACAAGGGGGTCCAGTACTTGGCGGGGGATTAGAATCTCACAGTTTATGGATTGTGGGGAGACATAAATAGAAATCAAATCTATGATAGAAATCTAATATTCTTCAGAAGTTATTCCCATATCTGTTGCAGAAATTCCCATATATGTTTGGCACTTGTAGGTTGCTTTGCTTTCATTCTTCTGTCCAGTTCATCCTATACCAGCTTAATGGGGTTTAAGTCTGCAGACTGTGCTGGCCATTCAATGTTTTCAAGCTTACCATCTTGTTCTTTTTCCTGTGGTAGTTATGGCACATTTTGGACTTGTATTTCAGGTCATTATCTTGCTGTAGGATGAACCCCTGACCAACTAGGAGCATACCAGAGAGTACTGCATGATGCTACAGAATGTTGTAGTAGCCGTTTTGGTTCAGGATGCCTCTCACTCTGTACAAGTCACCGACCCTGGATCCAGCAAAACAGCCCCAGACCATCACACTTCCTCCTCCATGTTTGACAGTTGATACCACACACTGGAACCATCTTTTTGTCTACTTGATGCCATACAAAGATCCTGCGTGATGAACTCAAGATTTCAAATGTTGATTCATCAGTCCATAATACCTTCTTCCAGTCTTCAGTAGTCCAATGGCTGTGTTTCCTGACCCAGGCAAGCCTCTTTATCTTATTCTGACCTCTAAGCAACGACTTTCTTGCTGCAACTCGTCCTGTCAAACCTGCAGCTCGAAGTCTTTTCCTCACAGTTGAAACTGAGACTTGTTTACTACGACCACTATTAAGCTATTGTCCTGTGAGCTGTCTATCATGCAAGCTGTTAACACTCAGAAACCTGTGATTCAGTTGTGGCTTTGGGTCTGCCAGACCTCTTCCTGTCAGTCTGCCCCAGTTTCTGACTACCTTTTGATGGTGAAGGAAACTGTACTCACTGACATTTTGGCTTTGTTTGCTATTTCTCTGTAGAAAAGACATTTATTTTTAAGTGGCATGATGATCTGTTTCTCCTCCATTGTTAATGGCCTTTTTCCACGCCATTTTTGTAGCAACACATTACTTTCTGCAGTACAATACTGTTCAGCTGATGCTCATGAGGGTACTGTACCACAGTATGTTCAAACACAGAGGAGGTTGTAAGTAATCCAGCAAAGTTGGAACACGTCTAGGAATTAGTAGCACCAGTTTTCAAGGCTTGATCACCCTCCATTGCTGCAGTGCAGTTTTAAATTGTTAACCCATTTTGTGTTCCCTGAAAAAGGCTTTTTTGTATAATTCTGAAATGTATGTTATTTTTCGGTTTTGGGTAACCTTACCCATTTTTCAGAACATTTCAGACAAGTACAATGAATAGGACCTGAACAACTGAAATTTCAATTAAATAATTGGAAAAATTTAGGTGTTTTGTCTGTTGACTGACAAGAGGAAACACCTTTGAAGAGAGACTCTTTAATAGTGCCTTTTAATTTATTTTGTCATCTATTTTGTTGCCCCTGCAGCCTTTGTATTGCAGAATCTTATTGATGTCACATTCACTGTAGAGTTTTCCTGGGCTGACAAAGGTGAATGGAAAACCTAACCATTTGTGTAGCAGAAGGGGGTGCTCTACACCCTTCAGTCACACTCTAGGTGGGCAAATACTCCCTCCACTCAGAGCTCTATCAGTCACACAAATCCTCACTGCTTTAGTTGAGTTGAATGAAAGAGATACTATAGTGCACAGAAATGGAGTTAAGCTAAGTACCTTTGTGGTTGAGAAAATGGTAGAAAATGTATAAGATGGAAAGAGGGTATATCAATCTTTTATCACCTTGCTTGTTTATGTTTTGATGTTTTTCACTTAATAGTTTGAAACAAATCATACGCCTCATGAAATTTTGAAAAAAGATGAAAACATTAATTGTATTTTAACATTAGTATTTTAACATTACCTGTCACATTGTTAACAAAATATGAGACATCTTTCAAAGTGTGGCTCAGAGAAGGTGCCTTTTCAGACAGCAAGAGTAGCCTAATATTCTCATCACTGTTTTGACATAACAGCAAAACAAATGTTCAATATTCACCTAAAACATCAACCATCAACAACAATGCAAAGCAAGATAAAGCAGCACGACTGGCACATAAGTTCTGATGCCAATTTTATCACTTTTGTCACTCCAGCAAAAAAAGTTCAGCCCACACCCACGTAAAAAGAGGAAAACTCAGCATTTTGACCCTGCAGTCATATATTCAGTCAGTGCATAAAGTTTTCTCTGAAAACACTGCCTCAAATTGTTTCCAAGACTGAACTGAAAAACTAAGAAAACCTTTTTTTCTTCTTCCAAACTGCCTCCGTCTCAGAGAGGATGCTTAGGGAGAGCAACAATGTTAAAAAAAAAAAAAGTGGGAAAACAAAACAACAAAGTAGTTTGCCTGAGAAAGAGGTGTTCTGATAAGCAAGGTGGCAACTGAGCTGTTGCCCACAGGAGTGGACAGTTCTTGAGCATACGAAAAGAAATGTTCTATTTATTTTTTTTCCTCTGAAGTCATCAGTAAGTGTGTCCCTCCTTGAGGGAAAATAAGACCTCTGCACTGCAGTATGTGAAGGTAAAAAAAGATACTCACACAGACATACTGAAAGTAAAATTTATGGAAGACAAATGACATGTGAAAGTAAACCTGAGCCTATATTATGCTGCCATCTTTTAATAGTTATTGCACGTGTTATGACTTGCAAGTGTCATATATATATATAAAGCACAAACTGTTATGTGAATGGGTGTGTAGGTGGTGCTTTGGGAGATTCGATGATCATCAAATTTCAATGAGCGATCCAGAATACTGCAGATCTGATCGATGGAGGAGGAGGATGTAATGTGTGGAAACCAACGCAAAATCTTTCTAGTGGTCTCTGGAGAGACATGTATGACGAATGAAACAGAGGCTGTGTTTGAAACACAGCATACTTGTGGATAGAACCTTTTTTAAGAAATTTACCTCAAAATGTGAGCAAAACAGGCCATTGTGAAAACTCAGTAATGAGCTGATGATCTGCTGGAAAACTGATTCTAGTTGGTTTGTTAATGCCCGCAGGCACCAGTGTGACAGCAGAGTCTACTCGGTTCTTGAGAGCTGTTCATTAACCATTGCCCCAAGATATTTTTTAGGCAGTGTGAAAAAAAAAAGAAAAAAAATCAGGCTTTTGGCTCAGTATTAGATTGGGCATGGGCAGAGTAGGATGTGGAGGAAGACTTAAAAAAAGCAAAGCAGAGGAGGTGAGAAATGCAGAAGATGCTGGCTGGGAGTTTCTGTGACAGGCTAAGATTTAACACAAAGTCAATACTACAGCAAAGTGCAATCACAGTGTGTTGGCCAAAGCAGATGGCTGCGATCAATGGGACACTACGCCCAGTTTCACTGGCCTACTGACCCTAGAAGATAAGTTTTATGTGCATAGAATCCATGGATGATCTTATCTCGTTCTGTCTCTGTTTTCTGGAATCTCTTTGGTTTTAATTTTGTTATCCCCAGCTAGTCTGTTTAATTTAGCTGTTTCCATCAACCAATAATTGTTGACTACAGCGTTCATATTTCATGTAAACATGGACATATGGTGACCAAACAGGTGACATGGATAAGCAGAAAATGCTTATTTAATTAGAAGAACAGAACTGGTGCAACTACTAGTTAAGGTGAGCACCATGTGTGACACATATTGAGACCTCTAGATAAACATTTTAGCTCATGCTGCATAATTTCTGACCTGCTGTTTGTAAATATTGTTTAAAAAATCACATGTGCAAGTACAGCAGAAGATTGAGGTGGCTTCTCAGCTGTTTGTTTTGTAAAAAAAACTGCTGTTACATCCTCACTGGCTCTGCAGTGATAGTATGTGTGTGGTGCATGAGCTTAATTCTCCAAACTGCCTGCAGTGGCTGCACCTGTGAAGGTGTGGCTAAGGCATGCCAAGAGTAGCCTGCAGGGAGATCACCTCTCTTGCTGCTATTTGTATTGGTTTTCTTGACCTATGTGTTCAGTCTTCTATGCCACAGCTCTGAGTTAAAGTCATAGGGCATGACTCCTCTCTAGCCATGGGTGTCGTTAAGCTTATTTCTGGGGGTCTGGAGCCACCCTAAATGTTTGCTGTGCACACACTGAGACATCTACTGAGGAGGTGAATCTGAAGAATTTAACAGGAAGTCCGATTTTTAAATATGTGGGGTTCTTTTACTTTCTTCAAGTAACTTAAACAGCTAAAATTATGTTAATCTGTCTATTTGTAAGGATATGGAGACCAGAGACAGAGAGGGTGAAGAAGATGCATGGAGAAGGATAGCAAACTGATCCAGAGATAGAAGCAGTAACTCTTCCACTAGTGGGTCTAATTTAGGTAACTTTTCATAAAAACGCAATGCAAAGTGTTTCACATGACAAAAACAAATTTAGAATATATATTTAGAATATATATACACAATACAATACAATACAAATAAGTACCGTAAAAATAATCATAAGTACATAAATAAGTACATAATTAAAAAAGCAAAAGACAGATATATAAAATAATAAATAAATAGATGAAAATTGACTAAATAAAACAAACAAAATACCAAAGAACCTCAAGGTCCGCAAGGGCTTATAATTTAAAAAGATATCAGATAAATAAGAAGGCCAAGGAGCATTAAGACATTTATTAATCACTAAAAGAACCATAAAATCAATACTGAAATGCACGGAAAGTCAGTGCAACAATTTTAAAACTGGTGTAATGTGTTCCCGCCCTCTGGTCTTCGTCAGCACACATCAGCTCAGAGACTGATACGACATATGATGGGAACATGCTAGGGGTGCAGCTGTATAAAGTACATAATGGACCTAAAAATCATGATTCCCAGGTCTGTATTTGTTTTGGTTCAGAATTTAGATGATATTAGATAAAATATGGTTTTAGCTTTGTCCTCATATTTCTTGCTCAAACCCCCTAAAAAGAAAATTAAACCATATTTGTCTATTTTCTAATTAGCTCATTTTATTATTCTTTGTTTATGAGTCAGATCTGTCCTGAAACCAGTTGTTGGGTTTAAAAAAACTCACCAACCATCCTCTGTATGCTGTAGCTTTTGACTTGTGGCTACTGTGACCTTCTGTGACCTGCTGCATGTTTCTGTCATTTAAAAAGCTTAAAAGATACAGCAGCAGTAAGGTTACACTGGCTAGAATGTGCACAGAGATGGAAAATGTATTGTTTTGAATGGGTCAAAATAAATCTCGAAGAGGAGAACCCACCCCACCCTCCCAGGTAAATTAATATTTATGCATTGAGTAATGATCAGAGGAGTTTACCAAACATGGCAGTAATAGATCCTTCAACAGGATAATAATGATCAAAAGCACACCTTCTGCCAGATGAAAGACTTTTTTGCCCATAATCAAAGTCTTAGAATAATGGCCCCTTCCATTTTACAACCATGGGTCACCCCAAGCTGTCTAGCAGTGCTTCTTTCTTACTATCAAGGTTACCATTTGAGATTACAACACTGTGCCCTAACCTCCAGCAGGTAAGCAAAGAATGTCATGGTTAATATGGCAAATAAAATCAATAAAAAAATTATGCCAGGTGCTTTAAGAGGAGACCAAGGTAAAAAGGCATGGTTAGTTTTTTTTAAATTTCTTAACTAAATTTTCCTTCTCTGACTATAAACAAAGAAAGAATCCATCTGATGGACAGAGAGTGGGAATGTTGGATAGAGAAAAGAAAAAAGTGGCTAAAACTACTGGAATAGGCTTTTGTTTTTTATGGGAAAAAGGTAGCAAGAGTGGGCTTTGTGGCTTGAGTAATATTAACTTCAAGAGAACTTTCTTAAAAATCTATGTCCAATTTTTGCCACCCATACTAACCCAAACTTCTTTCAGGCTTGAAACAAGTTAACAAAACTCCTTCAGAGTTACACTGGAGTTCATGTTGCCATACTTCTATACACCAAGGAAGTCTTGTTCTGACGCCTACTGGTACATATATTGTCACAGATATCAGAGCCAGGCGACAAACACATTTGAGAATAACACTGATAATAATACATTTTTTGAAAAGTAAACCAACTGAGTGAATATTTGCGACAAGAAATTCTTAAATTGTCTTGTGAAAATGTGCATTAAGACAATGCAAAGGGGACCATTGGAAATATGTAGCCAAACATGCTTTACAGAAATGCAACTTCATTTTGCGACGTACTTCTGGTCTGTCAGGGCACTTTAGCATCTATAACTCACCAGGCTACACTACCTCAAAGCGACCATGTGCAATATCCGTGTAACCATCTCAGGCCAAATCCAGTTCCGTGTGTATATATCTGTTTTTATTACAGTTTTTATTTCATTAGAGCTGTTTTATTGTTTTATAATCTGTATTGTACTCATATTGTTTAGTTTCTTTACCTCATGCACCTTTGCACCTTGTCTTGAATACACAGTTTGTTTGCAACTTGATTTAGTGGCACGCTTTAAAAATTCAAATGTGCCTGTTTTTAAATTGTACAAATGGCAATAAATTTATTCTATTCTATTCTATTCTATTCTATTCTATTCTATTCTATTCTATTTCTGCTTTCTAAGTCACTGTATATAGGTCTGACTGCCTTAAAGGTGGTGTTCACAGCAACTGCATGGCATGTGCTTAACATCCTGATTTTCATTTAGCATCTGTCTTACCAGTTTAGAGCACACACAGCAGCTGCGGCACACGTGTCTCAGGTGTGGATTAAAGGTTCAGCTGTGTGCAATCTAGATTTTCAGAGAGTGACCCATTTTTGAAATGTGAGATAAGCGACAGGGAAGTAATGTTCAACAGAAATATAAAACTTTTCTTATATCATCAAGAATACACCTTTCATGGTCGTTTTAGGCAGTTTTTTTTTTGTCAGAAATTAAGAAATATTTTATTTTATTTTATTTTTACCAAAGGTGAAATTTGTAGCTATAGTTAAAATATAAACTGAGTGTGAGTCCTTTCCTTTAATGAGGATGTGAATGTCCTGTGACTTGAGACATTAGCCATGGATTATTCACAATTGTTACTGGACGTTATCAAAGGTAGAGGTTGTGAGGAGATTGCGGCACTATGATACAGACGTTCATCGATATACACAATGCCACACAACTGGTATGAAGCTGGCATACGTCTAGTTTCCAGCTGTTGTTAGCTATTTCCAGACTAAATTTGATATTCCCACCACAGGGCACATCTGCACCATATCAACTTTCTAAAGTGATGACATGTTAAAAGATTCTTGTCTGACCAAAAGGGACAAAAAAGATCTCAATAAATGTGGGTTTAAAGACTTGTAACTGGGATATTGCATTTGGTTTGGTGATGATACGCATGAAAAATAAGCTTTTACACTCAGTTGTGGAACATCTGTTTGACTGAATTATTTATTAGTTTCATTTGCATTTACAGACCTACCTGCTTAAACAGAAATACAGAAATGATTAATTAGATGAACAGTGATTAGACACACATACACACATCCTTGATTTACTTATAAGGGACTCTCCATTGACAACACACCCTCAAGACACTTACATTTTTATGACCTCACCCTTTCCCCTAATTGTAACCCTAAACCCAAGTCTTGAACATCAAAAAGCTCGATCCACCCATGGTGGCCTCCAAAGTCACAAGAGCTAAAGCATGTGATAGATATGTTGTGATTGTTTAATGAAAGCAATGGTTTTCTTTTAATCTGAGTTTTTAAAAACTGATGATAAAGTAACATGCATCCTCTTCTTGTTTCATTCTTACCCTGCTTTGCACAAAAACACCATACTGGTGTCCTTTGAAAAGGTTGGGGGAAAAAAAACAAACTGAAGGAACATAAAAGTATCTGGGTGTTTCCCACATCATTCTTTGGCTTTGGCTGTGTTTATTTCATCACCTTCCTTCTCTTGCATTCAGCGTCTGAGCTTTCTTCTCATGCTTTATTTATTGTTGCCTTCATTAACAATTTAATTAAAAATCAAGGAGAAGCGATATCTGAATATTATCAGAGCAAGTGGGACAAATAGAGTCCTGTAAGAATGGACTGTAAATGCCTTCTTCTGCAAAATGAAAGGGAGAAAAAAAAAAATCGATGTCTGCCAACTTAAAAGATAGTAATTTGCAAATGCTGGCTGCCTCCAGTGAAATGTTTGCCCACTCACAACATAAATTGCCTGTGTGTGGGCTTTCCCTGCAATGCTCATACAGAGCCTATTAAAGATTGAATGTTACACAGTGCAATTTATTGGCCGTTCTGTCGAATGTTTTAATACTTCACTGAGTGTCAGTAATAACACATGTTTATCTTAAGGGGGAGAGGTGGCCACAGATTTTCTGCTTTTATGTGATTTCTTGCAGTTTGTCATGCTTAAAGATGAAATGTTAGGGACATGAATGTGTTTGGATAATCTCTGTGTTTGAGCATATGTGTAGATATTTGCGGTATACATTTTTGTACCAGTTTTTCTACATCAGAAGATACCAGAAAAGGATGTGAATGAAAAATAAGGGATGATATGATCTATTTAAGAAGCAAGCTTAAATGCCTTAAACATCTTATAATAAAAACAAAGACAGAAGCTTTGGGGATCAGATTTTGAAATTGAATGAGTAAAATAAGATTAAATCAAATAAAATACAAAGACAAGATAAATCTGTGAGACTGATATCAGACATACAGCAATCTCATGATGATTTGAATGGACTTTTTATGCTTGAAAAGGAAGTAGATAGAAGAACAATAATAAAAAATAAAAAAAAATACAATATTTAGTTTATTTCATGGTGATATCCACGACAAGTTCTTTCCACAGAAAAAACCCACCCTGCATAAGTGAATCTATGTTGGTGTGATTGTGTTTTTATCTTATTTAAGTTACGCTAATTTTGATTGCAGGTTTGCTTCATTCTAGTTGGTGCAAATAAACCCCACCCACTTTAACACATTAATTCAAGATTACAGTAAAACTAAATGCTTAAATCGACCAACATTTTAATGTTTTGTGACTTCGAATCTGACCACAGCTGCAAGTCTTAATGTTTACTACCACTGCAAACAGAGAAACCTTTATGCATGCAATGTGTTCTCCTAAGGTATCAGTTGATACAGCAATTGATGGAGAAAAAGGGAAGAGAGGGTGAAGAGAACAGAACAATAAATGGTGTACAGTTCAGCATTTGCCCATTAATCATTCATAGACAGCCAAGTGGCAGCAGCAGGAAGCACAGTGAGATTTCAGGTTATGGTATCAAATCTCAGATTATAAATAGAATAGGTTATGGGGTTGTGTGGCATAATACCATCCCTCAAATCCCCCTCCTTTCACCTCCCTCTGGGTATTCAAAGAGTTTTTTTGGTCTTGTGTTTGGCTCGTATGCAGCAACTTTGTGAAGCCTTACAATATAAGTACAAGTAAAAAATACAGATCTGTCAAAAGTGATGAAATAATTAAATATGAGTTGAAAAATTCATGTTCCTCCTGTGTCCTAAAGATATATAATATGCTGCTGGTCATTGGCTGCTTTGCATTCATGGAATTATGTCAAACAGATATTGCTACTCATTTTCTCATATAAACAAGCTCATCTTAAACAGTTGTTTAAATCAGCAGAACATCCCCTCCTCTCAATATCTGCCAGACGCACCACAGCAGGACTGATAAGAAAATGTTCCCCCCTATTCTGTTTGTGATAGTGATGCTTCACTGCCACTCACCTCTATCGTTCAAGGTCATTCTGTTGACAGATGAAAAATGGTAGAGTCTTCTAAGCTCATCCTGTGGCAGAGGTGACGCAAGGTGGATGTCCGATCTTTCCTGCTTCTCATTCCCAGAGACAGAATGGTGACAAGTGACACCTGCTATTGATTAATGCTTCATGAAACTGTCGCACCTAAAATGACATGGGTATACCACATTTTACAACAAATACTCCCATATGATTTATTTATTGATGTGGGACAGGATGGAACAGATTAACAACTTCCTGCATTCATGCTGCTGTCTCATTTGATTCTCTCATTTGACAGCTTTATTAAATAACTTAATATCTCTTAAAATCAGGAATGTTAAGGTATATTATGCAGACATGTTCTGTCATACATTTATTTTCATATAAGAATATTTGTTAACCCCTATAGGTTGGCGCCCCAAAGATTCAATGCAATATCTTGAGAGATTTAATATTTTTAGTAGAAAAAAGGTCAAACAGTCCTGAATCTTTTGTTTTCTCCTTTTCCTCAGCCCTTGGCTGATTTTATCTTGGTTAATTTTGCTCTTATACACTTATCTTTTACACAGGGTTTTGGAAAAGTTAACAAGGGACTTTGGAAGAGAAATAATTTTGAGCTTGAAAGAGATGCCTGTGCATGATGGTTGAAACACCCAAAAAAAGTAAATGAATGCCTGCACAGCAGTAAATGATTGGCAGAGCGTGTATAATTGAATGCCTTTTTTCAGGGCAATCAAAATAGCAAAGAAAAACTTGAATCTTTGCAGAACATGGGTTTCGTGCCATTGCATAACATCTAAACAAATCTTGTGCAGCCAGCTTAAATGCACATGAGGATACAGATAAACGGATGCCCACGTGATATCGATATGACGAGTAAAAGCCAAAGCTGCTGTACCAGATCGTTGACCTGAATGGTGTGGGTGGGTGGGTTTCCTGCAGGTACAGCAAGCATCAGTCAGGCAGTTTGGGTGGGTTGATGTGTACAGGCATGTTGGCATTAGCTGTAACATGACTGACATGGTAGAAAAGGGGTTGCAGTAAGCCATAAACTGTTAGAGAGGAGGTCACACCGTCACATCACCTGCCTGTCTAGAAGCTAGTTATTGGGAAGAAGATGTGTTTATGTGCAGTATGTTGTTGCCCTGTATGGAAGTGTGTCAGAGGCTAAAATGACAGGGTAGGCCACTTTTTTCTTATAAACCTACAAACAAATATAACATACTTCACAAGTGATCTTCTCTGAGTACCATCATCTTTTGAAACATTGTCAGCACTTTAGAAATTAGGAAGTGCTTGATGGCTCACAGATGATCCTTCCTATTTTATGTTTTTCTCTTGTTTTTATTCCTCCTGTGTGTGCTATATTTGCACAATTTTAAGCTCTTATTACCACTCAGTTCTCTTATAATTTATCTGCTACATTTATCTCTTGCTCCGACCTCAAACCTGGTGCTAATGAGTTCTGGATGTGGTCTGTGTGGGGTTTAAAGCTTCTCCCTTAGTGTTGCCTCTCCAGCTGTGTGTTCACATGGTGTGCCAAATGCCTCTCTTGAATATTAAATACACCCCAGGACCACCTCCGTGCTTCCTGATGAACAGCACTACTATTACCTGGCTCTTTCTCTGCATGGGGTCCTGAAGCTCTGACAGAATGGATAGACTTTGAATCTGTTGTGTTGTGGAACAGGAATGGGTATGCTTTTGAAGTTGTTTAGTTTAGCCTCTTATGACTATTAAATCCTTCCTTATAATTTTATAACTTGTTCAAATAGCTTCAGAGCATCTGTCAAGTATGATAACACTTGATAGAGGCACATATTATCACACTCTCAAGTGTGAAAATTTAGCAAACATCCAATCAAAAAACTCATGCAAGGACGACTGAGGAGTGTCCCAGTCATTGTGTGATGATTATACTGATGATGATATGGAAATTCATAGAAGTCACAATTAAATATGCTGCTAACTGAGGTAATTTCAAAACTAAGTCACTTACTGAATGTTTTCATCAGTTGTTGACTTCTTCGTTGGTGCAGTGTGTTAAAATTGCTCTCTGTAAACTTTTCCAGTGGACTGAACATCAGTGACTCAGAGTTTCAATAAACAATATGCTACTTAGCACATCAGCAAACAACTGGCTGCTGTGTGAACATATACGGTGTGTTGGTTTTCTTACCAGAGTATGCAAACTGTCTGTGTGCCTTATATTTCCTGTTCATAAAGCTGGGATAATTACACGTGCATGCCTGTGCAGTTTCTGTCAGATCAAGTAAAGTGCTACTCGACTGGTTTTCCTCCACTGAATAATGTACGTACATTCTTCAGTTTAAGACTTCAACAAAGAAAGGGATGCAGTCTCTGTAGAGGTCAGATTTTATGTAGGCTGAGAGATCTATGTGCTATTTTATGTACTCCAAGTTGGGTTTAAGATTCATTTTGGGTGAGTTTCTTTTGGAGCTTGATTCTTTTGCTACACAGCGACACCAAATTCCAATCATTTTTGAAGCTCAAAATAAATAATGTTTGTTCTCAGAGAACAGTATTTGTGCCTAAATGGTTGGGTAAAAAGTCCAAGGTTTTTTAAAAAAAATAGTTCCTAGGTGAAGGAGTAAAAACTTGGTCATGTAATATATATTTTATTATATATTTTTTTCATTCCCCTCTGTGTGAGGCATTCACACAGTTTTTGTGCAAGTTTGTGTGTTTTCATTTAAGATTAGCCGTTGATGCTATTGCCTTGTACAGACCTCTGTAATATGAGCTGAAATTTACCTACCATTTGTTTTATTTTATCTCACTTCTCTGTGAAAGCTGCTCGATTATTCAAAGGCCAACCACATAGTTGGTACCAACAGATCCTATTGCAAAGAAGCCCTGCTAGGACCAATCAATGCTATAAGATCTGTCAGTATGATAAGACACACTCGTGCATCTTTCTTATTCTCCCTGCTTGTGCAAGAAAGTCTTATAAGTCTCCAAATTATACAGTAAATCCAAGATAACCAATCTTATGCAAGATCAGGAAGGTATACCAAAGAGAAACAGAAAGATATTTAGAGTTGGTGTTGCTAGTAAGTGCTTTTACAGCTATGTTTTGTTATAATGTAGACCAACTTACAACAAATAGTTCATGCAAAAACCAGTAAACCACAAAAATACATAAAGATATCAAACAACAGTTGGAGTTTTTAAAGGGCTTGGGATTTTTCTTCAAGGGGCACAATGAGGTTGCCAGTGGTGATCATAATTAAGATGTTTAAACAACTATTTACTTTGTGGACACAAAATTTGGTATTAATGGCAGGAACAAATATAATTTTTACAGCTAATTGGTCAATTATGTACCTGCTTATTTACCAATAGTTTGCAAGGAAATTTCCTTGGAAACATGATGTTTTCATGTGACAGTTCTGTTGTTAAAAATTAGCTTTTTGCACAGTATATGGCATGAAGCAAGGGCTGTAAATGCAGAACACAAAACATAAGATCAAATGCTAAAATTGGCACAAAACAAGAAAAGAAGCTTTTATCATATACATTGAAAACTGAAATAGAAACTTCAAACAGCGCTAAGTACTCTAATAAATTAAGGAAGGTTGTTTTTGGTGTATTTAATCAACTAGGATCCTCAACAACAGACATGTTTTATTCTTAAAATGTGAGGCTGGCAATTCAACAGAAACATGTTCATATTTATCCCTGGACAAGCTTGTAAGCGTTTCAAATGATAAAACTATAACTATATAAATAACTAAACTATAACAAAATAGCTGGAGACCACCTCAGAATGCCTGAAATGTAAATCTTTTACTTAGTGTCACTAAATCAGATACAAAATAAACCTTTTTCGTTCAGCGACCTGGTGAATCAACAGTAAATATCTCATCTGTCTTTGCCTTTTATTTTATTTTCTGATTCTCTTGCTCTGTTTTTCATCTATGCATGAACAGAAAACTAGTTTGATTGCATCTTGAATAAGTTCAAATAGAGAAGCAACAAACCATTTGTATTTACCTCAAATAGATGGTGATAAGCAATTGTGTGTACAGCATGTCTGAATAAATCACCACTCTGATGGAATCGGTGCTCAGAAATATCAATGATCACCTCAAGTCTTTGGAAAAACGTTGTGGCTCAGAAGTGTCAGATAGGTTCTCCGTGGTATTACTGAGTGCCTCTGTGACCTTGTAGTGAGATGAAAGGGAGAAGCTGCCTGGAACTCATCACCACATTTTTAATTACTACTGGCAAGGCAGGTTGCTGCAGTCTGTGTGAGATCTGTGAGCAAGATTTGGCTAGAGTGGGGTGTTTTGGGTTTGTGTGTAAAAGAGCCAACGGACAATGGATTTAATAAAGTATAATATTATATGTTTAGAAGTCCAGATCATTACTCAGACAACTTTTATGGCGTAGTCTGAATTAAACTTGAGGAATTGCTTCATGATCAGATTTAACTTATAAAACTAAAGAAATATAATAAAGAAAATTTACTTACTGTCCATTCATGTTTTAATTGTTGGTATATGCAACTCATACAACAAGTTTTTAATCTTGTCAATGTGTCAATGAATTGTTTCTCATGTGTAACAATATATTTTATTTCCACAAACAACCATTTAAACCATGAGTTTATATTTTACATTAAATATTAGGAGAACCATTCTGACAACTAGTTGGATATTTTTAGTCCATATTCTATTCCACATATTGACAGAGGCAAGAGGAAACAACACAAGCAAGAAAGCAATGAGGTGCATTAGCATAATGAAAAACATTCCAGGTGAAGTTATAGGAGGTTTCACTATTCTTCTACAGCTGTAAGAAAGAAAAAAAAAAAAAAAGCATCAGCTCATCTCACGTGGACCTAAAATACCAAAAAGAGGGTTAATGAGGATATTCTTCTGGCCAAACAATCCCCCTCCATTCAGTTGTTAGAGGTCAGGTATAATCAGCTTGGTTCAAGAATCTCACTTGTGCTTACACGAAGCCATCCAGGCATCTTCCAGTGCGGATGTACCACACAGGAATTAACTAAATGGAGATTAAGGCTATGCTGGAAAGGTCCCTTGAAGCCCTTTAAGGCTAGCGGGTGATTTTGGATTTAACAGTGGTGGCGCGATAATTCCTTTCTTTCTGCGTAACTGATGGCTGTAATCCGTGTGTTGTTTTAAAAACCTGTTTCACTGACATTCATTCATTCATTTTCTGTAGGGCTTAGTCCAATTAAGAGTCTCGAGGAGGCTGGAGGCTATCCCAACGATTAACAGGCGAGAGGCAGGGTACGCCCTGGACAGGTCGCCAGTCCATCACGTGTATAAAAACCCCTAAGGGATCTGCACAGAGACTGGTGATTTTGTAAGGCTGAATTAGGGTTTCCCACCAAACTTGGTGAAGATTTGTCTAATTGGGATCTGCTGAAATTTTTTGGTTCCTTACAGCTGACATTAACAACGGTGTATAATAAATTAGTCTTGCAATTTGCAATTTTATCCATTAGTAAAGTTCTCACATCTGTTTCTAATTATTCTGCCTTTCAAATTCTCATTCAGTCAGTTTCTTATTTTTTTTTTTAACCACACTTGGACCACTTTCATTGGTAATAAGGTTGAAACAAGTCTACAATTATACCAGCTGTACTGGGATTAATAAAGAGTGACAATGTTCAGAAGAAGACGAAGGTTTAATAAGAAGATCACCTTCATACCTTAAGTGGGGAAGTGCTTGAACTCCACAAGGCGTGTGGTGCACTTTAAGCAAATCTTGTGGTGTACCGCTTAGTCTCAGTTAGAATTACAATATTCTTGTGTTGATCGCTATCATGAATCACAAGTTCCGCTTAATCTTTACAAAGTATGCAATTAACCCTGCACTGATTCATATCGCTCATTAAATGAACACAGATAGGACAGTGAAAATAGGACATGGTGCCTTATTATCCCAGCACTGCTGCCAGTATACAAATAAGTTTCAAATTCTGCTATGAAAGCAAGGCATTTTTACAAAAACTTCTTTATGTTTCTTGATAATGTCTTTATCAGTGTATAAAATAAAAAGACTGTAATCATATAATTCCGGAAATAGAAAAATATGATTCTACCAGTAAGCCATTCACTCAGACTACATGTAAAAAGTTAAATTAAATAATGCAGATAAATTGCACAGACATGTACATTTTAATCTTAATGCTATAAAGAGGAAATTGGTGTAAATGAGGGTAGTTGTGTCTGTGCCTGTTATATTGTTATATGTTTTGCACAGAGTGAAGAATTTTATATATTTTAGAGTGGTGAATGTGAAGCAGAACAATATTGCAGGCTTCCTAATATGCATTCAGTGAAGATTTATGCCTCAGGACTGCCTATGATTTTCCAAATACTTGCAGCAAGAAAAAAAAAAAGGCCAAGTTTTATACAGAAATTTTTATTGTGGAAATGGATTGATTTGATGTTCTCCAAATTTGCTTAGGCTGCAGCAGCTGAACTGAATAATATGTCTCTATAAAAACACAATTAGTGTTTGAGATTCAGCACATTTTATGCTTGGTTAGATGGGTGTGTATGTTTGTATCTTAGGAATCTGATTGAAAGTGTTTACATTTGAAGAGCAGAACTGTTTTTAACTTACCAACCAAGGAATGAAGCTGCTTTCTCTTGTTGTCAGAACATTCACAAACACACTAGAACAGGCATCAACAAGCCTATGCTGTACATACTCCCAGATTCTCACACACAGGCAGCATTAAAGCCCCTTGAAAGGTCACACATGCATAGATCATCTGTTCCTCTGAATATTTACAGATCTATTTACACTTTGAAAGTGATGCTTTGCTGTCATTTAAAGTAAAATGAAAGAGGTGATTTGTACAAACACTTAGACTATGAATGAATATCTATGCACGTTTGTCACAGCTGTATACCCAGGGTTTAACCCCTGAACTTGTGAAGTCTTAAACTGTAAATGCAGACCTGAATCCTGTTGAGCCACTGCATTTGGGTCCATTAACTTACTTCTTACCGAGACTTCTAAAAACACCAGCGCTGCAGGAGACAGAAAGAGTCATGGCTAACTGTATTTCTATATCTCCTCTCATTGCAGCTCTCATTTGCAGCAACAACCCCAGTTCTGGCCGACAAGAAAAAGTACCCCAATTTCTTCCGTACTGTTCCATCCGACAATGCTGTGAACCCAGCAGTGGTCAAGTTTCTCAACTACTATAACTGGACTCGTGTGGGGACCCTCACACAAGATGTTCAGCGGTTTTCTGAGGTCAGTTCTTTATGTTTATCCCACAGGTTATAATGTAATGTAAATATATTCACTCTTGTTTTGAGTGCATTCTCCCACAGTAACAACCAATTGGAAAAAACTGGACATATTTGCCATTTTTACACTTCATTCATTTTAAAGTGTCATAACCCTCAATAGTATGTAGAAGATCCAAGCACAGCCACAACAACCTGGCAAACTTATGCTGGTCACCTGCCTAGTCATAGGATGGTATCCCTATTCTCACCCAGGAGTTGTTGAAGGTCAATCATTGTGGTTGTATTTTTCAATATAGCAAGTACAACATGCCTGAGCTGATTCCAAACTGTCCACTGGGGTTAAGATCTGGCCTCATGGCAGGCCATGCTATCCTCTCCACTCCTCAGTTCTAGATGTACTCTGTGATGATCCTGTTTCTGTAAGGGAGAGTGTTGTTATTGAGTCCTTGGTATTTCTCCTGCTTCTCATGTTCTTCTTTTTCCTGGTGTTAACATTGTTGGGGATGGGTACATCTATCACAACGGCTTTCCTCTGCTGCTTTTCCATGATCACTATGTCCGGTTGGTTGGCCATTAAGATTTGGTTGGTCTGTATGAAGATCCCACAGGATCTTAGCTCTCTCACTGCATGTGGTTTCTCTGTGTGTTCAGAGCCAATGAGCAAGAACTTTTAAGAAAAAAAAATTGCATTTAACATGCAATAAACTAATTAATGGCCCTAATTAATTCATGCGCTAACTTGACACCATCCTTACACTCCAGTTCATAAGAGTGTTGGACAAAACATTGGGCACCACTGTTTCTTTTCTATTATAAATCTACAGGTGACATTATTTTTATCCATGACTGCTTCATGACCTTACAACAAATAACCATGAGAGTGAAGTGCCGCAGTTTGTTTCCCACTTCTTAACCTGTCTGTCTGGGTAATTGTAAAGGCTTGAGGAAAAAGAAACTGAATAAGCAACAAGCACAAAATGTGCAACGGCATGTATTTTCTCAAAACATAACACTCCAGTAAACTTCAAATCCATCAAAATGCCATGAAAAAAAAAAAAAAAAAAAAAAAAATATGGTTCACTCTAGAGATGCAGATATTTAGGGGACACTGCTCCACAAGGTACCTTCCTCGGCAGAAGAGAGAAAGAGATAAATCATCAGGTCAAATCTCAGTTAAACCTACTTCCACGTGTAGCTTCAGGATAAGAGACACGTTGGCAGTCATGTACACATTCTGGACAGAAAAGACAGATGGCGTGATATCCTTGTTAAACTGTTGTGACTTCACTAAACAGGGGTCAACTGTCCTCTGGATACATTACAATGCTGCCGTGACATCCTTCTTCTGATATTCCCTCCCCCCATTTGAACCTTTGTTCATGTCACACTAACATTTCACATGAAAGCCCTACATGTATCCCCAGTAAGGATGCACATGATGATACACCCAAGTATTTCAACATGCTTTTTACATCTAATGGGTTGTAGTCTGCTGGTATACTGCTGGATACAACTTTCAATAGATTAGCCTGGATGACTTGTTTACTAGTTTACTGATTACAACTATGAGTCTGAGTGTGCAGTGGCAGGAAAATTCTCTAAAATTGGAAGTTTATCCAACAATTAATCCAGTTTATTCAAGATCCAGCACTGTTTGCATGGGTCTGTGTGCTGAATGGATGTTGCCAGAGTCAGTGTAGTTGAGCACATAAAAAAGAAAACAATGCCATTAAGGAGTTTTACAATTTTCATGCTAAAAACTGTATCTTGGGTTTGAATGGGTTAATCTATTGCTGCTGCACATGAAACATTTTCATGTTTTGAATGAGAAGGTTCATGTAAAGGAGATTTTAGTCTTATGCAGAGGCTGTAGGCAGAATCTGCACCAAACACTGACATTTTTAACAATTATCACTCATGTATTGCCAACATGATTTGAGTGGGTGTCAATCAAACAGATTAAATGCTCTGTAGATGGCGTCAGATAGATGAGATGTAGATGAGTTGGATTTTTTAGAAAATGCAAAGAACAATTTTAAAAACTGAAAAGTGAGCTTCTTTCTAACCCTTTTTATATTAGAGGAAATAAAAAGGGTTAATCAGCTTATTTTTTCTAGAAATAAATTCTCATTCACGCAGTCAAATCATCCTGATGGAGCCGAGATGTGATGAATCATTTTGCCTTTTCTAACACCATTTTTCAGCATTAACCTGACATCTATATATCCAAAGTGGTTTTGGAGTGGTCCATCCAGACTCCAGATCTTACTTGAATGTATAGAGAGGATATGGACAGGAAACCTTCCAACCCAAAAGTCCTGTTAACAGGAGATGATTTCAGAAGATAAGTGGGGAGATATGCAAAATGCTTGTTAGCTTTTATATAAAACATTTCATTTCTTGCTAATCAATGGTAAATTAGGCTTTGCTATTAATTTCTGAGAGACCATATGAATAGTTCTGGAGATGGCCTTTTCTATAACAATGGTAATGTATTCAGAAATTTATAAAATGCATCATTAATTTCTCTAGCATTTACAGCCACGTACAACAGAATTTGGCATGGGAATAATAGGAACACTTTGGAGCTCAACTTTGTTCTTTTGGACTCCAAATAAAATCATGAATAAAATCATAAACTTGAATTATATATGGGTACCTCAACCCGCACATCACAGCCAGAATTCAGTGCAGTATAGCTGTTCTGAACTAGAAAAATGTTTGACTGCATGTCTAAAGTACAACTTCTGAGAGACTGTGAATCAATCCTTAAAATCAAAGATGGGGGTGAGCTGTAAACTGAAAATTGGTCATACCAAAGATGTGTCCTGGATCACCTCTGAAAGCAGGGCAGCTTTAGCTTTGGACATTTACTGCATTCCATCTACCCTGCAAGTCTCTGTCTCATTAAAGAAGCAAAGTATAGAACCCAGGTTAAATTACAAGTGATGGGAGAAGAAATCTCTAAGAAATGAGGAACATTATCTGTGGTGACCTAGCACGGTAAGCTTTCTCACTTGTCATTGGAGCTAAAACTTATCTTAAAGTTAGAGGACATATTTTGGAAGTTGTAGTAAGTTGTGTTATAACTCTGACAGAAACATTTGTGTTAGCATGCAGAATATGCTCCATTATTATAAGCAGCTAATGTCTCCCTACTGGTAGAAAAAGTAGAAATAACCCTGAAACTGATCCAAACTTTTAGCTCAAGATATAAAGGATTTAAAATCATGTTAAACTGAAATGTAAGAGACCCAGAGAGACAAACATTAGTCATGCATTTGGATAGTGACATAAACTATTTGCACAAATGTATCTACAATATTCCACCATTTCATTAAAAAAAAGGCACGTCAGAGGTATTAAAAGTGAATATTGGAGAAACATGTCGTGAGCTCTTGCCTCCAGGTTCTGATTGAAAACAATCTACCCAGCAGTCAAGGGGTGGAATGTTGAGATGGGGGTGTGTATAAGAAGTCTCACAGCAAATCTCAGAGAGACCAAATCCCTTTATCGCTGTCTCCCTGAAAGCACCAAGGGGCTTAGGATGGGAGGAAGACAGACAGCCCGATTCAATCAACCTGCCGTGAGATTGGCCTGTAATCCTGATTTACAAAATATGCAAGCATCGCTTCCACACTTCATGATTCATACAATCCTCTGTCAAGTTCAGACCACGCTGGTTTTTAGTTCATTTGAAAATCATTGCAGCATGTTGCAAATTGTTAGTGAAATGGAAAATATCAAAAGTTACTTGTATATTCTCAAAAGTAGAAAAATGTAACAAGACAATGATGTTTTATTGTTGCATACAAATAGTGCAGGTTCTACTAGTCTACTATAAACAGTGTTGTAATGTCAACCATATCTAAATCTGTGCGCTTCATTTTGCTCACACTGCTCACATGGTTAATGTTATGTAACGCTTGTTAAGGATTCAGTCCATTGCTTGCATGTCACTCACACACACCTACAGTGTTGGTGTCCCCTAGAAATGTAACCTGCAAGCCAAAGTCAGTTTGCCACAGCTATTTTTAGGTACAACTGGAACACACTTCAACACACACATACCTTGTTATGGGTGAACAATAATGTTCCATTAACTGTACTTTGCATTTAGCAATGAGAATGAACGGAGGGTAGTTATTTGCAAGTATTATGATGCCTATTCACATGACACACACAAGCACACACACAGCAATCAACATTATTGAAAGTGCCAGACAAACATGGCTCAACCAGGAACAAAGCAGCAATCACCAGTAAGTCGGATGACAGACCTGACTGAGAGCAGGATTAGGACTCTGTCCTCTGGTTGGATCCCTCTGCACTAAAGTGTTTAATTATACTATGATCACTGATAAATGCAGCAGAAGTTACTGGCTCAGCTCTGTTGCAGTTTCTCTCTGTCTTGCCCTCTCTTTTACAAAAATCCAATTTTTGCTCTATAATGGGTTGCGTGTGTGTATATTTTTCTCAGTTTTTCCTCAACAACCAGCTTCATTATAAATAATGTTGTGTAAACTCCTCCCCAGAATTGCCAATTTATGTTATTGTCATAAGAGAAAAGCAATTTGAGCAACCATTTGTCATACTTATAAGCACTAGTCTGGCATTATAGCCTGAACTGTGGGACTTGAGGGGTAATTTACATGTTAGTTTACCACAAAGTAAGAGAGATGTGGCAAGGCCCCATCACACAGGTACATTTGTAAAACTGCATGAGAATATATGAGGTGAGGTTATCAGTTGCCACATCTCATATATTTTCATGCAATTTTACATATTTTCTAATGTCAAGGAAGATTGTCTATCATTAAATTCCAGGTTATCCTACAAAAGAAGATCTGATACCCAAACAGCTTAAACCATGGCAGCACAAAGAGACTGTGCAAAACTCTGGTAAACAGAGTACTAATGTATGGATGTGTGACATAGAAGCTGACCAATGCTGATGAGAAAAGGTATTAAGTCTTTGAAATGGGGTGCTTGAGATGCTTGGTGAGGACAAGATTGCAGGAACACATCATATACTGGAGATGACTAGAATGAAGATAAAAATGGAAATATTACAGCTATATTTTATGTAAAGACAACAACCTGAGGAGGAGGATATATAGAAAGCTGAAATGCACCTAGTGGAAAAAAAGAGAGGGTGATGGCAAGATGAAGCTCATGGACTTTGTCCAGTGACTGGGCAGTTTGATGAGAGTGTGGAAGCCAAATATGCCACTTGGCATGCAGAGGATATGTCAAGCTGAATATGATTAGAAATTAAATTTCTTATGTAATTAATGAGGACAATTAACCTCTCACATACTTTGGCCCAGTCTGATCTGATAGTTGCAGAAATGTGACTTATTTGCTGAAGCTGTTTATGATGAAGATGAACAGAGTTTTAAAACAACGGAGGACAGCGTGCACCTGCAGCGTAACAGCGTAACAGATAGGTGTTATCTTATAGATCTAAAAATAAATACCAATGTACATTTATGCTTGTAAATATGAATAATTTCATCAATGTGCTTTTTATGAATAGGTGTGTGACTGCGTACGTGTCCTTTTTTTGTGTTTGTGTGCACATGTACACATGCTCAGAAGGGCAGTAGGATTATTTTTCTATATTTGATGCCGGGGATTCCCAGGCTGCCCCAAACAATGGCGGATGTTTTTTGTTATGCAGGAAAGCTGCTCACTTGTTCCCCTCCTACCAGGTTTCAATCCATCTGTCCCCTCCGTCTCTCTCGCTCTGTTTAACCCACATCATCCAGCAGAACACAGATGTGTTCATCCTTTTTCATCTCAGTGAAGGAAACACACAAGCAGAAAAATAAATAAAAATCCTTTTGTGAAAAGAGTTTTATTCCTGGAGGTAATGTTTTTTTTTTTTTTGCTTCATCCTCCGCATTATTGAGCGTGTTTGTGATGGAGCTTGGCCGTTTCATTTTCACCTCAGCATATCATGCCTAATACAAATACTTTCTAATACCTCACCCACCTGTGTGTTGTTCCAGCACACATTAACAAAAGTTTTTTTTGTTTTTTTTTTCATTTATTTA
Source organism: Melanotaenia boesemani (assembly GCF_017639745.1). Lineage (NCBI taxonomy): Eukaryota > Metazoa > Chordata > Actinopteri > Atheriniformes > Melanotaeniidae > Melanotaenia > Melanotaenia boesemani. The sequence continues at coordinate 14,881,323 of NC_055698.1, read as the reverse complement.
TTGGTTAATTGATCTTTTTTTTTATATGTTCTAAATAAAAAAGCAAAAAAAAAAAAATAAAATAAATAAAATGCTGCTCTAACCATCTCCTCTCTTGCCAAAGCTTGTTTCCCTTTTAGCATTGCAGCAGCCAGACGTTTTAGATCAACACTCAAAACACCACAACAGGACACTTTACCTTGTCTAGACCACCAAACCAGCTGTTACTCAAGAGCAAAACCAGGTCGTATTGATCCACTTCTGCTGCCCTGTTGTTTCAGCTCAGCGAGCAGTACATTGGAGGAAATGTTTGTACAAAAGTGAAGGATGTTCAGAGTGATTTAGAACTCTCTCGAGGGTACCAGAAGAGCAGGCGATTATGATAGCAGACATCTAGAGACATGAATGAAAGAAAGTTGAGTTTGCTTTGACTTAAGATTGATTTTTAGATGGTGACAACACAAAATGTCTGTGGTGACCTATTTTAACAGAATAGTAGGGTAATTGTTGTGTTGTACACCATTCTGATGAAAATCTGCCAGGAAGCTGGGAGTTTCTCTTTTGAATGAGAATGAGTTAAGTCAGCTTTAATCTAAAACTGTTTCAGCACAAATAATATCATGCTTTAAGGAACGTCTCAGTAATAATAATCCACCTCTTTTCTTTATGTTTTAGAAATTTTCACGTTCTATTTCTATCAAGAAGCCAGTCCCACTATCTGCTGGTTTTCAGTTGCCTTTTATCTTTCTTCGAAAGTCTATTGGAAATATATGCTGGAAGAATGGTTATTATTTGAATTCAGGTTAAGCAAACAATAATTCATCCCCTCACAGTAAGGAAACTACTGAGACAACCACTAAGTTTTTGGGAGAAGAATCTCCACACAAACCAGTTTGTTCATGAATCATAATGTGTGTGTTCTTTTCAGTTTCATGGTGCTAACCGGTATACTGTTGAACCACATGAATTTGCATGTAAAGAAAGGCACGCAAATACAGGGCAAAGGCATGGGACCTTCATCTGTAAGCTGCTCTGTGTTGTTACTGCCAACTGTGCTTGGCATGTACATTTGAGAACACACACCCTCTGATGTCTCAGCATGCCCCAAGTGCCATAAGGGGGTAGGGAACTGGTGGTAGCCTCAGGGCTTGGCTGGAGGAAATCAGAAAAATATGGTCAAAAAGAGAGGAAGAGATGTCATCAGTGAGGGCCCAGCATGAAACGGACCCTCTCGTGGCAAACATTTTCACATCTTCTTATGTGTAACTGATGATATTAAGAACAGCTGCATAGCATATCTGTATCAGGAACAGGATGTTGTGTATGATCACTTATCAGCATTCCTTACTGTGGCTGAGCCAGTTTTAATGTTATTAGTTACACCTGTGGTTTTCCTGCTATGACAACTCAAAATATCATACTGTGCGCAAAGGAGGTGAGTGAGAGGGACGAATCATGGTGCAGTCAGTGTGTTTGTGATGATAAACCACCTCAGGCTTGCCATCTCAGTAGGGCACCTGCTCCATTCTCCTCCTCCTCCTCTGATCACATTACTCACCATTCCATTGAATCAATACATCAAAGCAGACATACAGCTTCTGCAGATACATCGACCAGCTAAGATGAGCTCCTAAGCGTGTATTCTTTCTCATTCTGTGGAAAACAGATGCATACACCTATGACACATGCAGACTGCAATTTGAGACTTTAAACTCCTCATTGAACTTGTTAAGTCACTTCATCAAGACTGTCACCAGTTGATTTTTCTGGCATTTATAATTGTCAATACCATTCTATTTACAGTTTAAAATACAGCATAAAACACCAATTCAGAACTTTAAATGACCATTTTCCATTTTTTTTCCTTTTATGTACAGAATAGTACAATACATATGTTGTATTTAAAATTTGAAACCCTTTATTATTAATTATTTCTTAATAATTAATTATTTCTTGCCATGTTTCAGTTCAAAAGATGCAACTTTTACCTATAAGGTAACTATTTCTTACTACTAACTATAGAATTGCATATTTGCTGCCATTTAATCCCACAATATGAGTCTGACCTGTGCTGTCTAACCCTTAAACTTATAAGAAGGAGTGCTCTCACAGGTCTTTTAGTACAACAGTTTGCTTGCACCTGGCACTGACTGACTATAAGTGTTGATGCGGACCCTGCAGCCTTGTACTTTTCCAGAAATATTCTGGTGGGGCTGCATGTGACAGTGCAAAGGTCTTCAGCATTTGCTCCAGACTTATTGCTGGGATTTTCTAGTCAGTTATCTTGTATAGTACGAAAGCCAGAAAGGGAGGCATGTGGGTGTAGAGCAGGTAATCCTCTGGACTATTAACCATAAGTAAATGCGCATACTGATAAGTCTTTTCTCTGCTGATTTCTATGTTGTCTTCATGGACACACATTCTTTCATCATGTCTTCGCAGATTCTCCCCATACCTCTGCTCAGATAACACTAACATTTCTAGCTATGAGAACCCATATCCAGTAGAGAACTCCCACTGTGTGTGTGTGTTTTTAGATATTTTCTAGATCTCATATTATAAAACAGCTTTAGATCCATCCATTGCACCTCATATTTGGCTGGAAAAACCCAAGTTGGTGCCCACAACGGTGGCTACATCCATCTATTTTTTATAATCACACTTGGGCTATAGTGTTTGTCACCATAAGTCACCTCTGATAGATCCTGCCAAGCAATGGAAGTAGGTTGGTTTGGATAAAATAAAAAGAGCTGAGCAGTGATCTTTCATTGCGACCTCATATTGTAAGTGATTATCTGCACTGAATTATATTCTCTCTCTCTCTTTCTCTCATTCTCATTCTCCATCTCCCCTTCTCCTGCTCTCTCAGGTGAGGAATGATCTGACAAATGAGCTGGAGAAGGCAGACATTCAGATTGCAGATACAGAAAGTTTCTCCAATGATCCCTGCGTTAATGTAAAAAAGCTCAAGGTAAGTAAAGCAGCCTATATAAGCACTTCACAATCCTACTAATTTCTTAGAAAAGTGCACATGTTTGTTCCTCATTCAACTACCTACACAGATATATGAAAAAAAGGATGCAGGAATTTCATTTAGTTTCCTCTTCTGATCTCTGAAACAAGTCAACCAAATTAAGCCATTAATTATAATTATAATGGTGTATTAAAACAGAACATCTTGTTTAAAAAAAACATTGACAGATTAAAGAAAAAAAGAAAAGTGTGACACTCAGATTTCCAGTACCAGGCAAACATTGGAGTAGTAAAAGAAAAGGGAGACATTTGTTAATGAGCTGCATGTTCAAGATGACCTAATTTTCTAAAGGCATCTGGATAGAAACGCCACATGTCTGGAATTCTTTAAGCAAAGTTACTTTACATAATCAGAAAAGACAAAAAAAAGAAAAGAAAAAAAATACTTACTCATCTTCCCTTTGTTTCAAAGCTTGTAAATGTTTCTTTTTTGTAGCTTTCATCTCTTGTTTGGGGATTTCTGACCCTTGATCTTGCAAAAACCCTCTAATTCAATAAGATTCTTGGGCTGCCTTGCATGCAGTGCTCTTTTGAGGTTTGACTACAGATTTCCGATTATGTTTCAATCAGGGGTTTGTGAGGGATATTTTGCTGAACGTTCAGCTGGCACCTTTTGAGGTAGTTCAGTGTTTGATGTGTATAAAGATCTTTATTTAGTTGTAGGGCTAAATAAAGATCTAGGGCTGGGCGATACAGCAAATTCTGGTATTGATCTGATACCAAGTAAATCCAGGTATCGCCAATACCAATACTGATATTTTTTGCTTGAAATTTCACAATCATTTAATGATGTTGCCTTTAATTATTGATCATGATTGTGATCATAATAAAACAGTACAGAGATTTTTGTCAAATCAAACTTTATAAATTAACTTAAAAAAAATTATTACAAACTGAGTAGCAGAACTAAGAAATTAAAATTTAAGCTTTTTTGTTTGTTAACTGTAAAAACAATGTAACAAAATAATAAAATATCGCTGTTATTCTCTTTTATCTATAGTCAACAGTGCAAATTAGCTAAAAAAAAAAAAAAAAAAAGCAAAACCTACAATTGGTTGGCTGTAATTCACATTCTTTGGCTTTTTGACCCCAAAGTCCTCTACCACAAAAATATTGATGTCATCATGTTGGTATAGAATGATACTGATACTAACTTTGGTATCAATACAATCAATATTTGGATCGATCCGCCCAGCCCTAGATGCCACCCCCTTCTCAACGTTTCTGCTGATATGTTTGTTTACTGAATTTGCTGGCATTTATCTCAACCTGCTCTTCTCTCTAATGTGAAATGTTGCTATACAACACAATCTTAAAAACACTATGTTGTTGGAGAGATGTTCTTTTTTAAAATTCTGCAACCTTTTGCAACCAAAAAGTTTTATTTTAACTCCATTAGTTGACCAGAGTTATCAATGAGCAACACGATATGCTCCTTTCACATCTGTGCAACCTTTCGCTTGGCAAGTCCTTAAGAACAATTTAGCAGCATGGCAAAAGGCAAAGTTTTATCTTAAAGAGATAAAGCTGATTTGACAGATTCAAAGATTTTTATTAACTTTTATCGACTGCATACAATCACAAACAAATAAATACAGGTTAGTAATATAATTAAAGCCAAAATGGCAACATTTGTGTATTAAAAAAAGAAAATGGCAGAAATAGAACAGTCAGGAAAAAAAAGATGCTGGCAGTGAGTGGGAGAGAGATACTTTCTCTTCCTGAGATGTTGGTGGAAGACATGACGTACACAAGATGGAGCAGGTTTAAAAGATGCATGGAAGCTAGATGAGCAGACAGTGAGATGTAGAAGGAATGTGGAAATAAGCTATGAGTACTGTATATGTTGAGGCATGACATCTTAAGCTGACGTTACCCTTCTTGGATCAACTTTAAATATGCAAATCACAGCACTGCCTCGAAATCTTTTCAAGATGTTTGAATGGGGGCTGGGTTCTGGGTTTCCTCTAAACATACTACAGATGTTTGCCTCTGCAGTACAGCTATGTAGGAGTATCTATTTGGGTTTTTTTTCTTTTTCTTTAATTTTGGACATACCACAGTTATGTATATATTAAGCAGGAGTAGGGGCTGAGTAAGATGGTCATGCCAACTCACATCTGTGATATTCTAACTGAAATATTCAAAATGCAGACAAGCCATGCTGCTGCAGGGCATTGTACTGTAGCAGCTCCCTACTTTTCTCTGTCACTTTTTTCAATTTCTCGCTTGTTCTCTACCTCAGGTTCTCTGCAAAGGCTGATTAAAAAAACACAAAACAAAGGCAGGATTACATTTTAGATAAACACACACACACACATACATAAACACACACACATACCCACACACATACAGATACTTACCTTCTAATTTTAGCAACGTCGAGTTATTATTGTCAGTTTGAACCTAAAATATCAATGCTGGCAGACATTTTGTAGACAGAGGGCCAATTTAGGCAGCTTGTCTTCAGTGGTGGGCCACATGAGAGAAAATGTCCTGAAATCTAAATTAAGACTAAAACACTTTATTATTTATTATCACTTAATTATTCATTGCACATTCAGAACTGTTGCCCCTCAAGTCTGACACAAAGGGAAGGTTTGTTTCTCTTTACACTTTATGTTTCTTTGCTTGGCAGACATAACTCCAAATATGTCATTAGCAGGGAAGTTTAATGTTTTGAAAAATGATTGCTTATCATGGCCCGACTCTATTTCAGTGTAACAGCTTTAAGTAGTACATGCTGTACCTATTCATAACCTGTTTGTTTGGAACAGTAGGAGCTGAATGTCCATATTAATTCATAGTGTTATAAGACAAAAAATATGTTACAAACATTTCTGAGTTGAAGCCTACTGAGTGTATTTTAGGATAAAGAGAATCAGCTCAAGATAAGTGGTTTGCACTCATAATATTATTTCACATAAGTCTTTCACTGATACTGATGAAACTGAAAAAAGCACCTTTTCTCATCCAAATCCCCAAATAGCTCAGAGGTGGAGAAAAAGTTTCACACTGTAGACACTGAACAGACCATTTCATATTTGGCTTTAAGGACCAGACAACACTACAACCTCATTCACCACTCTATTTATTTTGCTGCATGCTTATGTTACCACAGAGACTTTCATTATTAAAGCAACGGACAATGATACAATATTTGGTCACAACTGTGTGTGCACCTATAATAATTATAGTTTAAGATGCACACATAAATCTGTCCTACAAGAGGATGTGTTTGATCCGGCCTGCACACCACACAGTAATAATCACTGACAGATGGGGGTTGTGTAGTTTGGAAAAACAACACATCACCAAGTCTCAAATCACATCTCCCTCAAGCTCATAAAAGATCATCATTATTACCGTGTTTATATCTGTGTGTGTGCGTGTTTGTTTAATAAGCCTATAAAGTGCCTGATTTGGCTTATGAGGTACAATGTTCCTCAACTCACTATCACATTATAAAGTTACAAATAAACCTGTCATTAATAAAGCAGTCAAAGATGTCCTCAAAACTACCCTCTTTGAGAACAGTAATTGTTACAGTTACATAAAAGCTTGAGCAATGAGGATAATTTGGGGCTCAGCAGTGCCCCAGTCTATCTGTAATGCGGTAACACAACACACTCGCTCATGCCCTTGCCTACAACTACACAGTCTTTTCATGTTGTTGCCAGGCAGGCTAGAATTTATACTGAGACTGTGGCCCTTGGCCATAGCTGGAGTCATTTGGGTTAAGTGCCTTTCCTTCAGGGAAGAACAGTATTATTGAGTAGCCGCTGGCATGTATCTCTCTCTCTCTCTCTCTCTCTCTCTCTCTCTCTCTCTCTTGCTCTCTCTTTCTTTTTCTCTCTCTCTTTCACACACATGCATACACACCCACACACATTCAATAACATTACAAATCAACCGAAAAAGAAGTCAAAGTTTTCAGTTGTTACCTGACCTTCTCACACATTTACACCCTGTATAAAGATGCCAGAGCAGAGAAACTAAGGGTTTTTATACAAAATACCCCTTAAAATGTCCCAGCATGTTCTTTGGCTCTGATGAGTAACCACCAGAGTAGTGTTGGAATTAAGATGACAGTGATTAGTTGCCCCCTCTGATCTGGAGATGCATAACATATGGAGGGGATTGCCTAAGGGATGACTTAATGAACTGTATTTGTAATTGTTTCTTATTATCTAGAATAACAGCAGGATTCCATAGGTTTCCTGAAATTACAGATGGTGCTAGTCACCTCTTTTTTCTTTCTTGCAAAGGTTTTAATGTAAGACTGTCTATATTTTGACTTATTAGAGTAAACATACAGAATCACAATCTGTATTAGTTTCTTTTCCCCAAAACAGGAAAATGTGTGACTGATGGTAGGTCTTGCATCCAGCCTATTGTTCAGTACCATAATCTATTTATCTCAGTCCCCAAATTTTTATTGCTCAGTGGAAACAGAGTTTAATTCTGTTACTGTCTGTCTGCACTGTCAGGACTAAACAAGACTCTACAGCAGGTTTCTGTCAGCTTTGTACTGATCAACATTCATCAAACCTGTGTCGCTATTATTTGCTTCAATTTGGGGCAATTCTGTGTTCTTGTGTGTGTGTGTGTGTGTGTGTGCACGTGCAGGCCTGCACTTATGTTTGTGCTGTACATATGCCTCGCTAAATGCCCATGCCTGATCTTTATTTTTTTTTTCTTATCATGAAACATGCTGAATTTCTATCCAGGCAATCTGAATTATTTACTGAGTCAATCACCAGACCATGTTGTGCTCTGAATCCCCAAGCAAATTTGTGCTCCAGCCTGGTTGGTGAGCAGTTCTGCCTGCTGACAGTGTCTTTGTTATTAATGGACTTTGCGATTTCATATTGCTTTATCCTCTCCTCAATTGCTTTCCCATTTATAGTGAGAAAAAAAAAACAGCACATGCAACATGGTCTTTGTTAACAGCACACCATTATGTGATGAAGGCATCACACACATAAAGACTGATCCAAAAGCAGATTCACTTCTTCTTTAGTGAATGTATTGCAATAAATGTTAAAGATTAAAGTGTTGGATGATGGATGTAGAGTCTTACTGACAGATATACCCAGCATGTTTTAAAGGTTTGAAGAGGATTTTTAAACCTGCGTGGCAACCGTTAAACAAGCAACTGAAATGCACTTCAATATATGCAGTGTATATATATGTGTGTATGTATATATAGTAATGCAACATAATCCTGTTTGTGCAATGATGCAGTTTTAAGTAATACATTTTTTAATTATTATCTTTTACTATGCTATTGATTTTTATAATGCAGTCACTGATATAGAAACAAAATTTCTTTCTCTTATTTATGTAAATGCACAGTGAAACAATTCCTTGATCCTTGATGTTCAAAGCATTTTACTTAATACTTTTGATTGTAAAGTCATAATGATTTTAGTTTGAGATTTTACAGAAAATAAATTAACCTTTGTTTTTGTTTTGTTTTTTCAGGACAATGATGTGAGAATTATCATTGGCCAGTTTGATGAGAATCTAGCTTCCAAAGTATTCTGCTGTGTAAGTCTTCAATTTGCCACCAGTTGCCCATGAAATTATAAACACCCACTGTTCTAATGCTTTTGTCAGTGTCCCACTATAATGGCTTATATAATGTATGTGTTTTCATAAAATAAACAACACAATTTTAAGATTTACAATAATTCACATTTTTTGTTACCCTGTCACTAGATCCATGAAATACAATATATAAACATTGCTTATCATTATCCAGTTACAAGGCATCAACTTCTATTTTTTCCGCTTCTTCTAGGCATTTAACTTGAACATGTATGGCAGTAAATACCAGTGGATAATCCCAGGCTGGTACCAGGGTAACTGGTGGGAACAGGCAAACACGACAAACTGCACCACCAAGAAGCTTCTCACAGCCATGGAAGGGTACATCAGTGTAGACTTTGAGCCACTGAGTGCTCGACAAATCAAGGGAATCTCTGGCAGAGTAAGTTACACCAACTGTAAGTAGTTTGTAAATGTAATTTTAAAAAAAGGCAAAGGCAAGTGCTTGAAACAAGATCATAAGGTCAAATGTCTCGTGTCTTATTCCCCTTTTTACTTTCATATACAAGCTTTGTTGGATCATGAAGCAAATGAGCATTCTGCATGTTTGTTAACAGTGGTGTGAATGTCCAAAGAAACCTTGAGTGTATCTCATCATTTACAGAATTTAAATTTTAATCATATTCATGTTTTTCAGTAATGTTCTACAAAAAATTTAATAATAAAAAAAAAAAAAAAAAAAAAAAAAAAAAGTTGACTTTCTGTGAAATATATTAAGTTCAGTAACATGGCATGTCTACTGAAAAAAGAGCAAGAAAATCTTTGTTCTGTGTCTAAAAGGTTTTTTAGTTGTAAGTGTTTTGCTTACGTTGAATTTAGACATTAGTTGATGTTATATATATTATTTTACTGACTGCCTCCTGAAGATTTCCTTGGATTGTGTGTAAAAGAAGCGAGATCTGACAAGTTTGTTTCCAAAGCAAATGCATGCCTTAAAATGAGAGATTTCAACTTAAATCAGTCATGGAGTATTTCCTGCTAGACATCATTATATTCCCTGACCTTAAAATAAGAGGAAAATTAGTCTTTTGCCTTGGGTCAATTAGAATTTCTTTGAAATGATGCACTGATGACTTTCCACAGAAGTGCAGCATTGTTTAAAGTAAGCAGATGGACATTTCCCTGAGCTTAATCTTCCTTCCTGCCTTTCAGACCCCCAAGGAGTATGAGAGGGAGTACAGCCGAGAGCTTCAGCAGAAGGGTGTGGAGGCAAGCAAGTTTCATGGTTTTGCCTATGACGGGATCTGGGTAATTGCTAAAACCTTGACCCGAGTCATGGAACTGCTGCGGATAAAACAAAGGCAAAACCACTACCACAACTTCACCGTGGATGATCATGAAGTAGGAAAAATGGTGCTGGATGTCATGAATGAGACTAACTTCTATGGCGTTACGGTGAGTTATGGAGCACTTTGCTGTTTTAAAGTAAACATACTTGAAAGTATGGTGTGGCCAGATAATGGTTTTCTATATTCTTTCACAACTTTCCTTTCAACAACCTAATGTCTTATTCAACATAAAAAGCATGAATAAGGAAGAAAGATACACGTTGTTATATTCAAAATAGCAGTCAAAGACGGATGTTGTGTCTTACTCCTGATGAAGAAGTGGCTTTTTAGTAGCAGGTAGAAGTGCTCAACATTTACTGTAAACAGTCTGGAAGGTGTTTATTTTGCATGAAGTAGGCCAAAGTTATTACAGCACACAAAGGCAAATGGAATCTTGTTTCCAGATGTTACTTGGTCATCCTTGTCTCTGAATGAACCTCAAAGTGAAGTCATTAAGGGCTACAAACTAACTCCACTGCATTTAAGAATGATCCCAGTGGCAATGCTAAAAGCTGTTTTAGTACTATATGTTGGTGCACGTGAGTGTGTGTGCACTCAATCTCACTTCCTACTGAGGATTTCTCCTGTTTCCCTGTAAAGAGCACTCCATTAATAAAAGGGATGCCATGCTGCTCTCAGTCTGAACAGCTACTGGGCATGCACAGCTTTACACTACAGAAGGACATTAATTCCATTTAGCCATAATCATTCATTCATATTCACCTGAGTTTGCAAATGAAAATAAGTAAAGAAGAAAAGAAAAATGGTCCAAAATGGTGGGGAATGGAAGAAGGAAGAATCAGTGATTAAATCCAGAGAAGCAGTTTTAAAACTAGTATGAACATCAACCGATCGAGGCAGTCAATACAGGAAGAGAGAATAGCCTTAAAACAGTGCAAGCTACAGACTTGCATTATAGTGAGGCCCTTTGTGACGGATGTCCCAGGGGTTTGTGTCTGTTGCAGCATTACACCAAATCCTCCATCATCATTCCTCGTCCTTCTTCACTCGCCTCTCTCAGCACAAACCTATCCAGGGTTGCAGAGCAGGAGCAAGCTGACATTGAGCCTTTCCTCAGTTTCAGAGTAGCAACCAAAGCAGTAATAGCCACATTTCTTTTCATTTCTTTTTTTTTTTTTTTTTTTTCCTTTTTTGTAGACTCAAAAACTTGGGGCAACACAGAACACCTTTAGTTATAGAAATTCAAATCTTTTCTTTTTTCAATAATTTAAGTAACTACCTTCTTTTTAAAAGGATTTGTATCTGCTCAGAATGGGAGACACAAGTGAGGTATCAATTTACATGTCCATGTTTTCCTTTTGGTACTTTGGATCATTTTTATTCTGGTGTATTCTTCATCTGTCAGCCTTCTGTAGACCGAGAGTCATCAGCTTTTCTTTCAGACTGATGCAATACTGTGGCACACTGGCATCTTGTGTTTAAGTACAGAGGCAGAATTGGGGGTCAAGCTGTTAAACCCATGAAAACCTTCTAAGCTGGCAAAGTCACAGACCTGAATTGGCTTGTATGTGCAGGGTTAAGTCAGGACACAGTGCTCTTATCAACAATGCTGATGACACTTTTCTATGAAGCTAACTTGCTGTGTAAGTACACGCTGATATGGCAATGAGCTGCAACTATTTGGTCTGTGCAAATTACCAAAGAGGAAGAGAAGTAGCTTATAGAGGATGCCTTTTTCTGTGCTTATAATGTGCAATCTCTGTTTGAAAAAATCAGCCAGTAAAAGTTTAATTTGCCTGCTTATGGTTGCCTTTGCCTGAGTTCTGTTTTAATGAAAATCAAAGAGTTGATTATTTTTGCTTTTTTTTTTTTTAATAACAGTATTTTAATCAAACTACATCGCTGCTTTTGTACGTCTGTTGACATTCATAGTGTTATCTATAAATGTGATCTAGACAACACCTTGTGCATTCATGCAGCCCGTATCAGCACACTACCATCACCATGTTTTGTTGTCAGGACTGTTACGTGGAGCTTATCAGGCATGTGTCAGGGTGTAGGTTCCCATCACAGGGCCAACACAGAAAGACAAACACATTCATTCCTAGGGAGAATTTAGAAACAACAATAAACCAAGCATGCATATTACTCGACTGTGGGAGGTAAGTCAAAGTGCCGAGAGAGAAACATACAAGCACAGGGAGAATATGCAAACTCCATACAGAAAGGCTCAGATGAGGTGGCAACAGTGCTTCTTGACACTGCTGTGTGGCAACAGCACTGACCACCACACAAGTGTGCAGTCCACATTTGATTATAGTCTTTGTAAATTATTTGTTTTCAGAAGTAAAAATTATTAAATCTGCTATTTTTCAGCTTGTAAAGAAACAGATACTCTTTTAATTTATTTAAAGTTTTACTGATCTTACGCAACTCATTTCAGAAAGTATTCATGTCTTGTGATACATCTTTGGGTACTTAAATATCTTATTTAAGAAAAGAAGTGTACTAGAAAATAAAAAAAAGGACAAGGATGAACATGTTTATCTACATTTACTCATGAGTCCAAATTTATTGGTAAATTTAAAAAGGAACCATTTTTACAAGGTCTCTTTAAAGGCTGGAGAAAGTCAAATAAAATATGAATTGAACTATAATATTTGTACATTACATCTTATGTAATCATAGAATTTAAATATTCTGGTATTCATTATTAGGCTATAGCAATTAGCAATTAGCAATAGACGTCCAGATAAATCTACAAGAAGAAAAAAAGCTGATCTGGATAAACAGAAGAAGTTGGAAATGGTGCTAGAGCCCTGGAAGATAAATACTCCTGTTTACTCTGTTTGTTTCTAAATTAAGGTGAGGCTGTCAGAAGTGGTATGAGAGAGCGTTTGTGAAGGGGTTATGCGTGCATGTGTGTCAACTTTTGTTAAGTAAATTTAACAAGTAACTAAAGTGCCTTATTCTCTAACTGCAGGTACATAACTGCTAACAGGAGTGTTGTAAAAACATAAATATCCTGTTACAGCAGATTTTGAAACAGATGAAAAATTTGCTATTAATCACGAGTTAACGCATGACACTCATGCGATTAATCGCGATTAAATGTTTTGAGTAACTGACAGCCCTACAAGGAGATGATTTAAATAATGTAGAAATGGCCACATGATTCAATTTATTTTGAGATTTTAATTAGTATAATGTATATTTATGCCTGTATGTATGTAAATAATACATCAATGGAATATATGAAAAACAATGGTACTTTAAACAGACAAGATAGTTAGAGGGAGAAAATCTGAAAAAGAAATCTATAACATGATTCAATATATAATGATTCAATAACAGCAATTTTCAGCAGAATTAAAAATAGTTAATGGAAGAATTGGACAGTAAACAATTTTAAAAAGTCATACTACAAAACAATTAAATGCATTTTTCTACCAAAAGGTTTACAAGCTTTTGACTATTTTTGCTGCTTTTAAGGGATTACATGAAACGTGATCAAAAGCATTTCCTGTATGTAGCACACACTCAGCACATAGAAAATTCCACCCACACATAACAAAGACTAAGGGAGGCGTTTTCCCTTCCAGCTACTCTGCAAACATCTTCTGTGCTATTTTCAAATTCAGATTTCAAAGGCAGCTATTACACAACTCATTTGGTTTGCTTGTGAGTTGCCTTTCCTGGCAGTAGGTTGGCAACCAAAATAATTCATGTACATGTTTTACTGTGATGACAAATTCTGGCATTTTACCCGCAAGTTAAATATCACGTTTGTGCATGTGCTTGATCATGTGGCTTGAGCCATTTTTTTAAATGATGTAATGATTTTATGCAGTCTGTCTTGTATATAAAACATGTCTTATGGGAATGAACCACGTGTATTCTGTGTCGATCTGAATCGTGCTGCTGAATCAGTAGTAGAGGTAGTTGCAGCAGCAGGAGAGTGATCACTGAGAGCTCCGTAGTATCGATCCTGCTGCTGTCAGGGCTGCAGAGACTTCCAAGACATAGAGCACAGGTAGCTGCTAGAACGACACAGTTATATAAACTGAAATGTTAAATGGGCTACATTAAAAGAGACATATTGTGACTGGAAAAATGTGTGAAGGTTTACATTTGCTTTGCTGTTTATATACAGTCAGTGTATTAATTGTTATAGATGGTAGTGGCAGAGCCTGAGGCCTCTACGTTTCTCTTTAAATGTGTGCACGTATTTGCTTGTATATGTTTGTATTACAGTATTACACCCATCAGGTGTGTTGCAACCTGAATCCTGAAAACCCAAAGGATGTCACACCTGCAGCCCACACACTGATATCTCATTTGACCCCAGCACTCTTGTCACTGACAGCATTCTCACTGACAAAGTGCTACCTTATAAAAAAAATAATAATAATAGAAAAAACTTTGCTATATCACTTAACAGAGTGAAAATGAGAAAATTTGACTAAGTAGACAAAAATGTCCACAATGATGCATAGTTTAATGTTCTTCTGGTGCTCTCAAGGGAGAGTTCCAGATCTAGCCCAAACCAGTAGCACCAGTATAATAAAATCATTGATTGATTGATTGATAAAATACACAGAAAATTCCCACTATCATAAATACAAAAAGGCGTGTGTATAGAAACTGTTAGTGGGTGATAGTGGAGCTTTTTGGTTAATTGTTTTTGGGTTTTTTTTTTGCAGCCCACAGCAGTTTGTAGCTTCCTGTTAACAGATCATCAACAACACTGGATCGCACTTGGCCATTAAGCATGCTGTAAAATTTGTAACTTTACATATGCTGTGATAATAATTATAATTGATCATAAGCCTGATTATTTTGGTGCCCCCTTGGGAACTTGGTGCCCTGCGTGCAGTGTGTAATGCGTGTGGTGGGAGTGGCGGCACTGCAGCATACAGTAAAACCCATAATGGTTTCAAATAAAGTCCCTCTATTTTTAGCCCCCTGTTTACAACCACAGTTATGTCAATGTAATGCATAATGAACTGAACTGAGGTACACTACAGAATTTAAGGCATAACTGTATAGCACGGTGTAGAAAAGAGCTGTATGTGACAAAGGGAACTTGACAAGTCAGACTGACAAAGTAGTTTAGAACAAGTAGCAAAGGGTGAGTTCTACATCATTATTATGAAAGTAGCATTGGTGACACTGTCCCAAGAAAGCTTACTTAAGTATACATTATCCATGATCTCTCCAATTGCATAGACATAATATGACAACACATTAAGGGCATACACTTAGTCCCAGTACATTTACACACACACATCAAAGATACCACACAAAGACTGAGATTCAAACAGAGGGGTGGGGTTCGACCCTGCCACTTCAAAGCTTGCCATCTGTTTAAGGAAAAATTAGCTCTCAAGCTCCCCCGCCATTTTCCTCAGCTATCCTTTAATCAGTAAATGCAAACTCTATCTATCTATCTATCTATCTATCTATCTATCTATCTATCTATCTATCTGTCTATCTGTCTATCTGTCTATCTATCTATCTATCTATCTATCTATCTATCTATCTATCTATCTATCTATCTATCTATCTATCTATCTGTCTATCTGTCTATCTATCTATCTATCTATCTATCTATCTATCTATCTATCTATCTGGCTCTCTGACATCCTATCTATATCTGTCTGTGTGTCTGTCTCTCACCTGTTTTGTTAGCCAATGGCTAATATGTAAACCCAGTTAAATGCGTAATTAAGGAGCTCTGTGAGCAGATGGTGGGCTGAATTAATTTAACAGTCTTGGTAGATGAACCGGGAGAGAGAGATAAACAGAAAACTGAGTGGGAATGAGAAGACAGAAAAAAATTAGAAGAGAAAGGGGAAAAAAAAGATGAAGTGAAAGAAGCATGACTGACTTGAAAATGTCTCATGATATTCCCAAAAGTTCAGATGCTTTTTGTCCTGTTTGTGTTTGCCAGATTCCTCCTGGCTTGAGATTGCTTATTTTCCTTAAGTGAAGTTTGAATCACAGACTTTGCACTGTATTTTTTTTTATACATCATACTGTGGTTGTTTGTCCTCTAAACACTTCAATCAGGTAAAATATAGACTTAAATCTCAGTGTGAAAACTTTCAAATAAGAAAGCCACTAAAGAAACAGCTTTTTAAATGGCATATAAATGCTGATTGGAACCAGCTCTATGTTGCAGGCACAGTTGAATGAGGCAGCCTTGTTGACCTGATGTTGTTCTAAGGATATTAGCAAATGAATTGGCTGAAGGATCTTTTTGTTTACCTCTATAAACAGATCAATTGTGGCCAGTTCTAATCAAATGACATGGAGTGTGCAAGAGCTGAGACTCTCCTCCTTTTCTGTCAACACTTCTGTGTCAGAAAGCACAATGTATCAGCTTAGATTAACTCAGCTCTTGCTTAAATTTGCTGATTTAATCATTTAAACATATGTATGTGTGGTTTCAATGTCATATTAAATTCATATATTTTGGTTTTCCCTTTTATTTCCAGGGTCAAGTCATGTTTCGTAATGGAGAGAGGATGGGCACAATAAAGTTCAACCAGTTTCAAGGTACTTATTGACAGAGCTGTTTTCCCCTTTTAATTTGTACTATTTCCATACACCTTTCATTTTTGCTCACTTAACATCCACATCGAAACATCCACTTATTTAACTGAACTGCTGGTGAAATTTTTGTCATACATGCTAATTCCCAACTGCTCCAGTGTGTTCTTTAAGACTTCTTAGTCTTTCAGAAATTTTACAGGACTGTCACAACTCCGTGGCATGCGACATAAAGCACGAGAGCTTAAGAAAACTTAAAGCAGAGTAATTCTCAAAGAAAAAGAAAGCTGAAACATTTTCTGCTTAATTTGTTCTCACTGTTGTTAGTTGCCGAATGCAAGCATGGATACTTTGAGTTAGCAGGGTGAAAACATGGCAGTTTTCCTCATACTATTGTAAAATCATGTGGTTGTTTATTTTAGCCTGCGTGACCTTCTAAGAATCACTGAAAGATTTAATCTTGATGCAGGGGATTCCTAACTCCCAGGCTTCCCAGACTATATGTAGCACAGCAGTGTTCCTCTCCGTAACCCTCGTATCTCCCTAACTGCAGAAGGGCTTGATCCCTCGGATTGCTGGCATGACACAAGCTGTCTGTTTGTGTTTTCTCTGTGTGATCAGAAGACATACAGTACATAGGGCAGTAATCACTTGTGGTTATTATTGTTTATTTATTTATTTTGTATCTGCTACTAACCATCCCAGTACGACAGCCAGTTTGCCTCCTCCTATCCACTAGAATATCCATTTATTAATGCTTCAAAATAGAGCCAATTCCATGTTCAAAATCCACTGCATCATATCATAATCGTAACTGTATTATCTATAATTGTACAATTCCATTTCATCAACCATGATTCTTGTGTTTTTATAGACTAACATACATATTCAGGCTTAGCCTCTTATACTCCTAACTTCCTCAGAAAGAAGGAAATGGTAGCAAAGCTGATAGGAGTGAACTAAAGTGTTAGATTTAAGTGCAGGACACTCATGCTCATGTGTTAGACAGCCAACATAAAGTCATTCTTGGTTTGTTGATTGTCATTTTGATGCCATAAGTTTGGCACTCATCTGACATCATTTTGATATTTTTGGAGTCGCATGTGGCCATATTTGGAGAAGACAATGGAGCTGGAGATCCTTTGGGCATAATGTCTAATTTTAGATGGAATTATTTTAGGAAGGACAACCAGTGCACTGATCTGACGCAATGAATCTGGCTAATGACAGAATAACAGTTTGTGAATATATGTTTTGGCTTAGTATGCTAGGAAAGAAAATGCTGGAATGCAGAGTATTGATGCTTGATTAAAAATAAAACCACACTAATAAAATTCTATTTTCTGGAACTATTGTAAAAATGAGAGAAATCCACACATTTCTATTAATTTATAACACATTATTGTCTTTGTGCATCTGTGTTACATTTCTCAAAATTCAGCCTGACAGGAGCACACTTGCCTCCATCAAGTCCCCCCTTTATATGCATCTCTTTTCACATCTTCTTCATACTTATTGAATCTTCACTCCATCACTTCTTCCTCACTTGTCAGGGATTGTGAATGTGTCACCCTTTTGGCACACCACAAGAACCGAGCAGGTTGAAGAGGAGAAGAGGGGCAGCTCCATTTTAAATATTTCAAAAGGGAGTGATCCTCGACATGACCCTATCATCTGTCCACAGCCTCTGATCCTTCATTTTACTCCATCAGATTTTTTTAGTCAGGGTCCACCATGACTCTTATTCCCTCTTTCTCTCATGGGGATAAGAGATAATTCTCTACCAGGGGTCGTGATTACATCACAGTCACTTAGATTTTAAATCAACACACTACCAGGAATGATAGATAAGCGAAGTCTGATAATATAATATCTTTAAGGTGAAGATGCAATGAGTGTGTCGGCAAAGATGTTATAGATATTAAGAGATATTCTATCAACAACAAATAACCTTAAGTGGGAATTAATTTCCTGCCTTTCCATCATCTTCTGCTGGAATTTTAAAAAGTAACACCCCTGCTGCTGCCAGTATACCTCAAGGCAATAGTCCTCTCACAGTACTTTCCACTTAAATAGCTCATAAGATTATAATTGAACTTTACCCACAAAGTTTCTTTGAAGAAGCAGCTTCTTTTTTATGATAGAAATTCACAGAACTGACATGACACAGACCAAAATGAACTTGATCAAAGGCAAACTAAGGCAGACCTTATAGAAAAAGAACTACAAATGATCTTAATCACTTTTACATACATTGCTACAAAGAAGGGTGAAATTGGCACTTTGACATTTCAGTGTTCAAACCACGACAAGAGTTTCTTCCAGCAGAGCAAAAGCCCTGAGTCGCAGTTCAGCTGTATAGCTCAGATCAAAACCATTAAAGGACTCAAATTTAATCAGTAATCTTTAAAATTCAATTAACTGACCGGCATCAATTAAAATAGGCCAAAAATAACACTAACATGCTCTAGACTTCAACACAGTAACATCAGTGCTGGCATTTTCTTAGTTTGTTAAATGATTCATTTAGTATTGTACTCCACTTACGTTGCAGTTGCTAATAAACCCATTATAATTTTAGAAATCTACAATTCTCACTGTTTAATGCTTACAGAAACTAAACCTTATTATATTTAATGTTGTGAATACATTATGATAATGTTGCACTTTCTCTGTTTTCCTTATGACCTCCAATAAAGCTTATTTTTCCCTAATATTCTCACACATCTCTTTGGGGGTTTTAGTTGTTCTTTATGTGAAAAGGCTAGCAGATTTTATATTCTATTGCTGCTCCCTTTAAATCCCCCCACGAATTTTCAGTAGTAGGATTCACATCTGTGGGCTGAAAGGATCCTGATGTTCCAAGAATGATTCCTAAACCAATCTTTGGTCAACTTAGACAGGCCTAATGCCTGTATTGCTGCCAGTGTAATGTAAAAGCTTCAGTGTATGCATCATGTTAAAGATAATTAAGATAATCTATTTTCAAAGGCACGAGATGACATCACATCTCTTCTTCTTGCCTTGACCGTGCAGACGGCATACTTTTTGACATCCTTCTAACAGCAAACATATTATTTGACCACATGTTGCCTTTAGTGTTTTTTGTCATTTTATCATTGTTTTTTTTTTTTTTTTTCCATTTCTTATTCTTTTTAAACAAAGTTAATGCGCAAGAAGATTTCAAGCTATAAAGACTTCTTATAGTCAGTATTGGTACTTGTGTCCATGCCTTCATCCGGTCCTTCTACAAGTTGTTGACAGATATAAAGATCTTACTGCATTTGCTGTTATCCAATTAAGATTCGCAGTTATAGTTATATAGGTTTTTATGCCTTTTTTTATCTGTGTCATGAGAATCTTTTCCAATTTTTGGTGTTTGTGACAGAATTTGTGTTTAGAGACCCTTTTGAGACTGTTTTTAGGAATATGTATTGTAACTAAAACTAGATTTTCAGCAATGCCATGAGGTAAAAGTTTATATTTGCTTATCTAATATACAAAGAAGTGATTAAAATGTGCTAGACGGTACTTAGATAATCATGACAAGCGATAATATAAATACGAGCTGTTATTGCAGAATTTACACAAGTTTAAAAACAAGTTAATAATGTACAAGATTTTGTTCTTGATTTTTTGCTGTATTTACTTTGCTTTTATATAATTGTAAACAAATTCAGGCATTAAGTGGTACTAAAACTGTCACCAATGGCCCTTTCCCACTAGTACCCGCTTAGCCCTGCCTTAATTCAACCGACACCACACCAACCGGGTTTTGGTTGTTCCCATTACAATAGAGGCCAGTTGAAGCCACGTTCAGTGCGGGAGGGGTCGTCTTAGCAAGGGGGCTGGTAAGTATCGTAAACTCATTTGTTTGCATCACACATGGAACAACAATGCAGAAGGATGCGCTTGTGATTTACGTGCTGCTAGCGAAGCCTGTTTGCTGCAAGGCGCAATACTCAGGATCAGCAAACTGTCGCTGCTACCAACGTACAAGTCTTCGGGGTTTTAAAGATGGCGGGGTCGGCAGTCGCCCTCATGACTCATCCCATGGCGCCAAATTCTGGCCAATAGTGACCTGCTACTCAACACGTCACGATTTCCAGCCTGGCTTCGCACCTTCAGAACCCAGACGGCATAGCTGCTAAAAATGTATCTACTCACCTGGGAAAATCCTGATGGGAACGGCTAATCAAGATGGGTGGTGTCGGGCTGGGTTAAATGGGTACTAAGTGGGTACTAGTGGAAAGGGGATATGTGTCATTTTAAACATTTGATGAATCTTGAGGATCAGATGTAGTAACTGAGAGTAAAACCGAAGGCAAACATGGTGCTCTGTGGAGCTGAAACATCTGATGTTGTTTGTCATTTTTCTTGCCAAGGACACGGCCTGAGAGTTCAATGGGCCAGTAACAGTGATAATGGGGAGGAGCAGAGAGATTTGTACATTCACAGCAGAACAAATTACAGGTTGTGTATGAAGCTTAAAAAAAAAGAAAAAAACACAAAAACAAAAGAAAACAATCAGAATAATCTTCCCCACTCACCCCTTCTCTTCCTCTTACCTCTGGTGTAAACGCTGGGTGAGTAATCTTTATGAGTGAATGCCCAGGATTGCCTGCCAAGGTCACGCTTCCTCTTATATTATACCTGAGAGACACTTTGCTGTTTCTGACAGAAAAAAACGTTAAACTCTGAAATTGTTATTTGAGAAGGGCTCCAGAGAGGCAGTGGTATTTACAGGGTGAGGTTTTGAGAACTTTACAATCTGCTTATTTTATCTAAGAAATACTACAGCCAATACACTGTGGACTGTGCAGTATAACAAAGTATGAGTACATTACAAAACATAATTACATTATTCAACATCTTCAACATCTGAGATTTTTATAATAGTAATTATTAAGTATACTTTATGCATTTTAACTTTTCTTCTGTAAGCCGGTTCCTATGTCTGCTTTCATTGTGCCCAACTACAGTTTGAATTTAGCTTGTTCTTAAAAAGTATTCACATATTTTCCTCAAATAGAGAATTAATGTTTTTCTTTTTATTTTGTTTTACTCTCATAAAAATGTCCAGTGACCTGCCTAAGGATTCTTAAAATGACATTGTTACTTTTTCTGTCATCACTCAAAGACATTATTACTGCTTCAGAAGCAGATTAGCTGTTAGTCGTGGTTTACACGTGTCTCTCATGACGTTTAATTACCCAGTCCAACTCTGTTTAGGGTTCAAGAAAAAATTAAATGGTTTATTCCTTAGATTTCACAAAAATATGCCAGTTCCAAGACTTTTCCGAATAACAAGTTAAACACCAAGACACAGTAAGAAAACCATATAGAAAAAGAAGTAGCTCCTTCTTTACATTACATATGTACGGAAGCGTGGAACTGTCACCCAAATAAAAAAAAAATCGAACCTTATCACGTTATAACGTGATATGTTTATTGTAAAAACGTAAAACGTATCACGTTATAACGTGATACTTTATTGTAATAACGTGAAACGTATCACGTTATAACGTGATAAGTTTATTGTAATAACGTGAAACCTATCACGTTATAATGTGATACTTTATTGTAATAACGTGAAACGTATCACGTTATAACGTGATAAGTTTATTGTAATAACGTGAAACGTATCACGTTATAACGTGATAAGTTTATTGTAATAACGTGAAACGTATCACGTTATAACGTGATAAGTTTATTGTAATAACGTGAAACCTATCACGTTATAACGTGATACTTTATTGTAATAACGTGAAACCTATCACGTTATAACGTGATAAGTTTATTGTAATAACGTGAAACCTATCACGTTATAACGTGATACTTTATTGTAATAACGTGAAACGTATCACGTTATAACGTGATAAGTTTATTGTAATAACGTGAAACGTATCACGTTATAACGTGATAAGTTTATTGTAATAACGTGAAACGTATCACGTTATAACGTGATAAGTTTATTGTAATAACGTGAAACCTATCACGTTATAACGTGATACTTTATTGTAATAACGTGAAACGTATCACGTTATAACGTGATAAGTTTATTGTAATAACGTGAAACCTATCACGTTATAACGTGATACTTTATTGTAATAACGTGAAACGTATCACGTTATAATGTGATAAGTTTATTGTAATAACGTGAAACGTATCACGTTATAACGTGATAAGTTTATTGTAATAACGTGAAACCTATCACGTTATAACGTGATACTTTATTGTAATAACGTGAAACGTATCACGTTATAACGTGATAAGTTTATTGTAATAACGTGAAACGTATCACGTTATAACGTGATAAGTTTATTATAAGAACATAGCCTGTACTGTATGCAGATGTTGTTACGACCTATATTGGAGCAAAATACATTTCATGGAAAATATACTCATCAAGCAGAAACTTTTCAGTTCTTTTTGACAATGATTAATTGTTCTACTCTGGTTTATTGTTGTACAGAAATGTGGGACAGTTATGAGAAACGCGTAGGTCACCTGCCTGCGCACAGTGAGACGGTGCGTGCCTGTGCGTATGAATTGCCACAGAGCAGGCATCCCCAACTTGGGACCTCTTGAACCAGTGTCCTGCAGGTTTTCAGTGTGGTTTATTATTTCCAGAGAAATTCCTAATTTACTACATGGCATTAAGTTTTACTTCATTGGAGAGATTTGATGAAGCTTGGAGGACACCTGTTGACGTTTCACCCTTTAAGTAGACAGGACCACGTCTTTGTGTCGGCAACTTATTTCTCCCAGTCCCAGCGGTGCATAAAGCCTTTATAATTTTCATTTTTATTGTCAGGAGACAACATATTATTAACTGAAAGCAGCGCGCACACTCTATTGCCACTCAGACACATGCACGCACCGTCTCACTGCGTGCAGGCAGGTGACGCACTGTGTTGCTTATAACGGTCTTGTGTGCAAGAATAAACCAGGTCTGCACCAGCCTCTTAACGACCCATTATTTGAGTCAGGTATGCTGCAGTATGGACATACTGAAAACCTGCAGGACACTGGCTCAAGAGGTCCCAAGTTGGGGATGCCTGCTCTGTGGCAATTCAGACACACAGGCACGCACCGTCTCACTGTGCGCAGGCAGGTGACCTACGCGTTTCTCATAACTGTCCCACATTTCTGTACAACAGTAAACCAGAGTAGAACAATTAATCATTGTCAAAAAGAACTGAAAAGTTTCTGCTTGATGAGTATATTTTCCATAAAATGTATTTTGCTCCAATATAGGTCGTATCAACATCTGCATACAGTACAGGCTATGTTCTTATAATAAACTTATCACGTTATAACGTGATACGTTTCACGTTATTACAATAAACTTATCACATTATAACGTGATACGTTTCACGTTATTACAATAAACTTATCACGTTATAACGTGATAGGTTTCACGTTATTACAATAAAGTATCACGTTATAACGTGATACGTTTTACGTTATTACAATAAAGTATCACGTTATAACGTGATACGTTTCACGTTATTACAATAAAGTATCACGTTATAATGTGATAAGGTCCGATTTTTTTTTTATTTGGGTGACAGCTCCACGCTTCCGTACATATATATGTTGCCCCTCTGGCATTACCGTCAGAAGGCAACGAAGGTTTAGTCGTCTCAACGTGTCAAGCTGTGGCGAAGAATAGAGGAGATACACACGTTGAGCTGGCGTTACTCTCATACCGGAAGTTTTATTCTTCCTCTGTGACCTGCTCTACTCTTTACCACCAGCGCGATAGGCGCCCCCTAGCGGTTGGATGTAGGATAGCGCTGCAGTAACTGAGATTACAGTAATGTAATGTATAACAAATAAAAGAAAACTTAATGAAATTAGAATAGGGGTGTCTATTTTTATCCCCTTATCTATTTGACCCTCTACACTCTCCCCCACTTAAAAGAATGTCTCCTGACATCTGGTAATGTTGTGTGTGAGTATCTAGTGTGCAAAAGTGTACCAGTTATGGCAATGTGGCTGAAAATGGATTGGGTAAGGGGAAAGTGGAAAACTATTAATCTCTGTCAGGGGTTGGCTAAGTAAGAAGGGATTTACACTTGCACTACAATGGTGATATGAGGGCTGACCCAGAATATCATATGTGAACTTTGTCGTCGGTCTTGTTCTCCTGTGTGATTTCCTTACATCATCACCTTCTCCTATACTGCCACCATCCGTTTCTTCTCTTTGTTCGGGTTCCCTTTCCACTAGCCCTGCCCCATCCTCCGTATCCTCAGTGTTTGGCTCCATCTCAGCTTCTTGTCTGTGTGGGGGACAGAACTCTCTGGCTGTTGCACGCAGCTTAAGCTGATTATGAGGATTCTGGTTCGGAACCACTGATCCAAATTGCTGAGGAGCTTGCTGTGGGATGGCAGGTTGTTGTTGTTGTTGAGGGTTCACAAATCTGTAACAAGGGATTCTGCTCCGGAGATCATAGGTGTAAGTATGTTCCCCCTCCTCATCAGAGCTGTCTGTCCCTGTTTGGTTAATCCTGTTGTTGTGCTCTTTAGGTCTATTGTGTCTTGTATTTCCTGTAACAGGTAGTTCATCTTCCAGAGGCAGATCGTTTACTGGCAATAAGAGATTTCTATGCAAGACACGCATGGTTTTGCTGCCTCTCTCTGGCTGTATTTTATAGACAGGTCCATCCCCCAATCTCTCCACCACTCGATGTACTACTCTTTCCCAGTAAGCCCGCAGTTTACCTGGGCCTCCCCTCTCTGAGAGATTCCTCACCAGTACCCTGTCTCCTGGCTGGAGAGCAACACCTCTGATATGCCTGTCATATTGTTTTTTTCCTTTAGCTGATGACTTTTGGCTGTTGTCAGCAGCTATTCGGTACGCCACCCGCATTCTGTCTGCCCACTTTTGCACAAATGTCTGGTGGTTCTGTGCTTCAGTCTCCCTCCTAGGCCCAAAGAGCAAGTCAACTGGTAGCCGTGGGGCTCTACCGTACAGAAGGAAGAATGGGGAGTATCCTGTTGACTCATGCCTTGTACAATTGTATGCATGCACAATCTGAGGCAGATGATCTTTCCATTCACTCTTTTTTTCCTCCTGTAACGTGCGCAGCATTTGGAGAAGTGTGCGGTTCAGTCGCTCCACTGGGTTGCACTGCGGGTGGTAAGGAGTTGTGCGAGAATGAGTAATTCCTGAAAGTTGTTGTAGTCTCTGAAACAGGCTATTCTCGAACTCCCGTCCCTGATCGTGATGCAGCTTTTCTGGGTACCCAAAACGGGGAATAAAGTCCTGAAAGATCTTTTCAGCTGCTGTTTTACCAGATTTATTTTTTGTTGGATACGCCTGTGCAAACCGTGTGAAGTGGTCAATCAGCACAAGGATATACTCATATCCTCCTTTGCTTGGCTCCAGATGTAAATAATCAACACACACTAACTCAAAAGGTGCACTAGTTGTGATGGATCCCATTGGGGCTTTTGGTGGAATGCTAGGGTGTTTTTGTTTGATACAAGGACATTTTTTCGTTACATAATCTTCGATGTCTTGCTGCATGTGTGGCCAATAAAACCTTTCTCTGGCAAGATGGATAACCTTTTCAGGCCCCACATGTCCCATATCATTATGCAAGCTCTTTAACGCCACCGGTTTAAGTTGTTCAGGGAGGACAAGTTGTTTGTTTTGGTCTGTTTTCCGAAAGAGTAGTCCATTTTCCACCACTAACTTGTTCCACTCATAGAGTAGTCTCCTTGTTTGTTTACTCATTGCCTTTTTCTCTTTTCCGTTTGGTGTCCAACCTCTTAGTTTCAAAGACACAACCTCTTGAATGGCTGAATCATTCTGTTGGGCGGCCCTGATATTGTTTGGGGTGATACTAGAAACGCTCTCTGATGGCGCAGCATCTACATCTTCACTGTTAAGCTGTAATACAGCCACCCAAGGAATATCACTGTTTTGTGCCGCTTTGCTGCCTTGCCAAACTGCAGAAACTACCTCTGAAGACATAGCCTCTGTGAAGTTATGTATCTGCTGGGGAAGTTTGACTGGATATCTGGACAACATATCAGCATCAGCATTTCTCTTCCCTGGTCTATACTTGATGTCAAAATGAAAATCAGCTAACTCTCCAACCCACCTGTGACCCACTGCGTTTAACCGTGCTGAACTCAGGATGTAGGTTAAGGGATTGTTATCTGTGTAGACAGTGAAGGTTGGCGCATAATACAGATAATCTCGAAATTTGTCACAGATAGCCCATTTGAGTGCCAGAAATTCGAGTTTGCCTGAGTGTAGGTGATAGTTTTTCTCGGCAGGTGTTAATGTCCTGGACCCATACCCAATAACGCGTAGTTTGTTGTTTTGCTGTTGATATAATACGGCTCCAAGGCCTTCATTTGAAGCATCAGTATGTAACACAAAGGGAAGGTCAAAATCTGGATAAGCCAGGATAGGAGGGTTTATCAACATCTCAACTAACCTAGATAACACATTTTGATGTTCAGCAGTCCAAGTAATGGGTGTACGGGAGGAACGCTGTCCCTTGCTACCTTTCATTTTCCCCTTTTTGGTCTGTGGCTTGGTGACATTAGTGGTCTCTCCTTGGCTCTGAAGCAGCTCAAACAAGGGCCGTGCTAGACGTGAGAAATCTTGGATAAAGGACCGGTAATAGCTAAGAAATCCAAGCAGAGTTCGGACCTCTCCAACTGTGCGAGGTTTCCTTTCTTTCAGAGCTATTACTGCTTCCAAATCTTTTGGGTCAATCTGGATTCCTTCTTCAGAAACTGTTCGCCCAAGATAACGTATTTGTCTTTTGAAAAGTTCACACTTGGCTGGACGGAGTTTGATACCATGTTGTCGCATCCGACAGAACACTTGCCGGAGATGGTTCACGTGGTCATCAAAAGTTTTGGAAAAACACAGGACATCGTCTAAATATGGCACACAGCATTCATCTCTAACACCCTCTAACACTCCCTCCATGCATCTCTGGAATGCGGCTGGTGCATTAGTCAGTCCAAATGGTATTCTTACCCATTCATAGAGTCCCCAGGGTGTGCTGAATGCCGTTAGGTGTCTTGACTCCTCCATCACAAAACCTTGATGGTATGCACTCCCTTGATCTAAGATGGAAAACCACGAATTGCCTCCCAAACTGTCCAGAAGATCCTGGATCCGTGGCAGCGGATGACGATCTGGGATGGTTTTGCGGTTGAGCTCACGGAAGTCAACACACAGTCGCAGGCTATTGTCTTTTTTTCGCACGCATACCACTGGTGAAGAATGAGATGACCGCGATTTACAGATCCATCCTCTGTCCAAGAGGTTTTGGATGTACTCCTTTACTTCTTTATACAGTGGTCGTGGGATGGAGTTGTAATTTTTCTGCACAGCTGAATTGTCTGTTGTGTTAATTCTTAGCTGTAAGCCAGGAATACATCCGATGTCTCCCTCCTCGCGAGCAAACACATCTGATTCCTCATGGAGCAGTTGTCGCACCACATTTTGTTCATTGTCAGTCAGATGGTCTAGACAGACATTTGGCTGCCATTTTTCTGTACTGTGGTTTTCTTTTGCATTCTTGTCTCTTTCATCATTTGAGCTTACATGTAAGTTGCACAGGAGGGGATCATCACTGGGATCTGGTGGTTTCTGAGGACGTGGCTGAATGGTGACAGGTCTGCTGTTTGTGATTTCTTCAAGGCAACCTAAAACTGTCTTTGGAGGTAAAAAGATGTCTCGCTTTGTTGCATTCTGGATTGGGATTTTTACTATTTTAGAAGCCCCAGCAGGTACATCAACAAGAGCCGGGAACAGCTCCAACCCATCTGGTAATCGACACTCTACATCTGGCTCAAATAGCATTGCTCCTCCTTCAGGAAAAGCTCTTACGCGACATTTTACCTCACAAATTTGGCTGCTGAGGACAGTTAGCCCCCTTTTCCCAACCCTCACCCCCAACCCTTCGGACTCTTCCTGAGGTGGCATTGTTTGCACGACAGAGACAAGAGTTTCAGCATTGCCTTTCTGAATTTTTAAGGCTTCTGACAGTAAGTCTGTTAGATTCAGGCCATCTGATTGGTTGTTACTTTCCCTAATGATCTCTTGGATTACATTGAAGCCTAGCAATGGGCTGCTCACACTCTCCTTGCTTACTAGCATCGGAACACAGAGGGCAACAGAGCCATGTTGGTTACTTGTGATCTCAAGCAGAACCTCTATCCACCCATCAAATGGCACCTCTGTCCCATTGGCTGCTGTAACTTTGAGGGGATGGTCTGACAACAGGCTCTCTAGCGGCTGAATGTTTATGTGCGGCAGAGCTTTCTGAACCCAAGACTTCTCCACTATACTAACCTGTGCCCCACTGTCTAACAGCATCTGAAGTTCTACCCCATTAAGACAACAAGTTACCATGCACCGACCACCAATCAGTTGAGCAACACGCTTCCCTTTTGGCACATTGTTTTGTTTGAAAGACTTGGTGGGAGATGAAGTTTTCTCTTTGAGGTGCAGTTTTCCTGAGATGGGGGACTCTGTATAATGTCTGGTCACTGGTGGTCCCTCCCCAGTGACCTTCTCCAGTTTCCCGACTTCTGTAAGCACCCAATAGCTCTGTGCCCCTCTTTTCCGCACTGAAAACAGTGTGTGCAGTTTTCAGTTCCTTGGGAGACACATTGGTGGCACTTTCCTTTTGCTTCTGGCTTGGCTGACTGTTTTGGGTGTGGTGTCGTGGAACGTGTGTTCTCTACTGCTGTGTTCACTACAGGTGTGAGAACTTTCTCTAAACTCTTAGTCAAAGACGATACTTGTAATGTTAGCTCTTGTATAGCAGTGCGATTGGCTTGGACCTCTGCCTTCACCTGAACTGCATTCTGCATGTCCTTCTCCTGATGCACTACACTGACGCTGACTGCTTTTTGTTTGTATGTCTGGCCTAACCTATTTTGCCTCTCCGTGTCCTCACTCAAAGACCTTGTTATGACTTCAAGAATAAAATCATCAGTGACACCTAGGTCTGAAATATGGGGTTTAAGGTCTCGTCGGATGTATGAACATTTTTCATTTATCCCTTGGTAAAGTGAATGGAGAAACACTCCCTGTACCAGTTTGCTGTCGTACTGGAAACCAGTACTTTGTTTAGATGCAAACATCACACGCTGTTTTAGCCCCATCAGTCTGTACATAAACTGTTGTGGGCTTTCTTTGTCAAGCTGTTTTGCATTGCTCAACTCCTGAAATAATTCAGTACTGCTTTTATCCCGAAGATGTGCCCTTAGAAAACGCTTTAGCTCGGATACCGTCAGGCCATCTTTGGTAATGAGCATGTCTTTAAAGTTACCAGGCTTAATTATTTTTAGCACTGTTCTGATAACCTCAGCCTCAGTAAAACCTTCAGTTAGTCCTTCATCAATTTGCTTAGACAAACTGTTAAAACTTAAATCAGAATCTGAATCAGAAATTTGACCACCATGGATCCTAAATTCTCTACGTGGCAACAATGTTGCAACATCTGCCAGTCTTACCAACCCAGCCACCTGATCAGCAGACATTGGTTGTTGGGTAGTCTCCCTTATGGCAGATGCTAGTACTACTGGTTCAGTTTCTGCCATAGATGCATCAGCCTCTTCTTTAGATGTGTCACCTGGTCCACCTGCCTCGTGGGGCAATTGCAGTTCGTCAATGAGGTCACGAAATATTAGTGGGCGAGACATACCCTGGTCCTCCAGATTCCTTAGTTGTTTACTTCTCAGGAAGTCAACAATAAAGTCAAAGAGATCCACTTCAGTCGAGTCTTCACCTGGTAAATCTTCATTCACCTCATCTTGACATGATACTGCAAGCTTGTGAAGTAGGTCTCTGTTGGCAGTGCTGATCAGCCGGCGAAGCTGTTGCTGAATTTCCCACTGTAGATCATGAAGAGCGGCCATCTTTGGATACCCGATGTCTGTCACTTGGTCGTTGGCTCCGAAAACAGGTAATCAGGAACCCACGGTTCTAACTCGATTAGCACCAGTCCAGCAGGTGGCGCTAATCCCGGACGAGCCCCCAAAATTGTTGCCCCTCTGGCATTACCGTCAGAAGGCAACGAAGGTTTAGTCGTCTCAACGTGTCAAGCTGTGGCGAAGAATAGAGGAGATACACACGTTGAGCTGGCGTTACTCTCATACCGGAAGTTTTATTCTTCCTCTGTGACCTGCTCTACTCTTTACCACCAGCGCGATAGGCGCCCCCTAGCGGTTGGATGTAGGATAGCGCTGCAGTAACTGAGATTACAGTAATGTAATGTATAACAAATAAAAGAAAACTTAATGAAATTAGAATAGGGGTGTCTATTTTTATCCCCTTATCTATTTGACCCTCTACATATAACTCAACCAACTCAAATTAACCTAAATGTTCAATATAAATACTTTTGATTTACTGTTTAACATAACAAGGATTAACTAAAAGACATCCTCTTAAAAATAGTGAAATACCACCAATGAGGGAAAAATATTAATACAGACATTTTCAAAATACTGGAATTTTTACCTTTTTAGATATGTTTCTCTTCACTGTGGAAGTTGGACCAGTATGGATACTTGACCATAATCTGTCAAATGCACCTTTAAGAAGGGTGGCTGTGCAGATAATAATGTTACTCTGCTGGTTGGTTTGTCAACTGAAATGTTGTGCAAAAATACCTGACAAATTTAAATATCAACAGTAAGGATTGTAACAAAAATTTTAAAGATATTTATGACTTTAAAAGGTTTTTCTCAGTATTTTATTAGATGATACCTAAATTTCCTCTACAATGGAAACCAGGTTTTCTGTTAAGTATTTTCTGTTTATTTAGTAGTCATCTTCCATGCTACAAAAATGTATAACTTAGTTAAATACATACCTTTATTTAATGTTCACATGTCTATGTTTTTCTTTTTCTCTTTAAACAGATGGCCAGGAGATGAAAGTGGGCGAATACAATGCCATTGCTGATGTGCTGGAACTCAACAACAACTCCATAAAATTCCAAGGTATTAAAAGGAGAAATATGTGTCTAGACCTTCCTTCCAGGAAAAAGAGATTTGTTCCCTCAGCATTTGTGATGCTACATACCAGTTTGGTCCACAGACTGCCTTCCTTGACAACCCACACACAGATCTGTTTCTCTGTAGGCTTGCCAGAAGCAGCTGACTGAAACAAAGTATATGTAACACATACTCTACCATCAAATGCAATAAAAGATGTTTAGGTCTTTTCCCAGACTATACTACTGCTACTTTGTTGTTGTAGGGCGGCAGCGTCTACTGGTCATTCACCTGCATTTTTTTTTTTTTTTTTTAACCCTGTCCTGTCCAGCATCCTAACATACAGAACGGTGGTCTGTGTGCCATATTTTGCTTGACAGATTTGATCTAGCAAGGGAGGCTTGCTATATACATAGCTGCCCTTGATATTTTTATTATTTTTATTGTAATCTTATTTTCTTTCATCTTTATATGTCAGTGCCGAACCTGACAGGGAGATAGAGAAAGAGGGGAAAAAAGGGAGAAAAGGACAGAACTAAAATGTGGAAATAACAGTTGTCTAGACTGCATTAAACACACCACAAAAAAGCAATATAAACTACCACAGTACTACATGATACATAAAGAAAAATAGGATATTGAGGATATGAAAAAGTACGGTAGTCATCAAATGTACCTGCAGAGAAATGTACCAACACACAAAAATCAGCAACATCTAGTCAGAAGCAGATGGAGAGACGAGCACGTTTGTTAGCATGCACATGTGAACATGCGTGTGTGGCCATGCAACAAGGAGGAAATGTATGCTTGCAAGGGGGTCATGATCACTCCGCACGCCGAAGCATCAGCGGGGGACAGGGGGAGCCCGAGTCCACAGAGCACCAAGCCCAGGACGGCCAAAGCAGAACGAGCAGCGGCCCACTCAGACCAGAGCAGAGGGGCCCCCAGACTGGAGCCCCCCAGCGTGACGGGGCAGGGGCACCGGGCAGCACAGGATGATAGTGAGCAGGCCCAGCGGGCGCCGCGGTGCGGGCCGTACAGAGGGCAGGCTCTCAAGAGGCCCCAAGGGCCACCCATTCCTCCCAGCAGAGCAGAGAGGCAAAACCACCGCCGGCCACGCCAACCCAACACCAAGGCTAGGCACCCCAGGGACAAGAACATTTCCGCAGGTGGCTCCTGTCCGCCCACACACAGCCCATGTGCCCGTCCCCCCCGAGGCCATAAATGTATATTGATGTCTGGGTTGTGATTAAAATCTAGTAGGGCAGGCAGTTGCAGGGGTCCACCGGGGACCCCGCAATGGGGACCCCTTAGCCACACCCACCGCCTCCACCCACCGCACAGAGCCCTATGTGTGTGTATGATGTGGGGTGGCGGGGGAGGAGAGGGGCTCGGGGAGGGGCACAACCTGTAGAGAAATCTCTCTCCCAGGCAGCCAACTCCTCAGCTGGCCGCTGTAGGTGCCCCCGCTTCCCCAAGACCACCCGAGGGCAGAAGGGCAAAGGCCCAGCCCAGCCCAGAGCCCACCCACCCCTGGCAGCCCACGCCACCACACCAGGGGACCAGAGAGCCCCAGGTTGCACACATATATCCTGGTCGGGCCCGAGGCACAGCACCCCCACCCACCCAGCGGGAAGGGAGAGAGCAAGAATATTTACCTGCATTTTTGAGCAGCTTTAAGTCCAACATCATGTAGGATGTGTGAAGTTAAAAGGTTGTTGCCAACTGGTTTTAAGACTGATCACAAATCGAGCTGAACTACTGCTTTTCTTTGGGTACCACTACATAAATATGATGAAGAAGAACCTATAGAAACTAAAATGCATTGAGAAATGAAGACGAGACCTATAAATATTGGATTTTTTAGTTAGTTGGTACATCAGTCACAAATCACAAAAACTGCTGCTCTACAGTGTTGCGTTATTAAAATCCATCCATTTTCTCTTCACAGTCATTTTACCTTCAAGAAAACGGACATTAATTTGTTTTTACTGTGTAATGTGTACATTTTTTTAATTTATTAGTTCAAATCTCAATTAAAGGGCCACAATTTCCAAGATGAGGCAACAGAAAACAATCAGCTCGTGTCTTATAGAAGCATTTCTTACATCCTCAAAACTTTTAAAATGGCACAAAGAGCTGAACTCTCATGACATTTTAACCAATAAGAAGAGAGAAAATATGGCACATAACTTATAGACCGATGCCCCAGACTTAACAGAGCTCCAGACTAACTTTTAGCATTGGCTGCACTGGTGAGCCTCAGTTTTTCATTTGGCTGCACCAGCAAAAAAAAAAGGTGCCAATCAGAGATAAAAAGTGACCCATCTCTTCTTTTGGCTTTTTAACATGTTCTTGTTCTTCTCTGAGATCAGGTAAGGAGGGAATTGTTTTGGCTGCTTGTGTTTAGACTGTAAAGTGCAACTAATATGATTTACTGGTGCTTCAATAAATAAACTCCAATTTCAGTTTATTTTTTTCTATGACTGTGAATATTTTAACTGCTCAGTACTGTTACTTGCTCACTTGAACCCAAACTTTTTTTTACTTAGAAAACATTATTGTACCACTCAGAGAAAAGTCTCACTACTGTCCTCTCTCAGCTAAATTATTTACAGGTCCATTTTTCACCTCCCATGTTTGCCTGTGTTGACACACTTTGTAATTTGTTTGATCCTTCTGGCTGTTCTCCCCCCTCACCACTCTAGCTCCATTTTTTTCTCCTTTGCCCCACATACAGAAAGTCTAGGAATAAAAGCTTGTTTCCACATCCCTGACCACAGTAAGTGGAGAACTGTAAGGTGATGCCGTTGCAATCGATTGGCCAACTGGCAGAAGAAAAAATGAGCAAATGATAAGAAAGTGCAGAGTTTAACCACAATAACTTGACTGTGATGCATAAAGAAACAGTTACACAACAGAGGAAACTGAGAACCAGCATTGCAAATAGCCGAATATTTGCTGTAATATCAAGAGAAAGAAGAAATCTGTCTTGTCAAAGTTAAAATGTCCATAATCCACTTTTTTGTTTGTTTGTTTGTTTGTAGGTGTAGAGCCTCCCAAGGATCGAACGTTTGTGAGATTACAACGCCGCCATATAAACGTGCCGCTGTACAGCATCCTGTCCACAATCACCATACTGGGCATGCTCATGGCTGGGGCCTTTCTATTCTTCAACATCAAGAACCGAAACCACAGGTCAGCATCTGGCTCTAGTGAAGTACTGCTTGGAGGATAAATGGTAATGTGTGAAGGTAAAATGCAGAAATGTAAAGTGCAGGGAGACAGTAGGGTTTAGTTTTAAGAGGGGCAGAAGTGGACGGATGAATGAAGGTCAGAGGAGTCTTGGGGAAAATGAACAGAATTAATAAAAATAATGTTAAACCTTTCTGTTGATATCCTATTATTTCAGATTATATTCTATATAAGAATATCCCACTTGTATTTTTTGGAATACTTTTGTTTTTTGTTATTATTCTTTCATCTGTTTAAATCTCCAACCTGTAATTCTTCTCCTTCAGACTAATCAAGATGTCCAGTCCCTACATGAACAATCTGATCATCTTAGGAGGCATGCTGTCCTACGCTTCTATCTTCCTGTTTGGTCTGGATGGAGGTTTTGTTTCTGACAAAGAGTTTGAAACCTTGTGCACTGTAAGTCCCTTTTGCACTTTCTAAAAAAAAAGACGAAATGCTGAATTACAGGGTTTTTCCTTGACATTGTCGGTGCTAACAGCGTGTTGAAATTTTCTTTGCCAGTTTCAAAGGGGTCATTTAAATCTTAAATTATGATGTACATTTTTACATTATTGCCATTCTTTATTTCTAATGGGTCAATGTCTTTCACACACTGTCAGTTTAATCTTTTTTTTTTTTTTCCTCACTTAACATATAACTATTTTGATAAAATATGGAGAGTATAGACAGACCTGTCACATGCACTGGATAATCAGTAGGCACTGGCTAGAGTCACTTTAGGTCTTTAGCTTGCATTGAGCAGATTTAAATGTTTCCCCCAGGTAGCTTTACTGTGAGACTGTGTAGATACTGGATTAATTAAAGAGTTTTGATTACAGCGGTAACTGGTTTCCACTGAGAGAATGCCCTGCCAGATACAGAGACACACACATGCACATGCATACTAAAATAATATCAGACAGGGCATGTCTTGAACTACCCTTACCTGCATGAAGCTGTGTTGCAACTGTTAAACAGAGCTCTTCACTTCAGTTGTGCAGCAGAGCAGCACTGAGGTTGATCTGGAGAATAGATCTGTTTGTAACTGTTTGTATCTTACAAAGCTCTACATGGCTTTGTTCCCCACTGGTATGGTGAAGGTAGGTATGTGACAATACCAACGTGTAAATGTATATGTTAGATAAGCACAGTATTTGTATGTGTTGCGTGTTTGCATGCAAATATTTGCTTATGCATAAAGCAAAACTAGAACAGCCAACTCTCTACTCATGAAGGCACTGTAGCTATTTTAGGCTTTTCTTGATTTTATTCAAATTGTAGGCATTTCAGGAGAGCAACAGCCTCGCGGTCTGTGACGTCCTCCCAGAACTTTAGGAGACAAAAGATAAATCAGACAGCTTTTTATTTTTAGAATGTCTCGCTGTGCCATTTTGATTGATCTCAGCTTTGCAGATACCTGTCAGAACAGATGCTGGTCTGAGCCTTGATCACCACTTTACAACATGACACAAATTTGTATGTCGTTGTTGTTCTGACAGGTTCGGACTTGGATCCTCATAGTTGGTTACACTACAGCTTTCGGCGCCATGTTTGCCAAGACCTGGAGGGTGCATGCCATCTTCAAAAATGTGAAAATGAAGAAGAAGGTATTGAAAAATGTTATTTATTTAGTATATTAATTATATATATATATATATATATATATATATATATATATATATATATGTGTGTGTGTGTGTGTGTGTGTGTGTGTGTGTGTGTTAAAGGTAAAGGCTATAAAACCATCTCCAAGTGGCTTGATGTTCCTGTGACTACAGTTGCACATATTATTCAGAAATTTAACATCCATGGGACTGTAGCCAACCTCCCTAGACGTGGCTGCAGGAGGAAAACTGATGACAAATCAAAAAGACGAATAATATGAACGGTAACAAAAGAACCCAGAAAAACTTCTAAAGAGATTAAAGGTGAACTTCAAGCTCAAGGAACATCAGTCTCAGATCGCACCATCCGTCATTGTTTGAGCCATGTGGACTTAATGGGAGACGACCAAGGAGGACACCATTGTTGAAAACAAATTTTAAAAAAAGTCACATTGGAATTTGCAAAACTACATGTTGACAAGCCACAAAGCTTGTCCTATGGACAGATGAGACAAAAATGGAACTTTTTGTCAAGGCACATCAGCTCTATGTTTACAGATGGAAAAATGAAGCATATCAAGAAAAGAACAATGTCCCTACTGTGAAACATGGAGGAGGCTGTGTTATGTTCTGGGGTGCCTTGAATCTGTGCAGGAACAATGAAATCTCAAGACTATCAAGGGATTCTAGAGAGAAATGTGCTGGCCAGTGTCAGAAAGCTTGGTCTCAGTCGCAGGTCATGGGTCTTGCAACAGGACAATGACCCAAAACACAGCTAAAAACGCCCAAGAATGGCTAAGAGGAAAATATTGGACTATTCTAAAGTGACCTTCTATGAGCCCTGACCTAAATCCTATTGAGCATCTTTGGAAGGAGCTGAAACATGCCGTCTGGAAAAGGTATCCTTCAAACCTGAGACAACTGGAGGAGTTTGCTTATGAGGAGTGGGCTAAAATACCTGCTGAGAGGTGCAGAAGTCTCATTGACAGTTACAGGAATCGTTTGATTGCAGTGATTGCCTCAAAAGGTTGTGCAACAAAATATTAAGTTAAGGGTACCATCATTTTTGTCCAGGCCTGTTTCATGAGTTTATTTTTTTAAATAATTCTGTTGAAGCATTGTTGAAAAGCAATGTCTGACTTTCATTGGTTAAATTTCATAGAATTTTTATTTATTATTATTTTTGTCAGGTTCAAGTTATTTCTGTGAACATTGTGAGTTTTTCTTTCATTGACCGAAGGGTACCAACAATTTTGTCCACGTCTGTATATATATAAAAGAAGGTCCTCCGCACAAGATTTGCCCTAGGCGACCTTTGCCAGTAGAAATTTGGGACACATCAGCTGTGTACCGCAGCATCATCGAGTGTGTCAGCCTTTTGCTCACAATACACCCTCTACTGAAGCCGCCCCACCACTGGCTGAGCAGGGTCTGTGTCCCTAACTTCTAGAGGTCCAACTGGGGCCTTTTGTCATCATCCACAGCTACAGTCTGCAGCGCTCAGCAGTCCCTGATATTTCCTTGATGGAGTGGTGCAGGACAGATCCTCATGTCTTTAAGGAGTTTACTGGTAGATGTGTTGAAGCCATGGCAACCGACTACCACTGGGTAGATTGTCGCTCGGCAGCCAGTAGTGCATCATCTTCTTCTCACAGACCTCATTCATGGCCTCCTCATATGGTACTGTGTAGACCAGGGGTGCCCAAAGTCGGCCCTCAAGGGCCACTGTCCTGTAGATTTTCCAATGTTTCTGCTTCAACACACCTGACTCAAATTAAATAAATCCAACAGCCTATTAAGTTTTGCACAATGACTCATCAATTTGAGTCAGGTGGTTTTGGAGCAGGGACACATCAAAAACCTGCAGGATTGTGGCCCTTGAGGACTGGAGCTGGACACCCCTGGTGTAGACAGTATGCAGAATGTTGGACCAGAGCACAAGGTCTAGTCTTAATGTGGAGGGATAATTTTGGGTGTAGCTGAAAGCTGTTGGCCTAAATCTGCAAGCATTTCCAAGTCCAGTGTGCCCTTTAGCTGTCCATTTCTGGTCTTTTGTTATACTTTGGCTCTCTCATGTTCTTGTATCCTTTCACAGACAAAGAATAATGAGAGGAATGCAGTAGATTTTGTATTTTAATTTGTATGTAATCTTTAAAATGGTGTTGCAGTTTTGTCAATAGGACCAGCTCATGTTTCCTTCTCAAGAATTTTATTTCTGTTTAAATTTATGGGAAAATCTTACAGGTTTAGGGATGATGTCAAGTTTAAGTTTTTCATTCTTAAATCTGGTTTTAAGCTTTTTAATTTCTTATCAAAACATATGATAAGCACTCCTTGATATTGCCACTGGTATCTCCATTGGCACATGTACAGTAGACCTGGCAGGCTTCTTCAGGAGGCTCACGTGTCTTATGAAACTCCAGCTCTGGTGTGTGGGTGATTGTGCTCAGACTCATCCCTTTTAACAAAACAGGCTAAAAGACTGGCAGCCCTTGGCACCTGATTTTAAAATCTTCTCAAAGAAGGAGGGGAAATAAAAGAAGATCTAGAAATACAAATGGCTTTTTAAACATCTGACACAATCTGTTTCATTGGCCCAGTTATATAAAGTGGTGTTCTCTGCATGTTGTAACTGTGCTTGGCCTTTTTGTATTTATAGACTTTGCTCTCTCCCCCTCCATTTCTCTAACTGTCTCTCTCACACTTTCATATTGGAGGAAGTGTGGGTGGCCTGCCAGAGAGCAGAGAGAGTGCGAGAGAGAGAATGAAGAGAGAGGAATTGCTGAAAGAGTGGAAGAGTTTGGAAAGATGTAGGGAAGTACTGGCAGAAGGGAAGGTGGAGAGACAGAAGGAGAAAGGCAAAGCAGGGAAAGAGACAAGACAAACACCATGGCCTCAATGGCAAGGAAAGTAGGTTGGACACTATGAAAAGAAAAGGAAACATTAGAAACAGGGGCAAATGATAGATCCAGATTACAAGTAAAAGACAAGGAGCAATGACTGAATCTGACCTTTTATATTTCTTTAGCTAAGTGTCTTTATAAACTGATCATTTCTGGAAATTTTGCTCTTCTGAGCTCCATATTGCACTGACATTTCATAGCCAGTTATTTTCAGTTCAGTTCTCCCCCTTTTTCCCTTGTTAACAACGACAAAACAAATGTCTCCTTAGAGGCAGTATTTACCCCTACAGCATACTTCAGCCCCTAACCCTTAGAATGTATACTCTGTTGGCTCAGTGCCTGGGTTTATGTGCAGGACACACACAAAAACCACTTCATCAACACTGATTGAGTGCAGGTGCTTTGGCTTCAGCAGACTGATAGTTGCTGTTGGTGCCCTGAAATGTCTGCCAACTGCTGTCAGGGGAGGGACAGACACAAGTGTTAGCCATTTTTTTCTTCAAACTGTGGGGCTGGAATGGCATCCCTCACTCCTTCCTCACCCTTTTCCTTTTCCTTTATCTTTTTTTTTTTTTTCTTCTGTGCTCTGAGATTGTAAATCAAGGGTGAGTTCGATAAGGGTTCCACTTGGTGGGCTGCAGTCGGTACTCCTTCACTTCTTAAAAAGCTCAATGTCAAAGACAGTGCAGGGGGAGGGGTCCATCAATGTCTTCGTTCTCCAAACACACAAACATATACACAACCCACACAGACGCAGATAAACACACACACTTAGAAAAATCACCCTGTACACACTCCATCACCCCAGCCCCTGTAGCAGCTACTTGTCAGTCTGCTTGTCTGGGTAATTTACTGAGTTCTCTATGGTGACATATTGCTGGAAGTGTGAATACACGTGCTCCCACGTTCAGACAGGACAAAGCTAAACAAGTATGAAGGAGATCAAATAATTTACATAGAACTCTATGGTTGTGTTTATTTACTCACATTTTCCATTTGTGCAGAAAAACAGCTGGATAGAAATATCTAAAATATTGTGGCAAAAGTGTTATTATATATGTGGGAAATAGATTCAGCTAATAGATGGTGACTCACTTGACAGCTTTCATCTGCAGCATCAGCTGGAGAATTGGTGTCAGACTCTCTTTATCTCAATAAACCAATCATTAATCATCCTTTGAAATAAGATTTTATAAAAATTTGTTTAAAAAAAAAGAAAAGAAATGAAAAATAAATTAAATTTGCAAAAAATCCAAGCCACATATGGAAGCCCAGCTAGGGATTATGAGCTAAGAAAAAATTTTTACACACATGCACAGGGGCACAAACCTGAAAAAGTGGCACATGCAAAAGAGTTTTTTTTTTTAAAAAGGATTTTAGGAAATATTCAACTGATTATTACAACTAAAGTTTTAATCTAATGTAATAACGTAGGTCCAAATTTGTTACTCCAAATAGCAGGTGAAACAGTTTTTTTCATCAGGCGGATCCTGCATTGTATGCTGGTAATCACTGCTGATAAAGACACCGATAACAAGAATAACTTGCTGTGAGCAAAATAACACGTTTTATTAGTGTTTTTCAGCATTATTTGCTGTATAACTTCCCACAGTCGTCCCATCTGGTGGTTTTATGACTCTTATATTGTCTTCATAAAATGGAAACAGTTTGTACAGACAAATATCATCACCCACGTTGGTGAGATGATGCTGTACAAGTGCTGTATGCATGATCAAGAACCCGGCCACCCCTCTGATACAACTCTTATATACAACAGTTGTAAAGTTCACTTCTTTTTTTTTTTCTTTAATGATTGAACATGGAGTTTGTTTTTCAAACTTAAAAACAGTAGTTTGACAAAATCTCATACCTGAGCATACTCAGTACTTTTAAGTATTAGTCTTTCTGTTTTCACTCATGTCAAGGCCACATGTACAATTTTTGTTTTTAGTTTCTTAGATTCTTAAGTAACATTTGATGCAATAGCGAACAACAACGGGAGCCAAATGAAGGTTGGGATTTTTCTTTTTCCTTAGGCTGCTCCAAGCACTTTAAATTACAAGTCATAACACGGCCCTTTATTTTATACATGGAGTTCTTTTTCCATCATCCATAACCTCATAACTTGTGGTAGTGTTTTTTTTCCTTGTGAGACTTTGACAGCCAGATTAGTGGCTCTAGAGATGAAACCAGTAACCCTCTAAAGAGGATGACCTACCCTACTCCCTGAGCCACACCAGCCCCTGATATCAGTCTGGACATTATTTGTTTTGCATGAAATGTTCTTTGTCTTGCCTTGCCCACATCTACTCGTTGCCAGCATCATCAAAAGTCAATAGATCAAAAGAAAAGCTCCCCTCATGTGCTTCATCCTGAACTCAGCTGGGGGCTGGACACCTGTGCGAGTTGCTTCTGGCTTGTGTGATACTCTCCAAACAGTGCCTGGCCTGTGTTCCCTGACCTTTGCTTTGATCTGTGGTTCTGGGCAGTCAAACACTATTATAAATTAAGATCACAAACAGGTCATGACTTTTATCCCTCTAAAGTCCAGGGTACAAACAGAGGGGCTTTAGAGGTTGACAGCACTGGCTCTTGTTTGGTGGATCTTCAGCAGAAGCTCACACCACACTGCAACAGAATGGGGTTTGCTGATATTCTTGTTCTAATGGAAATTACGTTGCCTTGTGGTTTTAATGCTTTAAAATTGGTTGTCTTAAAGTTAGTCCTGATGTTGGTGCTCAGGAACTGGTGCTCCTGATGGGATGGCCAACCTACACAACGTTGGGTACGACTGCGATCCCATCAGTCTTTAAATGTTAAGCCTTTGGCAATTTAAGTAAATCTGTTCAATACCCTATATAGGTCCCTAGCATGAGGAAATGTTAAATGTAATGCTATTAAGGTTCTTGGTCATGGGTTACAATCTCTTTGTTGTTATAATTATACTAGTCAATGCAAAATGTGGTTTAAAATGACTCTTTAGCACAAACATTAGCAGCTGTTAAGCTATTTTGCTAATAGAAGTATTTCATTTTCCCCTCTCTCTCTCTCTACAGATCATAAAGGACCAGAAGCTGTTGATTATCGTTGGCGGGATGCTGCTAATCGACTTGTGCATTCTCATCTGCTGGCAGATTGTGGATCCGCTCAGAAGGACTGTGGAAGAA
Source organism: Melanotaenia boesemani (assembly GCF_017639745.1). NCBI lineage: Eukaryota > Metazoa > Chordata > Actinopteri > Atheriniformes > Melanotaeniidae > Melanotaenia > Melanotaenia boesemani. Next base: position 14,838,947 of record NC_055698.1, on the reverse strand, counting down.
TACAGCCTAGAGGTCAGTGTACATTTGATCTTTTTCTCATCTTGTCCAAATTTGGGCTCCACGATGCTACAATTTTATTTGTTGTTGTTTTGTTGTTGTGTTTTTTTAGTTCAGAAAAACAAAATGTGTGCCTCAGCCTATATCACAAGCAGGTTTATTGTGCTAGTTATTTTTGGGTCAGGATGTGAACCATTCCTGCCTCCTGTGCTCATCCCATGGCCGAACATTTGCCAGATTGGATGGGAGACGTTGGCAAGGCCCACTGGAAAAGAAACACTTGGCATCATGTTCTCTTGGCTGGAGAGGTTGCAAAGTGTTGAGTAGATATTAACACTGCTATACTGTGACTGGTAAAGAGTAGAATGAGATTTTCTGATATTGATACAGATTAGAACTAGCTGTGTGCCCAGCAGGCTCAAATGAGCATACTGTAGGGCTGGCATTAGAAGTTTGAGATGTGATGTGTTTTTAGTGCGATAGATTATATATCAGCCCAAGACCGTGTGTGATATTAAAATAATCCAGATTATGATTTAACAGGAATTGCTTATGCTTATATTTTAGTAAAAATGACTTCTGTCACACATTTCTGTAGGATGAGTTATCATGCAGAAGAAGTTTGATTCTACTGAGTAAAATGTCCATTTTAACACAGGAGGTTTCTGAGCTTTTGCGTTTCCTAAGTTATACAAAAAAATGTTTTTTTGGGAGAGATAGAAAGTAGTTAAGAGTTTTTTTTTATTCAGTCCTGCTAATGGTATGCTGTCTCAGGCTGCTTTTTTTTTATCTCTGTGCTTGTTTATGTTTTCTATAGTCTTCTCACATTCCTAAAACATCCATATTTTTTTAAATGATGTTTCTAAATATGCTGAAAGTGCCAGTGTAAGCATGCATGGTTGTCAGTCTCTATAGATTCTTTCATACATGCACAGTTTCAATTAATCTGACAAGTACTGAATGTGTCAGAGTCTAGAAAAGCCCCTTGCTGCTTTTCCTTAAGGAATAATGACCAAGAATGGGGAATCTTTTTTTTTCTTTTTTAGCTTTATTTATAAAACCCTTTAAAACAGCTACAGTTGAAACAAAGTGCTGTACATAAACAGACAAAGCAACACAAAAATACAACAGTTAACAGGGAAATAAATAATATATAAATATTTAATTGAACAAATAAATAAAACAAACCACAGCACAGAACAGAAACAATCTCATGCTGGGCTGAAAGCCAAGGAATAAAAATAGGTTTTAAGAAGAGTTTTAAAAATGGACAATGAGGAACTATGTTTACTTTACTAACAGCTGACAAGCAGGAAACATTATTCCACTTCAGTTCAGGCTAAATTATAAAGCCCACCAACCATTTGTACTACTGAAAACCGACGTGAGTCATCTTCCAAGTCTCTTAGACATTAGGATGTAGTTCATGAGATGGTTAACTGCCTCCCAAGAGCCCAGGACCTCAGGAGCTGATGGCAATGGTACATCCTCATTGACCGTTATTCTAAACAGAGGTAATCACAGGGTCAGAGACAAGGGCAGGATTCTCATCAAGACTTCTTTCGATCATTTTAGATGGATTTTCTTGTTTTTTTCTTGTTGCTAAGATGCTGCAGGGAGATAGAAAGTATTCTGATGTCTCTCACCTTGTTTGGACATTTTTTTTCAGTCATTAGCTTAATAAAAATCTTGTGAAATTATGGATAGTCCTCATCTATCGAGGGAGATTATTTTTTTTCCTTCTCTCTTGGTCTCTGAAGAAAGCATTCCTGTGGGAGAGGTATGTTGTATACTGCCAGACCTATTTACACTCTGTTCAACACGTTTGGTGTACTTTAAAGGTATGCCACAATCCTACAACTCTAGACAAAGCCATATTTCCATTGTGCTTATCAGCACTTATATATTTAAGCCTGCCTAAAGGGTGAAGCAAAGCCATACTTAACATATTCATTTGTGAATGTTGTCAGTGTTAGCAGTTGGGTCCTGGTGGAGTATTCTCTGACTCTAAGCCCCTGGCCAAGGGAGTGTTGTGAATCTATAAACTACTGAGTGTAGGAGTCTGCATTTCCCCTGGGACTGTGGATCTGCATGCCTGAGCTGAGGCATAGGCTCCACACGCCTGCCCAGTCTGCCAGATTTCCACCACCAGCAGTAATGGACTCTTGGGGCTAAGCTAGGGGAGAGACAACCTGAAGCGCCTCTCTGCCCAGGGCCAGCAGGCCTGTCAGGTTGGGACCGCAAAGCAGAAGGTAACCCAAATACATGAAAATGACTTAAGGAGAAGAAAGGGGCCAAGGAAAAAAAGATAATAAAGTATCTATCAAATGTGGTTTTAGATGCTGAGGTGAATTTTATAGAGATACCAATACAACTATTTTCCAAGAGAGACCCGCATAACTGCTGGACTAAAATAGTACAAGCACTGCATTCATTTCAATGCTGTGTTGGCACAATGGGTGTAAGACACAATGAATCAGAAAAAGAGAGAATGCAAGTTTGCCTGACAAGACAAGGCATTAATCATGTTCATGTAATTCATGCAGCGGCAGCTGGTGGTTGAACAGAGTATGAAGCATAAAATTGTGAACCTGAGAAAGCAAGAGGTTCCTGAGGGGAAAGCCTTCTGAAAAATAAGCATTTAAATTGTTACTGCTGTTGAATTTGGGAAAAACAAATTGCAGTGGTGGAATGTAATTACTTTTACTCAAGTGGTGCATTAAAGTACAACGTGTAATTCTACTTCACTATAGTTTTAAGGTTATTGTAATTTAAAGCTAATTTAGTGTTTTGCTGTTGAATAAATTCTTAACTATATCCTTTATTTTAACTCTGTTTAGATCTTGATTTTAATTAAACTGATAAGGAACTTGTTATGCTGAGTCCTTGTTAATGAGAAAAATATTGATATTTCATGGTCCCATCATTTCCTTTTCTAATTAAACTTTTGTTTATTTAGAGGCTTGGACAAAGTGAAGATTGTAAAAGATTCTCTTTGAGCTCAGAGATTATTTTCTTTAATTCTACACTTAGTTGTTTGAGAAAATAATTGGCAGACTGGGTGCAACCTATATTAATTTCAATAGTAAGATATTGCTCATTTCTTTTTTTTTCTTTTTTTTTTTTTTTCTACAGTATTTTAAGTACTCTTTGCCTGATTACACTTAGAATATACTTAATCTTACTTAGGTAACACTTTTGCTGTGGAACGTTTTGTACTTTTACAAAAGTGAAGTCTGAATCTGCTTCTTTCACCACTAACAAATCGGGGTGACGGGTTACTTTAACTGCCTTAGGAGCCAGTGAGACTAGCTCTGACTTACAGTAATTATGTGAAGGGGAAGGCATTTAGTTTCCTAGTTTCTTGTAAGCTATCACATATTACTAGGCCAACATTCTCCTGTGACTTTGCTATTGTCTCTTCTCCTTTTTTTTTTTTTTTTTTTTGTCTTCTTTCTGTCTTTATCAAAATCTTTCCTCCTCCACCCTCACATTTTCGCACAATGGAGAATTGAGATTAGACCATGCTGCACCCAAGGGTTTGCAGTATGACAATGCAGTGGTGCGACAGCAGGCTGGTCCAGCACATTTGTTTTTAAACTATCTCAAAAAAGGATGTCTTAAGAGACTCAAAACCAACATGGGTCCTGACACAGCTTGTGTGGTTATGTGGTTCTATAGGTGAGCACTTCTATGTATTTTAAGTGGTCAAGTGCTTGTTATTGAGATTTTAGGTAAAATGATCTCACTCGTGACATACTCCTGGGATGTACTCATTGGAAACATGGACAAAGTCCTTCAAGGGTAATCCCTCTGCTCTGAAACCAGCAGGCTAAGCTTAATGAGTTACCATCAGCAAAACCAGGCCATTCCCCTTTACCTCTTTTATTAGCATTAACAGGACGATGAAACTGAAGAGGCTGACAATAGATCCTTGTGGAATGCTTCATCAAACATGACTGATTTAATACCCTCACAAATAAAAGTAAAAGAGGGCAAGAGATCATGTAGAGAGTGATGTGTTTCAGAAGAGGGTGACCCCAAAGTCTAATTTTACGGCTGCACTTCAAACCTGTAGCTTTAATTACAGTTTATGATCACGTCTCTCCACCAGACAGGACTTGTGACCTTGACATTGCCCCTAACCTTTTAAAGAAGCCTGGCCTCTGATCTGTCTTTGTTGTGCATTGTGCATGAAACACAGCCCAGCTGGCTGAATTAAAAAAAAATGTCAATACAATATACAGTAATTTAGCTAAGATGATAATTGTTGCACTTCTTCTGAATCATTATAAAACAGGGAAAACTGCATGTCAGTGTCTTTCTTTCCCAGAGAGCTCCCTAAAAACAGGAATTATTCAGGCTGCTTCAGGAACATCCCAGGAATGCTAATGGAAAGATCAGGCTGCAGTGAGCAATTAAATCCATTTTGTGGCTCTTTAATAATTGAGCATTTGTTAATGGGCTGCTGGCAGCCAGCAGATTAAGCCTTGCAGCCCAGACACATGTTGTATTGTCAATGTATACGCAAGTGTTGAATCATGCGAGTTTAGTTCTTTTTCCTGTGTTTTATGACCATCACCTTGTATGTTGCTTATCCTCTATAAAGATGTATGTGGAAAGTGCCCATTCATGCATTGCCATGTTTTTTACATATAGTATGCCTGCATGTTTGCGTATGCATTGATGTCCTCACTTGTGGTCCTTGGCATTGACTCTTGCGTAATGAAGGACAAACTGTCAAGACAGGATGATTAGCATTCTGCCGCAGACTCCCACTACTGTAGTCTCTCCTCATGTCTTCCTCCCCTCCCTCACCCTTTAGTTTTTTTTTCCCCCAGCTTGGAAGCTGCTGCAAGCATCGGCAGGCAAGCGAGCTGCAACAGAATATTGCAGTGTGGCATCACCATGGCAACGGCCATGGTTTCTGACATCCGTAACGCAGTGAGCAGCGCTGTTGATTCATGAGACAAAAATAATGGGTTGAGGCATTCACTTCAGCATGGTGATGCATGCTGAGACGATTTTAAGCATCCACATAGAATTTTATGTGCCGAGCTGATAGATCATCAGGGACTTTCTGGAGCAGAAAGAGTCTTTACACACATACACACTTAAGGTATGCATACTTATTTTCATTTTAATTCTGCTGCCCCCACCTGTATGCAGTTAGGCTAAGAGAAAGAGATCAAGGGAGGGGGAGCTTTTTTATTCTAGTACTTAGACAATGCACCTACCTGTTACTAATACAAAATCCGCAGAGTGGCATGCCAAAGTATGACTCACTGCTCACGTTTAATGTGGAAATATTCATCCCTCTGATGATGGGGTGATGGTAAATAGGTTTCTCATTATCAGCTATGGAGATTGAGGCAGGTACATCGAAGTCAGGCTGGGCAATGAGGAGAGTGCTGAGATGTAGCACTAAAGGGACCTGAGTGTTAAGGGCACTGCTGAGGTCTTTGTTATTTGGTCTTAGCATGCTTGTTTCCATTGTTTCTTTTTCTAACTTATACCATTTAACACAATCAGAAAACTTTTATTCTACAGCAATTTCTTTCACTGAGAGCACTGAGAGAAAAAAAATATGCTTTTAAAATATTTACATACATATATAAAAGCACTGCAGACAGCTTATGGGTAACAGATGAAACTACCAGTTTTTCCACCTGCTGTAATTTCTATTAATGATTACATCTGACCAGTTTGACAGCCAACACCTGTTATCAGCATGATTCTACATTTAAGTGTCACTATTTACAGTATTCTTGGCATTTCATGCAGACTCTTCATAGTACTGTTTATAATGTGACTGCTCGCTAATTCTTGAATATTTTCATTGTAAACATCATCTATCGCCATTTGTCAGCTCCAGTGCATAGATGTGCATGTAGGACTGTTAATGTGGCATTACACATGTAATTTCAAGCTTTGTAATTACATTAATAATTCACTGAAGTTCCTAAGTGACTGTGATTACTTGGCCATTGCCTGTTTCAACTTTTACTCACTCATGTTACACACATTTACTTGAGTCACAAGCAATGATAAGGTCCTCTCTCCTATTCCCCCAGGAATGAAGTTGTCTCACATTCGATTGCTTCTCTTTTATTTAATGTTAAAAAAAATTTCACATTCTGTTTACTTATTTTTGGAACTGTCTGGGTCTCCTGAACTCCACCTTTGCCATCTATCCATTTCACTTTGTCGCTCTGTGAGAATTTTTCCATCAGCATCATGTTATTTGCAGACCTAGTTCTATTATATACCTCCTACTTCATTCTGTCTCTCGCTTGCTTTTCTTCATTTGACCCACTCCTATCCCTTGGGTATGTGCTGAAAAAGCAGAAAGGCAAACCTGTGACAAAAAGGCCAGCGGAGACCAGCCGAGTGGCCTGAAACAGTCTGCTTTCTCTTTTCATGCTTTATTCACCCTCTCTCCTCCACTCCATCCTGTTTCATTCCAGTGCTTCTTTCTCTCACATTATTCACCACTCTGCTCAGTTGTTGGATTTTACCTCTTCAAAGGTAGGGGCCAACAACTGGACTCTTTTCCAATGAGTTTCGGTGTTGAAAGGACATATCAGAGAAATTTGCTTGTGTAGCCAAGGAATGAAAGATACCAGTAATGTTTCTAGAAACAGATGTTGTTGATTGCTGATTCAGTTCCTTCTATAGAATTTTATGCATGTCAGGGTCAGCTAGAATAAATGTTTATACAAATCTTTGAAGTCTGGTTAAAGTACCATGCATGTGTTTTTAAAGTCATTGGTCCTTTAGTGCAAACTCACCAAAACTTCCTAATCGTTTAATGGAAATCCTTTTTGCAAGAAACACACACAAAACAAACAAACAACAACAACAACAACAAAAAAAAACTATAAGCACTCAGAGAGCGCAGGTTTTAGCCAAGTCACAGGTAACTCACCTGAGAAAAACTCCAAAAGGCCCAACAGCCCACCCAGTTACCAACCCCATGCCAACCTTTCAAGCTAATATAACTGTTTCCTTCATCAGGATAGATGCCACATCTTATTTAGAATTCTTGACCCTGGAAACACACCCTGAGTTAGCTGCTTGTGTTTTTAACAACTACCATGATGTCATCTTATAACTTACTTACTTACTTACTTATTTATTTATTGCCAGTGTTTCTGGGTATTATCTGTTGAGTTAGGAGCTGTACTGGCAAAATTATCCATGTCTCCCAACAGTAAAGAATCCTTTAAATAATCCCTGTATCCAGTCGATGATTCACATCACCCTCAAAATGTATTTTCCTCACCAATCACAAAATGATCTGAAGAAATTGCTGAATATTTCCAAGGTCTGCATTGACATGCTTGATAGCCACTAGCCAGTTATCACATCTTTCTAGGATTTTGTGGGTTTTTTTGGTAGTATGAAGAATAATCTCTTGTTGTATGTTGAACAACTTTGATTACAGCAGCCATGTGCAACACAATTTTTTTGGCATATTTAAAGGAAACCCTCCGAAAACCAAAGAAAAATGTATATGAGGATCAACACTTAAAAAAATCCAATGGTTTTACACTTTAGCAACCTTATGTTTTTACAAGTAAAAGACCCAAATGTGACAAAGGTCACATATGTTCCTGGATATTTGTGCCTACCCTGCACCTCTAAAGAATCTTTTAAAATATTCCTGGATCCAGGAGGTGATCCAGATCCAGGTGTTCCATTTCAGAGAGTTCCTGAAAATTTAATCAAAATCCATCCATTACTTTTTGAGTTATGTTGCTAACAGACAAACAGACGCTGCCTTAAAAACATATCCTTAACTCTGGGGGAGGTAAATATTTTGCTTCCCTTATATGCATTAATGAAGTTGACCTCAATAATTAAATGCAATACTATGTTTGAAAAATTATACTTGACATTGCAATTCCATAACATGACTTAACAAGCTCTTAAATATTCACTGTCAGCGTTTGTCCTGAGCTATTTGCATCAGCGAAATATATGTAATTAAAAATACTCTGGGTATGAAGAGACAGGCAACCTAGAAGACCAAAGATGAGATTTGTTGATGTTGTGAGCAAGAACATATAGTTAGATTGGAATAATAATTTAAAATAACTTTTTCAGCAAACTGATTTTAATGTCATACCAAAACTAAATGAAGCCAGAGAAAAATACATTCAGAAATTTAGACGTCTTTGATGTGCTTTTTCAAGAGTATCTGAATTACACCTGATTTGACTATCAGATGCAAAATCCCCTATGTTATCTTTTAAGACTACACATATAAGCCCAAACATACACACACAGTCTGTACCTGTAGTGTTGAAGCTCCAATTCCTCCTGCTTGCTCACGAAGTCAACTGTTGACTGAGTGAATGCCGTCTGAAGGACACCGAGCTCTTGTTTCACTATCAGCATGCTCTGAAAAAGTGAGTGGAAAGAAGAGTCTACATTACATTTAGTCAAACTGACACATAATCTCAAAATGCTATTCTCTTGTAAATAAAAGTTGGTGGTTCTCTGGAAACGTGTATAGAAATACAGCCCAGTCTCTCATGTTTGGTCTCAGATAATACAAAGATTTATTCAGTTGTAATCATATTCACAGTGAAAAGGACAATGATTGGATATGACAAAAACTGAGACTCATGAAGTATTTATTCAGTAGAATAAAGAACAGCATAATCTATTGCATTATCCATGCAGCATTATCAGTGCTAAGATGAAGCTAAGATGGGCTTTGAGGCTTTCTTTGTTAGTGTTAAGTAAAGCACTGGCTGAGATCAATGCCTTGTCAAAGTAAACTGGGTCATTAAGGGATAACCACCACCCACCTAGGCCTCATCTCATCGACCACCTCTGAAGGGAAAACAGATTGGAAGAAAAGAACAAAAGTGATAGGTGTAGACCTCACACATTCTTGGAGATTGGTATGAGTGTGTGAGTGCCAAAGGGCTTGGGGTGCCCAAGTCCAGTCCTTGAGCGCTACTATTCTGCAACTTTTAGATGCATCCCTTCTCCAACACATCTGAATCAAATTAATGGCTCATTACCAGGCCTCTGCCGAGCTGAATGGCATGTGCATGAGGGAATTCAGCCATTTGATTCAGATGTGTTGGAGAAGGGATGCATCTAAAAGTTGCAGGATACTAGCTCTTGAGGACTGGACTTGGGCACCTCTGCCCCAAGGGATGCATTATTAGCCAAGTATTATGACTGTATGCTGAATCATTATTTACATAAAATCTAAATACTACAGTGAATGTAAAACATAACACTCTGCTCTATCTATCAGCCATTTCCCCAAATGATGTTCACTAATATCTATAATTGTCATCTAGCTGATATGAAGCCACATAACTACCTCAATATTTCCTACTTGATATTACAGAGACACATATCAGAGTTCTTACCTTTTCTGTGCCAGGTTCTGCATTCTTGTGGAATCCAAACAGCATGGTGCCTCTGACACTGCCTGCTATTTTGTATCCTAAATGTGTCACAGGTCTTATCTTGGGTATACTCAAATCTGTTTATAGTTTTGCCATCAGCTGTGAGAGGTCTCTACTTACCTCAACTTGGGCAGAACAAACGCCTCAACCTATATAAAGAGAGCTGCATTATAAACTCATAAAATTAAGGTTGAATTTGACAGGCACAATTTCTTTTAAATGTAAACACAAAGCCACTGCTTCCTCTTGCATTATATAAGTTTGATCTTCCATTATTTAAACATGCCCTAATAACAACTACTAATCCTTCCACTTAATTCTGCAGTGCCCTTTCTTCTCAGTGCCTTTCATCACAGTAATATTCTCCTTTTCCCCACTTTACAAATGAGTTCTACATTCTACAGTAAGGAAAACAACAAGCAACAGATTCTAAGTGAAACATAGTTTTAAGGATTTTTTTCTTTTTTTTTTTTTTTGCTCATAGGTCTTTCTTAATGCTGTACACTGTAACTTCAAGCTTAACATACTAATTATATGGGAAGAAATACAACCATTTGTAATCAGCTTAAGACTAGGATACATTTTGTGGTGAGCATAGGAGGGTGGTGTTTTCACGTTGGACCGTTGGGTTGGGGGTGGGTTTATCTGGTGCACCCTGGATATCATGGCATTCATCCCAGCTAGCTACTGGAGCCTAATGGCTTTGACCTTATTATCATTTTGTAATTTTTGTAATCATAGGTGTCTTATTGTTTACTCATTAGAATGAACATACCAACAATATACAACTTCCATTGTCTATTTAACAATTAAATTGGTACTAGTCTGAATTGTGAGTGGAATTCTCAAAGTTAAATCAAATATTTGTCAGGATGTATATCTGTACACATGTCCAATCTTTCAGTTATTCAATATTGCATGATTATAATTTAAAGTTATATATGAATTTAGATTTAGGTACTAATATAGCATTTTAGCGATTGTTGTCGTTTTTTGTTGTTGTTTGTTTGTTTGGTTTTTTTTTTTGTTTTTTTGTCAGCAGTTGCTCATAACTAGTAGATACTACAAAACTGTTTCTAAAATTTAGGAACATTTTCACATGTTTTTTTTTTTTTGTTTGTTTTTTTGCCTTTTGTTTCCTGAGTTAGTTTTGAGAGGGGAGGGCAAACCTGGATATCTAACCAAGACACCAGAGGTTTTAATTTACACAGGATTTTATGAGTTATGTGGAGAGTATTTGCTCAGTTATGGACTGGCACTTGTCTTGTGGGGACAGTAGGGTACGATATGTGTAAGCTGACAGCGTTATCAGTGAATCATGCAGGAAAGCACTTTAAGGGCTGCTTCAGAGATGCTGTATTTGTTGACACTCTAGCTGGTAAATTGGACATGTGGTTGTGCATGACTGAACCTGTTCAAGTGAATCTGTCGAAAATAGAATTGGATGGCAGCATCCGCCACCTTTTACCTTCTCCCCACCTCTACAGTCTGTACTGTGTGATTTTTCTTTCACTGCCTCCCCTCGCCTCCCTGTATGACTGTCTCTCTTTCTCTCAAACAAAACAAGCCCAAGCACAGTAAATTATCCTGACCTCCACCATCACATGCACTTCTCTTTTGCTGCACTTTCACTTTTTGCCCAGGCCTCTTTATTCCCCCCCTCCCCATTGCAGATGCTAGACAACAGCTGATTGAGCTTGAGGGGTATGCAACTGCCCAATTAGAAGTCTTTCACAATTAAAAGTGGTGTCAAGAGTTTGCACAGTTGCAGCAGAAGTGGTAATTGTATTGCACTTTAAAAATACAAGAATTTATATGTAAAATAATAAATGTTCAGCAATTTCTTTGTATGAACTTATATTCACTTGACTATTTAAAACTGTTTTAAAAATGTGGTGTAATCTGTGTGTGATTGGATCCAAAAGTTGCTAAGCAATGGTTTTAGTGTTTTGTAAAAACAATGTCTAAAATGCTGTTTCTTATTTTGCTTAAACAGGTATACACTCAGGTATTCTACTTAGCCTCCCTTCCTCCCCTGTATACTATCTACAGAGCACAATATTTTTTCTTGTTTCCCTCTTTCTTTGGCCTCCTGCCCTTTCTCACATTTCTTCCATCCATTAATTTAGTCTCTTTCTCTCTTTCCATTTTCTTGCCTCTTTAATACCAGAAACACCCTCTATCAGTGACCAGACACATCTATCAGTGTTCCTTCTCTGCTCATCCAAAGCCCAAAGGATACCATTACGGCTCAGTATCTCAACACATACGTGAGCTCGCTATTCTGGGCAAGGCAGCTCTTTCTTATCTGGGCACAGACTTGATGAGTTATAAAAACAAGACAGCAATGCAGCACTTGATGATGGCAATGACTGTGTCTGTTGGCGATGATGATGAAAGTAACAAGGTGCACTTTGAGGTACATTTAGTTCCAAGTGATTCTTGAAGTAGTTCTTTATCTTAGTCTATTTGACTTTGTTATATGTTTGTGTGATTCTGAAAGCTTTTCTTTTTGGTAAGACCTGAGCTTAATTTATGCAGGTGGTTTTTCTCTGAATAACTTTTATTATTTATTATTATTTCTATTATTAATTTTAAGCTCTAACATTTATTGTAAGAACAAACTAAACAAAGATGTGAAAATCTTGGAAAGTATCTGCCCAATCAAATCGATTCCCTCTAAACCATTCAGTGCTTTTAAAACTAGCAGCAGGATTAGACAGTTATTTGACAGACGAGGACCCAGTGTAAAGCTCTCAGGGTTGAAGTTCTATGATCTACTTTTTTGGTCTTTTTGAGGACTCGAGCAGCTGCGGCTGTCTGATGAGCTTTTAAGGAGACCTGTAAGGACAGCGTTACTGTAGTCTAATTTACTAAAGATAAATGGACACGTTTTTCTAAATCTGCTGAGACATCAATCCTTTAATCCTTGATATGTTCTTTAAGTAAATAGTTGGCTCACTTCACAACTGTTTTAATGAGACTTCTGAAATCCAGATCTAAGTCCATGACTACTCTTAGATTTCTGGCTTGGTTGTCAGTTTTTAACATCATTGCTAGAAGCTGAGTGCTGACTTTTTATCAATCTTTCTTGGTTGCATTTGATCAGTGTTTGGATCAGGCTACAGTCTCGTGGTGAGATGGTTATGTGAATTTGTGTGTCATCAGACTAATTATGATAGCATACTTTGTTGTTTTTCATAATTTGAGGAAGTGGGAGAGTGTAGATATTGAACAGCAGTGGCCCCAAGATGGAGCCTTGGGAAACTCCACAGGTTATTATAGCTTGATTTTATTGTTATTTATAGACACAATGCAATCCCTGTCTTTTAAATAGGACTCAAAACAGATCATTGTGGTGCATAAAGTCCTGCCCAGTTTTTCAGTTGATCCTGTAAGATGTTGTGGTCGACTGTGTCAAATGTCACAATGATAAATATTTCAATTAAACATACTTAAAAATAAATGAATACAGTGTTGTCCTGTGTGTACTGTCATGTGAACTACAATACACTATAAACTGTGAACCTCAGAGATTGGTTCATTAATTAATAAGCAGCAGTGTGTTAGAACTGTATTTTTGTAAGAGCGACTGGAGATTTTGTTTTTCACTGTCAATGAACCGAGGCAGTGACCCCCCTGCCCCACCCTGTGCTGGTTGAAAAAAAAAGACACTTCCCATGTGACATGGCATAAAAACAGAGCAGGAATGGCTCCTTGTTTAGAGCAAAAGATTTTCTTTTTGTTGATTAAATCTCTGTTTAAAATGGCATTACGAAGCACTGCCAAGAAGAAAGAACACAAACTGTTGGATGACGCGCTACTCCTCCTTTGTTTCTGAGTCTTGTTTTGGTTATACTTTAAGCAAGGCCGTGCGCTGCGATGGTGTCATGCTATTACGTAGCTGAGGCATCTATTGCCATCCTGATACTTCGCCTCTCATGTAAGGTTACAATTCGCTGTAAGAACGCAACGAGACTACAGGTTACAAACTATATCCACACCCTAACCGCCCCATCCCGACCCGCATCCATTGATGGAAATGAGGCTTATGTGTACCATTTTGTGAGTTTGAAAGGTACATTTATGTTTTCAAGTTGTAAATGGTACATTTGGGAAGTATGTTTTGTAAAAGGTAGCTTTTGTTAGAGCTCAGGAGGAAGCGCTATTGTCTGCCATTCAGAGAGTTGCTGGTTTGAGCCCAGGTTTCTCCAGACCACATGTTGAAGTGTACTTGGATAAGATGCTAAACCCCACATTGCATTTGATGCCTTCAGTAGCATGTACAGTAAGTGTGGATGATATTTTTTCACTTTTGGCCTGTCGAGGGAAACAGAATTTTTTTCAATTAGGGTACCACCAGAAGTACAACACTGGTCCTTATAAGGTATAAACTACAAGGGCACAAAGTGCACACTGTTCAGGGTACAACAGCAGTACCCTCTTGTATATTGACAAGCCTTTGCACCCCTTGAGGTACAATTAGGCACTTTTTTTTCTGAGTGTACAAAGTGGCAGTGCTGCCTCAGCATTATTAGTCTGGGAATACAAATACATTCTGTTAAGTGGAAGTATTTTTTAATTCAAGACCTTGAGCCTCCAGCACATTGCAGAATTTACTTTAATAGTAAAGGTAGCGCAACGTTGCAGGACAGGACATGAGTGACAGCAGACAAAGGACTCAAGAGAGACAAAAAGAGGAGAGGGTAGTCTGACCAAAAGGAAGGAGCAATAGAGAGAAGCCTGCAAAAATACACAAGAGCTTCAAAAGTGAAATGGTGAAGGGCAAAGAGCTACTAGGCAAGACCATGAACTAAAATTGAAGCATAACCCATCACTACAAGATAGAGATTTTAGGGGAGATTAAGTTGATGATACAGTATTTGATGAGAGACTGTGGGGGAGGGAGACAGGGAGAATAAGGAGTGTTATGGCTTCTTATCAGACTGCCAAGGGTGACATTGATTGGTGCTTGCCATCAGCAGGGAGCATGTGAGCCAGTCGACAAAAAAGGTCAGATAATTAACCCAGCGCTGCCGCAGTAACCTGGTGCTACACCTGTGCTGCTCCTAAATTATAATTAGATGATACAACTGTTGTTCTGCATGGGTTTGTTTTGGCTCATATTTGGGTACAAAATCTCATCTTTTGTCTCATCAGGTGGCTCCATTCACAAAAAGAATGCAAAGCAAGTTATATTCAACCCCCCAAAAAGAAACTTTGAGGAGTCTTTTTGCATTTCCATCGAGTCAAATACTACTATTTTGTACATATTTTTTTAAATGCTGAGTTGTTGTGTCCTTGCTTTTTGATTTGTGAAGTCATTGAGAAATCCCTGACTCATGTAAACCTTCAGAGAGACTTTTACTCTGCAGGTTTCCACCTTTACATAGTTGTGATTGGATAAATGTAGCAAATAATGTACCCTGTTGCCTTCTGTCTGTGATGTGATGTGATGACAGATGGGTTCTGGCCTGCCTTAGTGGTGTTTTTAGTGTGTGTGTATGTGTTTGTACATGTGAATTTCACCTTGCTGCCTCGCCACCTCCAACCTGTGATTTTGTTGCGTGTCATTTCTTAAGTCGAGTCTTCAAAGAGCCCAGATTTTTATTTTTTTTTCTTTTGAAGACATTATGAGTGAAGCATGTTGAGAATGGATTTGGCCCATGCGAATTGTCTTACTTTGATCTTAACATGCATTACCTTTTTACAGCCAAGCCTGCACACTTTTTGCTTTCAACTCGGTCGTTAGAGCCTGACATATAAAACAGAGAGAAAATTATACATGTTTTTATTTGAGCTTTTTGTTGGACTGTTTAACAAAATTGAACCTTTTTTTTTTATTTCTGGCTAACTATTTGCATAACCCTAGGAGAAAGCCATTTTGAAAAAGACTCCCTAGTACTGCATTCAACTGCAGAGCATCAATAAATCCATGAGGGGACAGAAAAGATGTCATGCTGTATACAACTAGATTTTAAGTAACATCGTGTGAGTTGTGTAAGGGTTTCAGAAACTCATGTATTAGATAAAATAAGTTTGATATTATGGCTTTAGGCACGATCAAAAAAGCTCTCTGATTAAAAAGAAGAGCTGGTGTAGGTGAAAGAGGAAAGAGCAATTCCTGGCTACTGTTTGCATCTACACTTTCAAGTTTCTCACAAGTAAACTATGTTAAAAGAAATGTCTAAAAACACGCTAGAAAGAAACATCCTTACAAGAGAAGTGAAGAATCGTTGCGATGCAAAAACAGCACTAATTAATAACCTGGATCTTTACAAGCTCCCTATAAATGGTGGATAAATCCCACAGTTCTGTGCGTGATGACGTCAATGAGTATGCTCTACGTGTGAAGTGCATGGGGGTTGGTAAATGTCTGAATTTGCGATTTTTATCATGATAATTCTGCTCCAAATATCACTGTATTGCTGCTCATAGAAATCCTTTTCAAATGGATCAGTAAATGTTTCATAATTGTGGTGGTATTTCTTCTTCAGTTAATATAACAAGTTATCCTCAGGCCTGGTTTCAACTTTCATGTCTCTCCCTCGGTGTCATCAGCCACCGCTGCCATCCACAAACCTCTGGAAACACAAAGAGCATAAAGAGATGATGAATTCCTGGATCAATACACTGAGTGCATGATGGGTATATTAGATGTTTGTCATATGGCTGTACATCAACCATACCATATCCATCTAGTTTTGCTGTCCTTCTTAAAGCACTGTTTTTTCTTTATATGTGTATATATATATATATATATATATATATAAATTGATTGATTGATTTTATTTATTTATTTATTTATTGTCAATGTGGATTAGAGCAACTGGGGCTTATTGGCATTTTAACTGCAAATGTCCAAAACTAAATATGATTTCTAGAAATTATAGTCTTAAATGATAAATTACCTGTCATGTGCAAACTGCCTGTTTATTTCTGTGTTAAATCGTCTGATTGCTTCTCTGCGGCACATAGCACATTATCAGCTGCAGCGAGGCAGGCGTTCTCTGCGTGAGATCCGAATTGTGAGATGTGTCACTGTGGATTAGTGAGAGAGCAGCGATGCAGAAGAGGTGTGAGGAGTGCATAAAGGAGGGAAAGAGTAAGAGGAGATGATGGAGAGAATAGTTTACAGATGAAGAGACAGAAGGAATGGATCTTTGCATGCTGTAAACAGAGTCCACAGATTGTCAGATAGCTTATTGATGCATGTGTGTGTTAGTGCATTATATTTATCGCCTGCCTTTGTAAATGCATTATTTTTGTAGGTTTACAGAGGAAGTGTTGTAGTCCTGGAGGCGTCCCTACCTCCTTTTTCCACACATACACACCTACTCAGCCTGACAGCCATCTGTCTGGTAATTAACTTGACTGACACACTGTGAAGAATTGACTGCCTTACCAAATCACAATGGCTGTGTGTGTTTGTGTCTGCTGCACATTTGTCCACCTGTGTTTTATTCTGGCTGTCTGTGCACTTACACATACAGTTTGGAAAAGGTGTAGGACAGAAACCTCACTCTGAAAGCAAACCAAGCTCACCCTGGTCTGCAATGATGGGAGGGGCATAGTGAATGTATGTATGTGTACGAGTATTTATGTGCATGAATGCGGGCTGAGCAGTTTCAAAATAGACTCACAGCAGTGCAGTATTTCTCATATACAGCATACTGTCTGCAGTAAGGTCTCCGGTTACAGACACCCATTAAAAAGCTGCATTTCTTCTGTTACTCTGTTTTCTCATTCATATCATTCAGTATACATTACATATATCCACCAAATCCTCAAATGAGATATTGCTCTGTATATATTAATAGCCCTGTTATGAAAAATAAACTTCACAAGAACTTAATGAACACAATTTGTTCATACTCACCCGTGATTAGACTATTGTAAGTATAGGACATTGTAAATAAGTTAACCGAAACCATTTATTTTTAATTCCAATTTGACTATTTGTAGTGATGATTGTCAGCAAAAATACAGTTTTTTATATATACAGTTTGAGTTCCTCCCTGAGACATACTGATATTGATAAGTGCTCCGATTAAGTGTGCTGCCATGTCCTCAAAATGAGATTCACATTGCCGCAAGAGCCTGATTGGATTGGAGGATCAATAAGATGGCAGAGAAATGGAGAGACGAAAGATGGGATAGAGCAAAAGAGACAGACAGGGAACAAGGCATATTCACTGTTCTTCATTACACCTATAAAAGGAAAGAAATAAGAAGTGGCAGCAAGGGAGTGATAGAGTTTGCTTTTTGTTTTTGTTTTTTTTTGTTTTTTGTTTGTATTTTTAAGCAGTCCCAACTCAGCCCTCACGGATTTTACATTATGCCTCCTCAAGCATCTGGAAATTGATGAAATAGAATAAAATGTGTACAAGCTTTGCATATTACAAATGCAATCTGCATCTTATCAGTGAAGAGGGCACTGAAGAGTTGGAATTCCTCTTACGGAGAGCAAAGAGACCTGATGACTCTACTTCAGATGCATACATGTATTAGAGAAGGAGAATCTGAAAATAAACTGGGCCAACACCAAAGGAGCTGAGGTGGGCCTTACAGTGAGGGACAGACAGCCCATCAGAGGGCTCATCTGTCTGAGAAGCTGAGTGTAATTAACAAGGCTTTGGTTTTTAATTAATCTTCCTTAATCAGATGAGAAATTCTCTTCTTTCATTTTGGGCAAAATTCCTTCAAGGACACACTCTAACATTGCAATTTCACAGATGGTCTTATTTTCTTCTTTTTTTGCTTTGGCTTTCCCATCTTTTATTTCCTTTTTGTTTTGGGTGTTTATCAAAAGTTTATTCTTTATTTCTTTACATCTCCTGTATATCATTCTTTACACCCTCTATCCATTCCTCCTTAGTCAGATAAACTCATATGATCTGATTCTGTCACTGTCCTCCTACTGAAAAGCGAGAGAGGAGTAAAAATCAACTCATCCTGTGTTTTCAACATTACTCTAATCTCAACCTTGCCTGCAAGGGAATGCGCCAACCCTGCAGTGCCCTCCAATGGTGGGTCTGTGCCCAGGAGGACGTTACAGCACCTGGTGATGATCCCGATGGCCAAACCCAACCAGCTGAGCCCCGAAAACAAGCACCATCTGACCATCTGATGATAATAATAATCTCTCTGTCACTCTGCCAGCTCCATGTGGCAGGGACATCAGAGAGGAGCCATTACTCTGCTTTGCCACAGTTCTCTTATCATCTGTTCCCTGTTCGATGGCTTGCCATATGATGCAGAAAGAGATCACTCTGGATATGTAGGTGAGGGCTCTGAAATGCACTATAGAATATTCAATGAGGTTAAGCTTAGAGGAATCCTTGTTGATTGCCATATGCCAAACAGCATGTTTTATTACACAGTAGCATATGATTATGACCTCTCAAGGTACAGCACAGGGGAGGAAACAATTCTACAAAACGTGTCATTCAGTGAGAAATTACTTTAGACAAATATGACCTACGTGCCCACGACCCTGAATTGGAATAAACAGTATACAATGAATTAATGAATAAATGGATGAATGAATGAATGAAACTATCAGGCTCTTGTCCAAACTTCCTTCTGAAAGTTGTGCATCTCTCTCCTACCACTTTCAGAAACACTTTCTTGAGGTTATTGTTGCAAAAGTAGGTTTTGTAGGTCTACGTCCTGACTTGGATTCCTTCAGATTTGTCTAAGTAATGATGATACACTAAAAAGAAACCTGTGTACAACACACATAGTAGACTGTATAGCTTTTCTGTTACCCCCACCACTATCTACCCTATTCCAGTGAAAAAAACTTGTGTTCCTTTAAAAAGAAAACACTACGCTATAAGGCATTGATACTATATTTAACTGTGTTTTTTTCTAGTTTTTGATTGGAACACAGAAAGCCTTACATCTGTGAAGCAGAACCAATAAGCTTGTTTTGTGAGTTATGACGTAAATGCAGGTTTGGGTTGAAACGGGCTAAAATTGATCAGATAAGTAAGTTTGTGCATACAGTACATTGCTTCAGAGGCTGTCAGTGATGTGTATGTCGGTCCCTTTTGATGCTGCTTATCTTGAGTGTAACCTACTTCAGAATTGGCATGTATTTACCAGTTTTATTTTCAAAAAACTTGCGACCCTGCATTGGAACAAGCGGGTATAAAAAAAAAGTAGATGGATGGACTTTCAGCTAAACTTATTGTGCTGACTTTATCCAACTGGAATTTGCTTCCATGCAATTTAACAGTGGTTTCCTTCATTAAAGCAATACTGCATAAGTTTTTGACCTTTAAACTCCTGCTTCTGGCTCATTTTGATGGCACAGTGATATTCATTATACACAATCCTGGGGCCGTCATTACCCTGAAGCATCCTGGAACTGACACACTGTGCTTTACAACTTTGTGTTCCAGCCCAGAGCATCACATGACAGCTGCTTTATGGCACTATGTCACAAGCCAGCAGCTGGATATCAACACACAGACTGTTTTGGACATGCAGTTTGGCTAATTCATTAAAGAAACTCAAAAATATTTTATCAGAGGAACCGGGGAAAAGAAAATGACAGAGCAAGAGCAAGACAAGAGTCAACATCAGATAGACTTGTAATGGCTGGAGAAAGCTCAGAGAAGAAACAGAATGTAAAACAGATGCTGAATTAGCTTTTATCAGGGGGTACCAAACTGCAAAAATTCAGTTTCACTAATTTAATAATTAGAAGTTTCAGAACTCACAGGGTACAGAGTTTGTTTTTCTTCTGGTGTGCAGAGATTGCACATTGTTAATATTTACGGTGTAGTACTCTCGCGCTATTGGGGCACCACTATCATCAGAACAGCTGCAGTATATATTGTGTTTTTCTACATGTGTCTGCTTTCTTTTTTATCAAAGGCAAACAGGTGTATCAAACCACTGCAACAAATGCCCCTACAGTATAACAGAGCCACTTGGTCCCATCTCTAAAAAAGGTCAAGGAATCAAGTTTTTACTCGACTGGAGATTTTCACATGTCAAAGAATGAAATTTAGCTGAAATTTGCATATCAAAATGTCAAGTATGATGATCAATATCTGGCTTCTCCCATCCTACCCCAGACACTAGGGCTCAGGTGGGATCCTCCTCTGGTGTGACTGGCGCAGCTGCAACATTCTTGGCATTGACTGGTTGCTGTCCTTGGGGAAACAAGCAGTGAAAACTGAAGTAATTGATTGTTTAACTTCTATGGATTTCCTGCCTGCTGCTGAAGTAGCAGAGGGTAGATCAAACTCTACTGTACACACACCTCTATGTCTCCCTTAAATGCACACACTAAACTTGATTATGAACACAAAGAATGACAGGAAACCTTTACTTGCTAACATCAAGGTTTACCTAATTTTAGTCAGTATGGTGTGTATTGAGATGGGTGCATGAATTATGATTGTGTACAAATATTGCAAGCAAGAAATAAACATAGTTTGAGTTGCTGCTCCTCCTTGGGCACCGGTTGCCAACCATAAGGTGTTGTGTTTGTCAGAGCCAAGCATTAGCAAGGTGGAGAAATGCCCCTGGGAGTTTCTGACTCACCCACGTCTGTGTGAATATGTACAAGTGTGTGTGCACACACGTGTATGTCTTCCATTCAGAGGCCACAAGAGACTGTCATTTTAGGCCAATGGCACTGAACTCATTGTGTCAGCTTCTTCAGGCAGCTATTGATGCTCCTATCATAGAGCTCTCTCCTCCTTGGCCTCAGTGTGGCACACTGGCCACGTTCTTGTCACCACTTGCCCCTAAAATGTGTGTATGGAAATGCTGAAGAGTATTTACAATTGTGCCTCTGCAGGTGTGTCTGAGTGCTCATATTTGGTTATTTGCCCATGTTTTTGTTTTTTTGTTTTTTGTTTTTTTTTCCTTCCTGTTCTCTGAGTACACCATGGAGTTCCTGCAGGGCAATTCTCCATGTCTGCATCATGAAGTCTCTACCCAAGTTTGTGTTGAGTTCCAGACCCCAAAAGCCCTAGGATGAGAATGGAGAGAGGAAGAGATTGAAACAAGGCTTTGTAATGATAAAAAAACAAATGCATTTAGTTAAACATGGGCCTGACTGGGCAACTACTAATTTGAATTTTACCGTTGAAAAAGCTTCTGTTGAAACCGCTGACCCTGAGGTGGGATAATTACATTCGGTCGAATATTCGTTCACCAAATGATATTTTAAGCAAAACATTAAGGCCACATAGGGTTGTCATGAGGTTTGCCTCCTTACATGTGTAAATATAATCTTCCTTAATTCCCACCAATACACGTGCACATTTTCTGCACCGTGATTGTAGTTCCAGCAACACCTGAGTCCTGTAGCTGAGGTCAGCAGAGCCAGGGCTGCAGAGGACAGGGGGTGCTGTCTGCTCATGTTATCCTCCATACACAACCACATACCATCCAGCAGAAAACATCCATCCTTATGAGCAATGATGTCCTAGCACAACTTGGATTAAAGCGAGGGTTACTAGAGGTGACCATACATATGTCCTTGTTTTAAATATTTACTTTAATATCAGCTAAAGTTGCTAAGGCAGATTTTGACATGTAAAAAGAACAAGATTTAACTGAAATTTATCATGAGATGAAAAGTAACAGGTTGTAAGTTGCCATTTTAGGAGGTGTTTCAATGAAAAAAGATGGAATAGAAATGTAAAAAAGAAAAAAAAGTTGCACAGAAAATAAAACGTTTATGTGAAGTAAAGCATATTTTCCACAAACACAGATACATAATTTAATAGTATGTAAAGAAAGTAAGACCTGATTCTTTTTGTCTGTAAAAAAAATGTCATACAATACATTGGAAAAGTAGACAAACACTTCTCTGGAGCACTTCTTAACTTGGTACAGTACACTATGGCTCACATGTGAATAACTCTGCCAATTAAGCAGCCACAACACAGGGCTCATGGCAACTTAGAGCCTCAAAGGAGTCAATTACTGTTGTTGGTTTGTGGGGACAGAGGGACATGAAGAGAGATGGATTCCTCAAAATCACACGATTTCCCTCTCATGGAAAAACGGAGATACAGGTTGTCCTTATGCAACAATTGTAATCAAATTCCAGAGATGGGGACTGGATTTTGGTACACATAAAAAAAAAAAACTCATAGCTAAGTTATATGTTAGGAACATATTTACTAATCTGAATAAATGTCCATGTTCATCAGCAAGTTTTTCTGAATTCAGTAATCAAATCAAATTTATTTATAGAGCACTTTTCATACACAAAGCAACACAAAGTGCTTTACATAATAAAAACAAATTATGCATATTAAAAACAAAATTTTAAAAGCCTTCACACACCAAAGTATCTAACAAAAAATGAAAACACACCTCGTAGTAGTTTACACACGCTTGCACAAAAACTCACACACATGACGTAAGTAAAGCAAAGAAATTAGGGATTGGAGAAGGGGAGAACATTTCTCAAGAAAACACTGAAATAAAAAAATATATGACTTCAGCTTGAAGTGAAATGTGTCTCTGAGACCAGCTCACATCAATTCAAATCCTGCTTTAAAGGCGATTTTCCAAACAAAATTTTTGCACAAAGTATCGGTATCAGATTGATTTCATCAAGACTGGCTTGCATTTTACTTGGTATTGGATCGGAAAGAAAAATGAGTGGTATCGTATAGACAGCATGGCAAATTACTCCTTGACTTGGACTTGAGTTTCAAGACTTGGGACTTGACTTGGACTTGCAAAAACGTACTTGTGAACATCTCTTTTAAATTCTTCTTATCTGAATATAATGCTGATGTGTTAACAGAGCATAATGGTTTGGGGCTATTTTCTAAAAGAGTACACTACATGGAGATTTCTCCCACCCAATTTCCTCCTAAAGGAAATGATAAAGTATGATAAAGTACTCTAGAAGATAAGGTAGGAATATTACAAAAGGGTTAAGTGGATCATTTATAGTCTGGATGCATTTTGTGTTAAATCGCTGTTGCATTCAATGTTAATATGATCTGCGGCTGAAATTATCTGCAAGCAAATTAATTCATTTAGTGAACATGTTGCACTTGCTTGTGGCAGGTTAAAATATGGTGGATGTGTTTAATTAATGTTGAACATGGCAGATCATTTCCACTAATTTCCTGAGGAAGATATTGTTCTATATATTGGGATGATCATCTGTCATTCACTGTAAACAGGCATGGTGAGAAAAATGAACGGAAATTATTTCCTGACACCAAAGTCAGTTTCTGGTCCACATTTGTTTGATGAAGGATGATGGGAAATGTAGTGAGGCAGGTAAAATTGAAAAGGGTTATTACAGACGTAATGACACTGGGCTATTATATTGGTGTATTGTAGTGCGTAATTACTATGCTAAGTTCGCATTAAAGGGCAATGGCACCAAAGGTCGTTGTGGAATTAAACCACATCAGAAATTATCGCCTTAAGGAGAAAAGGGGGGAAAAGAATAGGAATAATAATAAGCTGACAAGAAGTGCAGCAAATGGGATAATGAAAGAAAAGTATAGAAAATGTCATCAGTGAATAGAAAGAAAGAAATGTGCACTTCAGTCAGAAGCTACAGTAATATTTTTATGGGAATTGTAACAGTAAAAAGGGATGTCTTATTTATCTTTTTGCAGCTGTGTATGACTGTTGGTTGACTGTTTAGAAGGAAATATGCATTGTTTGTCTGTTAATCCTTGTTCCAGTCTAACAACTTCACTAATCTCTGAAAATTATGATTTAATGGGGAGGTGAGGGCCATCTACCCAAGTTAGGATTGTTCCTCCAGATGAGATTTGTAGTTAAACACTTATTTGTCTGCAAGTCAACAAACAGAAAAGGGATTGTTTTTTAGCCCCTTGCTACTAAGAAAAGATGGTTTCAATGGACAAAAAAGTAAAAAAGTAAAACAAGGAGAAATACCTAAGGGTAAAGCAATGTGAGAGAATAACATGTCATATCAGATGGCTTATCCTCTCTTTTTAGTACTTTCATTTGCCACTGAATCAACCTGGGTTTATGTTTCTTCTTGAGATCTGCAAATCCTGGCCATAGACAGCCATTGATATTCAGGTGTTACAGTTACAGAGTGTTTTGTGAAGGGCTTCATTTTCATTTTCAGTGAGGAAGCGCATGTGCATGAAATATGTATACTAAGCATTCATTTCCACAAATTCCCCTAAAAAAACCATCATCATGTCTTAATTCCTCATACCTAAAGCAGCATTGCAGGAGAACGCCCTCTTCAAGTCTTCACACATGTCTATACAGGACGTGTCCAGGCACTGTACATTGTGTTTTTTCAACTGTATTTTAGCCGTATTACAAAATCACAATCTGTCTCAGACTGCAGATAAATACATATGGTATGAGCTATAACGCAGCTTGTGCAGATTGCTTCCAGACTAAAATAGAAATTTGTTTGTTATGTGAGACACGTTAGAGGGATGACTGAAAAATGCAGTCGAATGACCTTATGTAATGAGGACCGTTAAATCTTTGTATTTTTTCATCACAGTGATGACGATGGGTATAGTTACCATCTTCATCACAGTGATGACGATGGGTATAGTTACCATCAGTTTTTAGATTTTAAGGCTACAGTCATTTCTGTAGTACCGGTAAGATTTATTGGCTCCCTTGTGTTGTAAGTATTTGTATTTGGAAATAAATACAAAACATTGACTTTTTTTACTGAGAACATTTTGTTAAATTATCCGAAGTAATTAAATTAACAATCAACAATAGACTGTGATGAGGTAAAACTGAAAAAAATAAAAGTACCCCTGGACACAATAAGTGGTGACATTTATTGTGCACATTCCTGGAGCCGTCATTGTCCTGCAGCATCTAAGTGATTTCAATCTGTATCATACTTCACACAAAACAACTATCTTTGCAAAATACTTTACATTTAAACCACAGTTATTCTAAAATAATGATCTGTAACTATTAAACCAATAGTTTAAAACTGATTGTTGAATGCAGTATATAACTTAGACACATAGGTTAAATTCTGTAGGCAGCCATGCTATTATGTTATATTATAGCCTCAGTAGACATTCCTTGAATTTACAAGGTGAGCTTTGATTTTACCACAACATCAAATAAATGATTCCCTTGGTAAAAGTTATATAATGTAAAAACAACTTCTCAGTCTGAAATATGCTGTATTTGTCGTTTTTGTTTTGTTTTGGTTTGGTCATCATCGTCTAGTGATTCCCACAAGGGTATTGATCCCAGGTTGAGAACTTTTTTTATGCCAGTGTCTCACTGACCCTAAACAAAGTGCTCCTGCATTTAAGATACACATCAGGTAGCAACTTAATTCAAGTAGTGTTGAGGCATGTGTGTGTGTGTGTGTGTGTGGGGGGGGGGGGGGGGAGGGGGGGTTGACAACATCAGTGGCTTGACTTTATTTCCTCAGAGAAACACAATCTTTGTGGTGATAAAAATATTGACTCCCACTCTAACCCCACCACCCCCCACCCTCTGACAATTGAGCAAAAATCAATAGGTGAAGCCTGCCTGTTTGGAGTTTCTTAAAGTTGGAAGCTGGCTCAAATAAGTGCTTGTTTGCCTCAAGGTTAATTGATTGTCTGTGACTTATGTTCAAAGACCTGGATCACCTCTAAGATGGTGCATACACAGAAAACAGGATGTGTACAAACCTCGAAGAGAAAGTTCTTTTCCAACTCTGCAGTAATTCACTGTCATACCTCAAAAGAAAGTACTGTACCTGGCTCCCAGCAGTATACAGAGCTCATTAACTGTATCCCCACTTCACTAGATTTATACCACCTACCAAGAAATACACAGCAATCTCCTGCTATGTACCCACACCACCCATAACCATGGGAACAATGACAGAAGGCAGTTACAGTTACACCCGACATAAAGCCCTGAGTGTGTAGCAGGGTGTTTTAATGAAAGACATGGGCGTCGTTAGGTGGTCTGAAGTCACCATAAAATGTTCTTAAACCCCACTAAAAAAGATCCTATTGATTGTGTTAGTGATGTTTGAGCTGTGTTCAATAATGTTTGGAACATCCCAGCAGCCAATTTTGCTCCGTTTATCACCGCTCCATGTTTTCATTCCCACCTGTCACTCCGACTGTATCTGCAGCATCATGTAGTGTGAGTCCATGATCAAAGACAGGGGTTTCTTTTTTAAAAATAAAGTAAGTAGAAGTCACAAACTCCAGCTAACAACAAAACCTGGGTTATTATTATTAAATTAACTATTGTAATAATATTGTAAAAAGAAGCATCTCCTTCCACTAGTGGGTCTGATTTAGGTAACAAAGATACAGGACCACAAAGATGACACACAAGATAGTTTTGGTTCACAGAAGCGTACAAAGCATTTCATCTCTTTCTATGGCAATAATTTAGGTGCCCAGATATATTTGGAATTTATTAATTAAAGTAATAGAAAAGGAGTCAAGAGTTTGATACATTTTAATCTTCAGATTTCACTATAAGCTTTAAATTGTCTCTTGGGTTATTCTGTGGTATTCTACTTAACTACAGAGTAAAATCATATCCTACTTTAATCAACCAGCAGAGCAGCGACGGTGACCTGCGGCAGGCTGCTCGGTGGTTAGTTGCATCACAGCAAGAATCTTCCTAGTTCCAACTGGCTGGAGACTTTTTTATGTGGAGTTTGTGTTCTTCCTTCTCCCAATGTCCATAAAAATGTGTTAATTGGTGATCCTATATTTATTAAAAGTGAATGTGAGTGTCCCCAAAAAGGCTAAGGCAGGTATAGAAAAATGATGACAAACAGACCTGCAAATAATCTAATAGGAAGTGGAATTAGATGGTATAAGGCTGTTTTTTTAAAACATTTAGCATTTATATCATTATATTCAGGTGACCTCAGCAGGAGCATAAGGTCATGGTAACTTCCTCATGTCCCTCACAGCTTTGTGTCTGAAATAACGCACTGGAGATCATTACAATAGCTGTTCTTCAACATTGCTTTTTAACTCTTTCTTATCATGATTTCACCTTTACATCAGCTTTGTATGTAAACTGCTGAGGGCTAAGTCCCCCTGTCTTTACATCCTAGAGACGTTCCTGGTGGAGGGTAGAGTGATGACACAGAGTTATGTTCAAGAAAAAGCAGACATAAAATCATTCAGAGTCTATAACTAAATTTTAGCTCACTATCAAGCGACTGCTCAGCCGTACCCCAGCATTTGCATATTCTAATGAGACCAACATTCAGGGTTAGCAGTTTACACTAATGACGCATTTAGCTTTTAATAAATCAATTAAGGCAGCTCCCTGCTGGAACCACGGGAAACTGCACCCACAAAAGTGTGTGTGTGTGTGGGTGGGTGGGTGTGTGTGCGCACATGTGTCACTATAATATAGCTTTATGTATTTATGTCTGTCATTATCCTGTGATTTTATGAGCATGCATAAGTAAGACGATAATTGTTTTGGAGCCTTTGTTTCTTTTATAATGCTTGTGCCCTAATGTCTATTATTTAAACCCCTCCCCTATTTGAATGTATGCGTTTGTGTGCTTAATCTTTGATTGTTTCTTGAGCTACTTTGAAGAATCTTCTGCAGTGATACAAAACAGACTAAATTTTTACTTCTTTGATCTCTTCATCAGAAAAGCAGCATCCTCAGTGCTCTGTACTGTTTTACATTTGGAATCATATCTTTTGTTAATTGCTCTTTACTTTGCATCTATTTCTCAGAATTATGTGCCTGTAAATTAAATAAGAATAGTAATACCACCTCATCATGGAAAAAAAAATATTCAGTTGCAGAATATGTGCAATCATTTCCAACACTTGTCAGTATATAAACATGAATTTGGTTGCCATCTTGGCACAGACTAGTAGTAACCAGTGGCACAGAGCACATTAGATGTGTTAGCACAGACACACTTATTTTCTCTTTGATCATGTGACAGCTTATGAGATTTTCATTCCATATCCATCAGATGCTGGTAAAGATGAAAAAATGGGATTCTCAGTTGAATTTCTTTAAGACGGACCAATTTGCTGGTTTTAGAGTAAAGCAAAAACAGATGGGCTCCAGTATGTCTCGAAAACCTACAAACAGAATTTTAGCCAGAGGCTAATTTCCTGTTATAGAGTACTTGTGGGTCAGCCCCTTATCTGAATAACAGGGAATCACCCCTTTTGTCAAAATAATACCATGCCCTTCTTCTTACTAAGACAGGAACAACAGAAATAGAGAAAAAAAAATCTGATTATTTTAATCACACCTTTGCCACTTTGGCCCAGTGGTGGTCAAAAGGTTGTCAGGCCACGGTTCTATCAGGGGGATTAGTCCTCAAATGGGATTACAAGCTTGTATAAAATAAGGAAGAAAAGGGAGAGGATGTTCACGCAAGCAAGAGAGTAGATATGTTTA